>NC_143052.1:60114242-60417272 GCF_052426305.1 Pelodiscus sinensis | reverse complement strand
ACATGGGTTAAGAGGTTTTCTAGTGTGGTATTATATACCAGGTAAATTTAAGAGCATATTTATCTGTGTTGGTTTCTCCTGATAGAATAAATTACATTTCCCCTTGGTGGGATTAGCATTATTGGGAGAGTTGATTGTTAATAAAGATTTGAAATGCTGTGATGAAAGGTTTGTGTGGTGCTATGGTTTTGTAAGGGTGCCTAAACTCTTCTAGCAAAGTCATCCACATGAGACTGCAGGCTTTGTCTGGATATTGTATGGGGGAATAGACGCTGGACAGCTTTTGTTTTGAGCACTGAAAAGACCAATGACAGCTTTCTCCATCTTCAAAAGTCAAAAGTGCTTGGTGATTGTTCAAATTATAAAAAAGTTGCTGCCACATGGCCAGCACTTACGTTTTTGGCTGAGTCTTCATGGTCCATGGCCTACAGAAGACTGACTAGGTGTACATGAGAGGACCGTGATACTGTTACCAATGGCAAATGATATTTTGTAGATTGGGCCTAAACATATGCCTCATCCATTTCATTGGCTATGGAACCTCAGCTGTTATTGTTTGTTTGTCATATAATTTGGAGAAATATTGCATTATTTCAAAAAAGTGATTTCAAGGAAGTAACAAGCTCTTAGAACTTTTTCCTCTCTTAACAAAGCTTGTCTCAGTATGTTTCATATAGTCAAACGCTGGGTCTCTTCTGCATTAGCTTGAGGGCTTGTCTTGAAAGTGAAGTCCCACAGCTTGAGCAAGGGAATTCTTTGGAAAAATTACTAGATTAGAAAAAGGGTTTTGCAATTAATCAGATTGTTATCAATGTAGGGCATTGAGAAATCACTGTGGAGAACACTGCATAGCAGCACATGCTAATCTGAACAAGAGCACACAGAAGTCATTAACAGTGTCAGTCACAGGAATCATTAGTCATGTTCTACCTAGCCTACAGCTTCACAGTGCTACCTGCTAATAGAAGTCAGCTAGCTTCTGAAATATCAGTGCCTGGGAAGTTCCTATTTCAAAGAAAATGGAATCTCTTCACTTCCCTAATAAGATTAGATTTACAGAATTTTATGATGGATGGCTGAAGTACAGCACAGTGGCTTTCTAAACAAAATGAGCACAAGTACGCCTGATATATTTTTAAAGTTTCTGTATATGATACCTAATATATATTGTCCAACATAGATAATAATATAAGGATAATTGTACAAATAGAAAAGGCATAATAGAAATAAGAGTTTTAGAAAGACCGATTTGGTCATCTAATCTATCCCCTTTCATGCATAGGCTTATTCACCAGGTTTTATAGCATTTTTGACAGTGCAATATGCTTGTAAATATTACTATTAATTACAATTATAATATTAAAAAACTATCAAATTTTCCAAACAAGAAAAATATATATGGACATCAGGAAAATATATCTTATTTATATATAGTTTTAAATCAGTTTATTTAAATATTAAATGTAAGCAGATAGATAGGTTATATTTGAATCTAGCTGTTTTAATATTCTGTTGACATTTAAAAATCCTCTCCAGAGAATCCTTTTCACTTGCATCCTGGACTTCCTATCAACTATGAACCATCTTTTCGAAGAAGGGGACTTTTTACCTTCTTTCACTTCTGTCATGTTTAGGGTGATTGGTTTGGTCTATTGATACTTTCCCCTAGATCAACTATTTTATGGAGCAGTGTAGTGTCTGAGGAAGGAAGACCGCCTCTTGCGACTTGGGAGTCCTCAGTGGAGAAGCTCTGTACCGTGAACTGAGGTGGGCCTTTTGATAAAAAAACTGAGACCTCGTTTCATCATATTTACTGTAGCCCTATACCTCCCAATTTACTTTATTTCCTCTGATATTACTGACATTTTGGGGGTGGACTGACCTTGGGCTCCTGTACAGTTTTACTCCCTGGCCTCCCCCCTCATCAGCCTGATCCCAGGAAGTGAAGGGGGGAAACAGATGGCCAAAAGGAGTCCAAAGATTCTATTTTGCCTGAGGTAGGCAGCTCCACATGAGTGGAATATTTCCTTGGGGCACTATTGGCCAGTCAGGCTGCAGGAGGTGGTGCTAGCAGTTAGGAGAGGAGAATGATGAAGAGATTAGTGCAGCTCAAGTGAATCCAGCAGGTTGCTTTTTTTCTATAGACTTAAACTGACAGGCCCTGAGAAGATCAGCTACAGCTCCCACTAAAACTTGGCTGTGCTACTTTATTCTTGGGAAAGATAATGGCTATTAGTTACAGCTCTGGAAATGTCTCTGCTACCCCTTCTACTAGTATTTTTGGGGACTCCTAGGGAGGAAGGCAGTGCTCCCACTCTGAATTTTTCTGAGCATCACCATCAACAACATCAGTCCCTCCCATCCTGAAGAATGTATTAGATACTCTGCAGCTGACGGTGCCATTTGCCAGCTATGTACACATAGGCTCAATTTGGGTGTCATACTTAAACTTGATAGAGAAAAACTGCTCAGAAGGATGCAGACATCAAGCATAATGAAACACATGGAGGAGAAAAAACAAAACAAAACTGCAAACTAGGTCAAGAGTTTGCAAGCAAGCACTATGTGTTATTACAGAGCACAAGCTGACATGACCAGTATGTTCCAGGAGATCATCAGCTCAATCTACCCCCAACACTTTTCAGAACATAGTGGAATGTCCTCACAGAGCACAAATATATGGTTAGGATCATTCTAGGAATACAGGAGGAGAAAGGAGACACATGGCTTAAGTGTTGTTTATGCCAAGACATTTTAGATATGCTTTATGCACTTTCTTAGAATCTCTCTTACATCTTATCCTCTACTTCACTAGGTTTTTCTGAAAAAAACATTTTGTTTTAAAGACTGTATTTTTATTTCATTTTAATTTTTTAGTGTGCCAGAATTAAGAAAACAGCCTTTTATTCAGTATCTTCTATATCATTTGCATAAAAATACTGCTTAGGTTCTCTGAATATATGTTGCAAAATCTTCATCTTTTTCATTACATAGAAAACCATCCGTATTGTATCTACAGCCATTTTATCCTTTTTTTTTTTTTCAAAAAATCCCATCCTTTTGACCAGTTTTTCTCTATAAAGTTCATGGCATATAAACAGAGATATGAGGCTACGTCTAGACTGCAGGCTTATTGCACAAGAAGCTTTTTGCAGAAGAGATCTTCCGCAATAACTTTCTTGTGCAAGAGTGCATTCACACTGCAAAAGAGCATCAGAAAAGTGATGTGCTTTTGCTCGAGAGAGCGTCCAGACTGCATGGACGCTCTCTCGCAAGAAAGCTCTGATTGCCATTAACAGAATGGCTACAAGGGCACCTGCGTATCTTTCACTAGGCTGTTTTTGTGCAAAACTCCCCAGTTTCCCATCCACAAGCACCTTTTTGCGCAAGAGCTCTTGTGCAAAAAGGCTTATTCCGTGTAGAAAGAGGAATATCTATACTGCAAAGGCTCCTCTCTTCTTCTGATTTACTGTAAATTTACTTGCGCAAAAATGCGCTTGCAGTGTGTCCCGGACAGGCATAAGGATCTTGTGCAAAACGGGTTTTTTGCGCACAAAAATTTTCATATTGCTTCTTTTTGCGCAAAAACCCCTTGCGCAAAAAGAAATGGCAGAAAATATGCTAATGAGATCACGGCTTATGCTAATGAAGTCCTCATTAGCATATTTCCTGCAGGAAGAATTGGCAGGAAAGACAAAGCCTATTTGTAAAATTGCAATGTAACACTCCGGTATTTGCAAACCTCCACACTCAAGAACAAAAACAAAACAGAGGAAATGTACAGAGGAGGATGACATAGCATACAAGGAGATTTGGAGGACTTTGAAAACCAGAGTAAAAGAAATGGGGTGAAATTTAATAGTGCAAAGTTGTGCACTTAGGGACTAACAACAAGAATTTTTCCTATAAATTGTTCAGATCAGTTGGAAACAATACAGAAGAAAGGACTATTGGTTGATCACAGGATCACTATGAGCTATCAATATGATATGACCATGAGAGAGGCTAATGTAATCCATATATGCAGTAAGAGAGGGAAGTGTTATTGCCAGTATACCAAGCACTGGTGAGACCACCTGTGGAATACTGTGTGCCATTCTGGTTTCTTATGTTAAGAAAGATGAATCCATACTGAATTAGTTGCAGAGAAAAGCTACCAGGATGATCAAAGGAATGGAAAATCATCTTTGGTAAGAGATTCAATGAGTTTCGCTTATTTAGCCTAATCAAACGAAGGCCGAGGGGAGAGATGGTTGCTTTCTATCAGAACCTCAGAGGTATAAATACAAAGAAGGGAGAGCAGTTGTTTAAGTTAAGAAGACACATGAACAAGTGGCTATAAATAGCTCACCAACAAGTTTAGGTTTGAATTTAGAAGAAAGGTTTCTAACCATCAGAGAACTGATGTTCTGAAATAGCCTTGCAAGGGGAGCAGTGGGGGGAAAAACCTAACTAGTTTCAAGACTGAAATTCATACATTTATGGAAGGGATGGTATTATGGGACTGCCTGCAGTGACATGTGGCCCATCTGCAACTGCTAGAAGCAAAAATTCCTTGTGGGGCAGAGATGGGACACTAAATGGAGAGAGATCTAAATTACAACTGAGAATCCTGTCCCAGGTGGGTCTTGGTGATGTGATCTAAACTGGACTCATCACCATGTTTGAGGTGGGGAAGTAATTTTTCCCCAGGACAGATTGGCAAAGACCCTGTGAGGTTTTTGCTGACTTCTGCAGGTTGGGGCATGGATCACTTGCTGATTTAAAATAGTGTAAACTGAAAGTCTTTAAATCCTGATTTCTGGACTTCAGTAATTCAGGCAGAAATTAGGGGTCTATAACATGAGTGGATGGGTGAGGTTCTGTGGCCTGCAATATGATAGATGATATGGATGGTCCCTTCTGACCATAAAATTAGGCTGCTCCTTAAGGCAGCAACACAACTCAACCCAAATTGCTGCAGGCTAGCTTCTTGGAAACTAACCTCTGAGATCCAGCTCATATACCCCTCTACAGAGCTCCCTTGCCTACAACCAAATCTAGGAACAGCTCCCTCATATAATTAAAGTGATAGCTTTCACATCCAACACAGTCAATACATTGCAGTCTGTAACTCCCACCCTCTACTAGTCACACGGAGAGGAGTTCTGTAGCCTGCTCTTTCTCAGCTTGGTTTCAGTTTTCAAGGTTGCCCTACCACACTGAGAAATGCTCCCAAATATCAGCACATATCCTTGATTGGTGAGGGCTGCACTTACTCCCTCTTTCACCCTCTGCTTCATTCCCACCTCATCAACCATCCCAGTCCCTCTAAGGAAGTTTCAGTTTGTGTGAGTATGAATTTTACTCTCTCTCAACCTCTCTCCTCTCACCACTCTAACTAGTGCACTGACAATTAAACTCAAAATGGCCACCTCTGGACTAATTGTTGCAAGTAAAAAAGGATCAAAACACTTTTTTCACCACATTACCAAAATGTTTATATAGATTAGGTCATTTTGAGTCCTTAGAGCATTTAGAATTTCTATTCTATGGAGAAAAATTACTTTTTCTCCTGATTTGCGAAGAAAATAAATGTCTAAAGGCCAGAATTTCTTGTGGGATGGAAATTCTGTTTTCTGATCATCTCTGCTTGGTCATAGTCTAACATACAGTGCCTAACCTAGAAATAGCTTTGGAGTGGGGAGCAGTGCTATAATCAACAATATCTGAAGAAAGACTATCAACAAGAATAAAAGGACACAAACACAGGGTGAACAAAAATGTCTATATCCTTATTGTAAAATATCACCAAGAGCACTTCTGGTTATCAGTTGTACTAAGCTCTTCTGAAGTAAGTAATAGTTCAATTGCTAACATTTTCTTTAAAAAAAAAAAAAGAATTGGATAAAACAGAATGAAAAGTTAACCTACCACCTAGCTGATTACTGACATGAAAAGTGTTATCTGCCCAGATACAAAAAGCAACTTGTTTATACTTTTCTCAGTATGCCACTTCAGTGTAACTCTTTCAGGTTTGTTAAGATGGCAATAAAAGTAGGATTAACACCAATGATTTAACAGTAGTGCTATTGGGAATTAGTATAAAAATGTCTTAATACTTTAAAAGTGTTCTAATATGGGACTTCATTCCTCAAACCAGAAGAAAAGTCTCTCCAAGCTTGCTGCTAGGGAAGGGGAGAACAGGAAGTCAGCAAACTCATTGACTAAGATTTCCCTGCATGGCCTTTACTTACATGAAGTAGAAGAAGCACCAGACATCCTAGTTGTGCTCAGCAAAGAAGGATGCTTCCAGGAACCTTCATGCTAGGGCTTGTCAATTCCACTAACAGCTCTCAGACAGAGCCTGTGTGAGGGAAGGTTGTTTACAGGAGAAGCAACATTAGGAAAATATTATTGTTTGGGAGTCTAACAATTGCCAAGTCTGACCTGCACTGCTTCTACTTCCTCTTTTCATCTTTCAGAAAGGGTGGCAGGGGAGATTAAATCAATGAATATGTCCTCCTTCACAGCAGTACCCAGCAATGGTGAGAGGTAAGAAAGATAGGACATACCTGGCAATCCCTGCTTCCTTTCACTGCTGAAGAAGGTTTACAGTCATGCAAATTCAATCTCAAAGACTGAGCCTGGATATTGCCTTTTGACTTCATTTGTGTAAATGGAACCATTGCAGTCAGCCAATGAAGTAGCACACAGGACAACATGGGACAAGACCATCCCTATGAACACTAAAATGAAATAGTTCCACATCAAGTTGGAGTGAAATAAGAGCCATAATGAAGTGAGTTGAGATGAAACAAAACATACCAACTGGAATAGAAGAAAGCAAGAAAGTAAAAAGGGAATAATAAATTCAAAATTAAAACTGCATTTAGTATTTGATTCATTTCAAAACTTTTCTATTAAAAATGTTGTCCAAACCAACATGGGCCTACAAAACATTTTGACTTCAATAAAATGGTATTTTTCCATTAGTGGAAAATTGCTTTACCATTTTTTTACCAGCTCTAAAGTAAGTTTTTAGCAAGAGAAGTATAGAGAATTTTTCCTATGTTTTCAATGTATTTCCTGGAAAAAATCTATTTGCAACTATGATATGTTACTAGAGCTAAATGAATAACTGATTTTTTGGTTAATTGGTGTAAATAAAAAATTTGAAAAAAAACCCCATCTGGTTTGATCCAAAATGAAAAAAAAAATCTTATTGAAGAGGAGAGAGAGAGGTCTGGCTGGTTCATCTATATTCTTTACTGGTACTGGTATGCTTTAGGAACACTATGGCTATGTCTTCATTTGCCTATGCAAATGAAGTGCAGATTAACATTTTGCTGAACTTCATTTGCGTAATTTATTCAAGCCATTTTTGTGCAAGGGGTTTTTGCACAAAAACAAGCAGTGTGGATGGAGTTTTTTTGCACAAAACCCACGTTTTGTGTAAGATTCTTATGCCTCTCCGGGATCTTGTGCAAAACAGGGTTTTTGTACAAAAAAGCCCTTGTCCACACTGCTTGTTTTTGCACAAAAACAGCTTGAATAAATTATGTAAATGAAGCACAGCAAAATGCTAATCCACGCTTCATTTGCATAGGCACTATGCAAGAAAATGTCCACACTGCTTGTTTTTGCGCAACAACCCTAGTGCAAAAAAGAAACGGCAGAAGATATGCTAATGAGATTGCAATTTATGCTAATGAGTCCCTCATTAACATATTTCTTGCCGAAAAAACTGGCAGTGAAGACGAAGCTAAAATATTTTTGCTTTGGTCCTCTTGTAGTTGTATTTTTCCTCAGTGTTTGAATTCCCATATTTCTTCTTTCTCAGCATCTTCGAAGTCTACTTTTGACACACTGTACGAACATTTTCTAGAATATGTGCCTCCACTTTCCCTACTTATGTAAACTAATGATGCTCTTTACAAACTATGATGAAACAGATGAAATAGCTAGATTTTTTATGTCTCCTTTACTGATATCTCCCCTTTTTGAATTGCTTTAATCTGTGTACTGTATATTTTTTTCTTCTGTAGTTCTAAAATTGTTAGCTTTTAAAAAATGCATTTATTTTAATTTGGTCAGTAATTTTCTGACTGTTTTTTTTTATTGGAAGATGCTAATGCATCAGAATGAATATGTTTCACATCAATGTCCAATTTTGTCAAATCTTCTGACAGAACCCAGGCAGGCTTCCAACTTAAACATGTCTGATTTCCTGCCAGGTCACGTACTTCAGGAACTGCTGCAGAGCCAGAGTAAGCTGACTAGCAGCCCAGGGGACCTGGACATCCTGGCATGAGCAAGGGCTTTTACACTCCTTGCTTCTCAGTAACCTGCTAGGCAGACAGCCATAGCACTGGGCAGCTCAAGGTCTCTGGTTAATTTTGTGTAAAAAAAGTCACAATGGAACATAGTTTCAATTTATCACATATGAAATTGTTGATGATTCCATTTCATGAGACATTTCAAAATTGCCAGTTCTTGTTTGGATATGGAATAATATTTTTAAAAGTTGCATACCTTATTTCGATGCTATTTCAAAATAGTTTATTTTGTCGTTTAGGCGCTTGTCTACACAGCGCCAAATTTCAAAATAAATCGCTATTCCGAAATGTCCCTTACTCCTTATAGAATGAGGTTTACAGGGACATCAGAATAGTGAGTCCAAAATAATGGGCTTGCTGTGAAGAGTCAGAATAGCTCTTTTGGGATACTTCGGTATCCCAAAAAAGCGTTGCAGTGTAGACATAGCCTCATAGTATTTAGAAAATTATTACATAGCAGCTGCATGTCTGACATAGTCCCTATTTAACTTTCATTCCCCAGATGCTTTCTCTACCCTTTTTCCTTCTTCTCCAATGTTCCTCTCTTTGTTCAGCCTGAGTCAGTCAACCGTTTTCCTTCAACAGACCTTGAATCATCTCTTCTCTTGTTCCTTGTACAGAATATTGTCTCCCTTCTCAACTTGTGTTCTCTTTGCCTCTGTCTCCTCATGTTAGAGTGAGTGCTACAAAGTTCTCTATGCAGGAATAGCTGTTGCTATGGAGGCAGCAGCCAGTGCTGTGGAGAGAAACAGTGCAGAATTCAACCAAAGTCCATCGTGTTCTCTGCCTGTGACACACAATAATTTAGTATCCCAAGGGCTGTAATATGTAGCTCTAATTCTGGCTGTTGGGCTTCATGTTGTTTTGTGGCCCATGGTATATGCTAAAGGTCTTTTAGGGACTTGAACTCTATGACTTTATGACCACCAATGGAACAGGGAGATGGGAAACCTCCCGTCAGTGGCTCTTAGGCAGAGAGAAGCAGCTGAATGCCAGTTACTTCATCCCCCCCCCCCTTGAGGACTTTGAAAGGGTGGGCTTCAATGTGGGAATCCAGAAGCTTACCAGAAAAAAGGGAAAATAATGGGAGCTCTGTAATAGTTGTGAAGTCTGACTATTGTAAGGAACCAAGGCTGATTGGATATTTCTTTTTTAGGTATTTTATCTGCTCCTGTGACCAAGTTAAGAACATAAGAATATAAGAACATAAGAATAGCCATACTGGGTCAGACCAAAGGGCCATCTAGCCCAGTAGCCTGTCTGCTGACAGTGGCCAGCACCAAGTGCCCCAAAGGGGGTGGATCAATGACAATGATCAAGCGATTTGTCTTGTGCCATCCATCTCCAGCCTCTGACAAACAGAGGCCAGGGACACCATTCCTACCCCCTGGCCAATAGCCTTTTATGGACCTAACCTCCATGAATTTATCTAGCTTCTCTTTAAACTCTGTTATAGTTCTAGCCTTCACAGCCTCCTCTGGCAAGGAGTTCCACAGGTTGACTATGCACTGTGTGAAGAAGAACTTTTGCTTATTAGTTTTAAACCTACTACCCATTAATTTCATTTGGTGTCCTCTAGTCCTTATATTATGGGAACTAATAAATAACTTTTCTTTATTCACCCTCTCCACACCACTCAGGAATTTATATCTCTCTATTGTATCCCCCCTTTTCCAAACTGAAAAGTCCCAGTCACTTTAGCCTCTCTTCATATGGGACCTGTTCCAAGCCTCTAATCATTTTAGTTGTCCTTTTCTGAACCCTTTCCAAGACCAAAATATCTTTTTTGAGGTGAGGAGACCACATCTGTACGCAGTACTCAAGATGTGGGTGTACCATAGTTTTATACAGGGGCAGTAAAATATTCTGTGTGGGTATGTTTACACTAGCCCCCTAGTTCAAACTAGGGAGATTAATGTAGGCATTCGAAGTTGCAAATCAAGCCCGGGATTTTAATATCCTGCACTTGATTTGCATCTTCCCGGCCAGTCGCCATTTTTGAAATTTACAAGTCCGGACTAACTGCCTGCGTCTACACGCGGCAGGGACCCGGTATTTCAAATTAAAGCCCTAAATCGAACTACTTGTTATTCCTCCTGCAAGGACTGGCAGGGAAGATGCAAATCAAGTGCAAGATATTTAAATCCCGGGCTTGATTTGCAACTTTGAATGCCTACATTAGCCTCCCTAGTTCGAACTAGGGGGTTAGTGTAGACATACCCCGTCTTATTTTCTATCCCTTTCTTAATAATTCCTAACATTCTATTTGCCTTTTTGACCGCTGCAGCACACTGTGTGGACGTTTTCAGAGAACTATCCACGATAACACCAAGATCTCTTTCCTGATTTGTCATAGCCAAATTAGCCCCCATCATACTATTTGTATAGTTGGAGTTATTTTTTCCAACAGGCATTACTTTACACTTATCCACATTAAACTTAATTTTCCATTTTGTTGCCCAATCACTTAGTTTTGTGAGATCTTTCTGAAGTTCTTGTTTTTTGTTTGTTAACCCCTTCAAAAAACTCGAAGAGTAAGTCTATACTAGCCCCCTAGATCGGTCTAGGGAGGCTAATGGGGGCAACCAGAATTGCAAATCAAGCGCAGGATTTAAATATCCCACACTTGATTTGCATGTTCCCGGCCGGTCGCCATTTTAGAAATAGACTAGACTGAAGTAACTGCCCACGTCTACACGCGGCAGTGGAATGGCTTCCGATTTAAAGCCCCTAATTTGAACTAGGTGATAAACCTCATTACAGGAAGAATACCAGCTAATTCAATGTAGGTCTTTAAATCGGAAGCCCATTTCACTGCCGCATGTAGACGCGGGCAGTTACTTCGGGCTAGTCTATTTCTAAAATGGCGACCGGCAAATATTTAAATCCCGGGCTTGATTTGCAATTCCAGTCGCCCTCATTAGCCTCCCTAGATCGATCTAGGGGACTAGTGTAGATGTACCCTAATAAATTAGTAAGACATGATTTCCCTTTACAGAAACCATGTTGACTTTTGCCCAACAAATTATGTTCTTTTATGTGCCTAACAATTTTATTCTTAACTATTGTTTCGACTAATTTGCCCGGTACCGAAGTTAGACTTACTGGTCTGTAATTGCCAGTATCACCTCTCGAGCCCTTTTTAAATATTGGTGTCACATTAACTATCTTCCAGTCAGTAGGTACGGAAGCCGATAGATTATAAACCACAGTAAACAGATCTGCAATTTCCCATTTGAGTTCTTTTAGAACCGTTGGGTGAATGCCATCTAGTCCCGGTGATTTGTTAACATTAAGTTTTTCTATTTGTTCCAAAACCTCTTCTAATGACACTTCAATCCAGGACAGTTCCTCAGATTCATCTCCCACAAAGGATGGTACAGGTTTGGGAATCTCCCCCAAATCCTCAGCTGTGAAGACTGATGCAAAGAAATAATTTAGCTTCTCCGCAATGGCTTTATCGTCCTTGATTGCTCCTTTTGTATCTCGATTGTCTAGGAGACCCACTGTTTTTTTAGCAGGCTTCCTGCTTCTTATGTACTTAAAAAACATTTTGCTATTGTTTTATGAGTTTTGGGCTAGCTGTTCATCAATTTTTTTTTTTTGCTTTTATTACATTTTTACACTTAATTTGACAGTATTTATGTTCCTTTCTATTTATCTCACTGGGATTGGACTTTCTTTTCTTGAAAGATGCCTTTTTGTCCCTCACTGCTTCTTTTACATGGTGGTTAAGCCATGGTGACTCTTTTTTAGGTATCTTACTATGCTTTCTAATTTAAGGTATACATTTAAGTTGGGCCTCTATTATGGTGTCTTTAAAAATTTTCCATGCAGCTTGCAGGGATTTGGCTCTCACCACTGTGCCTTTTAATTTCTGTTTAATTAAGCTCCTCATTTTTGTGTAATTCCCCCTTTTTGAAATTAAATGCCTGAGTGCTAGACCGCTGAGGTGTTCTTTCCACCACAGGAATGTTAAATGTTGTTATATTATGGTCACTATTCCCAAGCGGTCCTGTAACATTTACCTCCTGGACCTGATCCTGCGCCCCACACAGGATTAAATCAAGAATTGCCTCTCCCCTTGTGGGTTCCTGTACCAGCTGCTCCAAGAAGCAGTCATTTAAACCATTGAAAAATTGTATCTCTTAATCTCTTCCTGAGGTTACATGTACCCAGTCAATACGGGAATAATTGAAATCCCCCATTATTTATAGTTTTTTATTTTGGTAGACTCTCTAATCTCCCTTAGCATTTCAATGTCACTATCACTGTCCTGGTCAGGTGGTAGATGATATATCCCTTCTGCTATATTCTTATTATTGGAGCATGGAATTATTATCCATAATGATTCTATTGAACAAGTTGATTCATTGTAGATTTTTATTTAATTGAATTCTATATTATCTTTCACATATAGTGCCACTCCGCCACCCACACGGCCTTCCGATATATTTTATATCCCGATATGATTGTGTCCCACAGATTTTCCTCATTCCACCAGGTTTCTGTGATGCCTATTTTATCAATCTCCTTCTTTAATACAAGGCACTCTAGTTCACCTATCTTATTAGTCAAACTTCTAGCATTTGTGTAGAAACACTTTAAAAATGTGCCACAGTTTATTTATTTGCCCTTTCCTGATGTGTTAGATTCTCTTGTATGTGGTTGTTTGTCTGCTCTGGCCCATTGTTTGTCCTCTCCCGTCCTCTCCTTGGCTATGTCTAGACTGCAAGCCTCTTTCGAAAGGCTACTTTTTTCGAAAAAACCCCTGAGTCTGGACACAGCCCTTCTGACTACAGCCTAGGAAATCTCTATCAATGGTTCTCCTCTAAGAGAAGTCTCCGTCCGATTTATGTGCTTCTCCACACCAATCGGCTTTCCTCCATCTCCTAGTTTAAAAACTGCTCTATGGCCTTTTTAATGTTCAGTGCCAGCAGTCTGGTTCCACCGTGGTTTAGGTGGAGCTCATCCTTCCTGTATAGGCTCTCTCTCTCCCAAAAGTGTCCCCAGTTCCTAATAAATCTAAACCCCTCCTCCCTGCACCATCGTCTCATCCATGCATTGAGACTCTGAAGCTCTGAGTCTTGTTGCCCTCTTTCTCTTTCTGAACTAAGAAAATTCTGTACTCATGCAAAATCAGTGATTTGGTGGAAAAATAATTGCAAGTTAGGAACTTCAAGACTATTGGTTTTACAAAGCAATAGCATTTTCATTATTAAAACCAAGGAGCATATATTCCAATTACTTGCAGTTGGCATTCTAAACATCATTAATCTGCTACATGGTCAGTTGCCTACAGTCTGTGGTGTGGGGATTTTAATGTGTTAACTCACTATTTTAGCTTATTTTAATGCATCTTCTAGGAAGGTGTCTCAAGTTCTAAAAGCTCTCAGGGTGGCATGTTGCAACGGCATGTTAGAGAGGAAAGTACTGGAAAGAAATGGTGTTGTGAAGGTGAACTTTCTCCTTTTGTGCATTGAAGGAGAAAATACAAGCATACTAAAAGCTTTCCGCATTACTCAACTAAATATGTTGTGTGATATTTTGGAAATGCTTCTTTGTCTCTCAGGATTTTATTCTTAGTTGTTCTACCAAGGAAGAATGTAACAATTACAGATGTGCTAAAAAGAGATATAGATCCAGTCAGCACACTTCAAATTCACACACTTTTTTATCATCACTATTTACAAGGTTTTGTAAATGAACCTGCAAATGAAAGTATGTCTATAATGTGGGATTTCTGAAAGCTCTCAACTCTGTTCCCATTGTCATTGATAATAAAATAAACCTCTGGGTGAGTTCCAAAATCTTCTCTCTCTTACCAACACTAAAAATATATTTCAATGATGGGTGTATTTGTACCCTGTGCTCTTGAGTTTGGATTCTTTTTGGCCATCATTGTCATTTAGGGTACAGCAGAGCTAAAGCTGAAATAAGCTATTGAGTAGCTTAAGTTGAAATAGCTTATTTTGACTTTTGTCACTGTCTGCACAGCAGAAAGTCCAGAAAGAGCACTCTTCCTCCAACTTCCCTTGATCCTCATAAAATAAGGGTTATAGGAGTGAGAGTAAGAAGTCCTCCAGTCCTCTATTTTAACATTATGTAGATGTGGACTATGTTATTTTAGAATAACATCAGTTATTCCGAAATAACACTGCTGTGTAAATGTACCGTTAGGGATTAAACTTGTGCTCAAATGAAGGCAAAAGGCTGGGTTGACCTCTAGCACGTCTCAGTTTCTTCACCAATAAAGAATCCAGCTATTATAAGGTTCCATAGTAGTGGCAAAGGAAAGAAGGAAGGGGAATATAATGTATACGAAGACCATGTTTCAAAGAACCATAGTTACTGTAAGGAAAGTAACCATTTATTAAGTCAGTATTTTTCCATATATCTTCCACTCATAGGGTATGTCTACACTACCCCCCTAGTTCGAACTAGGGGGGTAATGTATGCATACCGATCTTGCTAATGAAGCCCGGGATTTGAATTTCCCGGGCTTCATTAGCATAAAGCCGGCACCGCCATTTTTAAAAGCCGGCTAGTGCGAACCCCGTGCCGCGCGGCTACACGCGGCACGGGCTAGATAGTTCGGACTAGCAAGCTATTCCGAACTATCTGTACGCCTCGTGGAACGAGGTGTACAGATAGTTCGGAATGGCTTGCTAGTCCGAACTATCTAGCCCGTGCCGCGTGTAGCCGCGCGGCACGGGGTTCGCACTAGCCGGCTTTTAAAAATGGTGGCGCCGGCTTTATGCTAATGAAGCCGGGAAATTCAAATCCCGGGCTTCATTAGCAAGTTCGGTATGCATACATTACCCCCCTAGTTCAAACTAGGGGGGTAGTGTAGACATACCCATAGTGACTCTCAAGCAGTGACCTAAGTTGATATATGTAGGTGGTTTGTGTCTAGCTAATGAAAAAAGCAAACAGAGTGGCTGTGTCTAGACTGGCAAGTTTTTCCGCAAAATCAGCTGCTTTTGCAGAAAAACTTGTCAGCTGTCTATACTGGCCTCTTGAATTTCCGCAAGAACACTGACTTCCTACTGTCTGAAATCAGTGCTTCTTGTGGAAATACTATGCTGCTCCCGTTCGGGCAAAAGTCCCCTTTGTGCAAAACTTTTGCGCAAAAGGGCCAGTGTAGACAGCTCAGATTTGTTTTACGCAAAAAAGCCCTGATCATGAAAATGGCGATTGGGGCTTTCTAGTGGAAAAGCGCATCTGGATTGGCACGGCCGCTTTTCCGCAAAAAGTGCTTTTTTCCGTAAATGTTTTTAATGGAAAACTTTTTCGTTAAAAGGATTTGTGGAAAATCATGTCAGTCTAGACACAGCCAGTAAGTCTTTGTAAATGTATATACTTATAGACTCATAGACTTTAATGTCAGAAGGGACCATTATGATCATCTAGTCTGATCCCCTGCACAATGCAGGCCACAGAATCTCACCCACCCACTCCTAGAATAATCCTCTCACCTATATCTCAGATATTGAAGCCTTCAAATAGTTTAAACAAAAAACAGGACTATGTAGCACTTTAAAGACTAACAAGATGGTTTATTAGATGATGAGCTTTCGTGGGCCAGACCCACTTCCTCAGATCAAATAGTGGAAGAAAATAGTCACAACAATATATACCAAAGGATACAATTAAAAAAAAGTGAACACATATGAAAAGGACAAATCACATTTCAGAACAGAAAGGGAATGCAGGGGTGGGGGGAAGGAAGGTAAATGCCTGTGAGTTAATGATATTAGAGGTGGGGAAGGGTAGATGTCTGTGAGTTAATGGTATTAGAGGTGATAATTGGGGAGCTATCTTTGTAATGGGTAAGGTAGTTGGGGTCTTTGTTCAGCCCCCTGCGGAGAGTGTCGAATTTTAGCATGAATGCCAGTTCATTGACTGTTCATCCTATCTGCATAAAATATAAATAATCTAGGAGATTCCGTAAATGGTTTAGATAGAATGACAGTGCCCTGAGTACATCTAACGTTGGTTGCTTATTTTTCCCAGAATTAGAGTGTGGCTTGGAAAAGAAATCAGGAGATGGATTACTTCATTGAGATGGAAATCAGAGAATATTTTAGGCAGAGACAAGACCCTGACAGTCCTGCCATCTGGACTGCCTGGGTGCTAAGAATCCCAACGCTTCCAAGGTCTGCTCCTCTGAAATTCTTCAGAGCTGGGGTCCCCAAGCATACCAGGCTCCTGAGTGAAGAATCTGGAAGTCCTGAGAACCCCAGTTCTAACAGACTCAGATTCCAGCTCCAACACAGGGAGCCATGTGAACCTTGCCTCAAGTGATGACAAAGTGTACCGCATCAGCACAATTCAGAGGTACTGGTATTTGTAAGCACCTGTTTCTTTAGCATCTGTGCTATTTACAAACACAGCATACAGTCAACACACACTAAACACTGGAAACCATAATCATGTAATGGTCACATAATATATATATGTCAATACTCATGATGGTTTCCTATATCCACCTACCGTTCTGGAAAATAGACTCAAACTGTCTATTTCTGAGAAAACATGTTCAAGTATCCCATTTTTTAGCTGATGTCAGTAATGAGGCACACTGTAAACAGGCAGCATTTACTCATTAATTACCATTTCAACCCAGTTAAGCAAGAAAACACATGACAATACATTCATGAACAATATCTGTCTAAGTGTTTTCTTTCTTCAGCACTGTTTATTTCAAGAACAGTGATAGATTAACAATTTAAACAAGTGAGGCTTTTTAATCTGTTTGAACTACGTATTAAAAACGATCCAATCAACATTTCTGCATTTAAACTCTTATTTTGCCAGGAGAACCTTTTTTGAAAGAGCGCTATATGATCAAATGAAAACTAATGGCAAAGGCAGACATGCATATCTGAATTGGCAGTTCTAATGGTGCAGGCAGTTTTTGAGCTAAGGCCACATTTTGGCACATTGTTATGTAAAATTTTAGCTTGTTTTGCTTCAGTGTCCTAGCATTTTGGCATGATCTGATAGCAGCAAGGTGAACCAAAGAGATCAAAGAAGACAAAAAGTCAAAAAGAAAGATTACTTTCAGATATGTCCTTTCCGAGTTGTCTCTTTGGGTGTGTCTAGACTACAGGGTTTTGTCGACAAAGGTGGACTTTTGTCGACAAAACTATACTTGCGTCCACACTGCCTTTGAGTTATGTCGACATAATGTCGACAAAACTCAGCAGTTTTGTTGACGTATGTAAACCTCATTCTATGAGGAATAACGCCTTTTGTCGACAGAGTTCTGTCAATAAAAGGCATTATTGCATCTACACTGTCCTTTGCGTCCACACTGTTATGTCGACAAAGCGGCTTGCTTTGTCGACAGAACTGGATGTAGTCTAGACGCTCTATGTCAACATAAGTTTTGTCAACAGATTCTGTCGACAAAACTTATGTCGACGTAAGCCTGTAGTCTAGACATACCCTTTGTGTTGCAATTTATGAGATGCTGCTGCTCTGGCACTTCAATCTCAGAGTGAGCTGAAGACATCAAGACATCACTGTCCCCCAAATAGGAATTTACAGAGGCCTTGAAAAGAAGAACAATCTAATGCATTGATGGACATTGGCCCTTTGCAGTGCACCTAGAACTAATGAAGCAGTGTTGAAAATTAAGAGAGCTAACACCTGCCATTGAGGAAATGGACAAACTAGACATCAAGAGAATTGCTAATGACTATTTCAAAACTTTGAAACTCATAGCTCTAACTTAAACTGGGTATCAGTGGCTTGATTTATTACTCAACACCACAGGGCTTTGACAGACAACAGTGATCAGAGAAATAACTCTAGAAAGTTACATAACCAACTTAGAACCAGTCCAGACAGATAAAGAGGATATAAAGTCCTGTTCTAAATTATGCTGTCGTCCTTAGGACAGGTGGAGCACTGCATGCAGACACAAGCAAGCAAATCTCTTTTTTGCTGACTGTATTCAGAAGGGAGTGAAACTGAATCATTCTAGGTGACACTAAAACACTGATGGCTGGTCTGTGCATGAGATACAGTTTGGATGTCTCAAAGGGCTGAAATTCTTTGAAAAGTAGATGAATCACCATTTATTTCATACAGAAGCAGAAGACCAAAGAAGTAGAACCCAGTTAATGTAGAATTTCAATATACCCTGATGCTGTTTCTCCTTGATCAAGAAGTGATCATTCTAGAAGCTTTGCAACAGGTCACTTTCCATAGTTGAAGACACACTGTCTAAAGTCAGGGATGGTGCAATCTGTTTGTTATCACTAGGCTATGTCTACACTCGCGGCTTCTTGCGCAAAGGTTCTTGTGCAATAAATCTTGCGCAAGAACACATCCACACTGCCATGTGCACGCTGTGCTTTTGCACAAGAGCTCCCATGGCAGTGTGGATGCTCTCTTGCGCAAGAAAGCTCCAATGGCCATTTTAGCCATAGGGCTTTCTTGTGCAAGAAATCCCTGCTGAGCATCCACACTGTCCTCTTACGCAAGAGCTCCTGAGCAAGAGGGCTTACACCTGTTAAAAAAGAGCGTAGCTTTTGTGCAAGAAGCCCTCTCTTACCATGCCATATTGTAAATTTCCTTGCGCAAGAGCGGGCAGGCAGTGTAGACGCTCTGAGGATTCTTGCGCAAGAATGGCCATACTTGCGCAAGAAGCCGCGAGTGTTGACATATCCCAAGGGTGTGTTTGAATTACACCCCTCTTTCAGCAGAGGGATGTAAATTAGACACATTGAAAGTGCAAATGAAGCGGGGATTTAAATATCCCTCACTTCATTTGCATAATGGTGGCTGCCGCTTATTTTTGAAATGGGTCTTTTCGAAACTCGGCAGTTTAGATGGGGCATTTTCAACGGAAATGCCCCGTTTCGAAAGATCCTGTACTCTATCGAAAATGCCCCTTCTAAATTGCTGGG
This sequence comes from Pelodiscus sinensis, assembly GCF_052426305.1. NCBI lineage: Eukaryota > Metazoa > Chordata > Testudines > Trionychidae > Pelodiscus > Pelodiscus sinensis. The sequence continues at coordinate 60,398,032 of NC_143052.1, read as the reverse complement.
TTTTTTTCGAAAAGCCCCGTTTTGGAAAAAAGCGGTGACTGCCATTATGCAAATGAAGCACAGGATATTTAAATCCCTGCTTCATTTGCATGTTCCATGTGTCTAATTTACATTCCTCTGCCAAAAGAGGGGTGTAGTTTAGATACACCCTAAGTGTATATTCTTAGCTCTTCAGCCTGTTATTTTTATACTGAGACAGAATCAGTCAGACTGTTGTTTTCCAGGCTTAAAGCCATGGAGTCATTCAGACATGCTCAATCAACACAAATGACTAAGGCCTTGTTTACACTGCACAGTGGATCGACACTGCAGTGATCGATCCATTGGCCATCAATTTATTGCATCTACTTTAGATGTCATAAATCAGCCTCCGAGAGCTCGTCCATAGATGCTGGTACTCTACCAAGATGAGTAGAATAGCTGATGTTGATGGGAGAACATCCTGCATTGACCTTATCACCTGCAAGATGCTGCATCGAGTAAGTCAACTTCATCTACTCTATTTGCATAGCTGAAATAGATTGACAGCACTACATAGTGTAGACAAAGCCTAAAGGTGACACTACTGAAGTTTTGGAAAAAGTTCTCAACTTCAAAGTATAAAGCAGTTAACAAGGCCTAATTTTATTTAGGCTTTCAGTGACAGCGAACCTCCATCTCCTACCCAAAGCAACTTATCTGGTTTCAGTTATGGGGTACGTCTACACAGCAGGGCTAAGGTCAAAGTCAGCTACACAATTTGAGCTATGTCAATTGTGAAGCTTAAGTCAAAATAGCTTCACTCAGCTTCTGGCACTGTCTACACAGAAGGAAGCTGAAGGAAGAAAACTCGACCTTCGACTTTCCTTACTCCTTTTAAAATGAAGAGTACCATGAGTCAGAGTATGAAGTCCTCCAGCTTGCTATTATTTTGAAATATTGGCTTACAGTGTAGACACTCTTTTTATTATTTCGGAATAATATCAGTTATTCCGAAATAACAGTGCTGTGTAGACATAGACTTAGTGACCATTCTGATGCCCTATTTATTTTGGCTTATTTTTAAGTGGCAAAATACCCCCAGACCTCAAAAATGTATCGGTAACTACAATACAGTTCTATAAGCAATTATTCAGTTTTAGAATAAATAATATTGAAACTAAAGTCAGATTAGTCCATTCTTACATTTATTTATGTGTTTTAATATTTAATTCCAACAGTGAAATGCTTCTTTATTTAAACCCTCTAAATGTTGGAAACTACTGTTTAGACTACTTGTAATGGTAATTTATCTTATAAACGGTAATTTATCTTATTCATGGGTTGGTAGGTCTGGGGAACACTGAAAATTACGTGCAACCATTTAATCAGCATTTCTAAAGCTGAGTAGATACTTTTTTCCCCAAATTGTATGTATTGTTAGTTAATACTTATACATACGTACATATACAGCTCTTTTCATCCACTGACCTAAAAAGTGGCAAACTTCATTATTTTGAGTTTGCACAAGGTGAAACTGAGGAACAACACAGTGAAGAAGCTTCCCTAAGATGATCTAGCCATTCCATGGCATGGTGGGAAATAGAGAGCAGGTCTCCTGAGTACTTGTCCAATGCTCTTGCCACCAGCATTGAGTTCTTTAATACATTAGTAATTTGAGTTCATACATTATTTCATATTTATCCATAAAATGACAGATAAACACTCTGGACTAGAGTTCTAAATGATGTCAGTGAAGAATGAAATATGTCAGTCAGGATACTTTTTTTATTTAATAAGCAACCTGTTGCATGGGCAGATATTTTACTGGAGCAGAGAGGCTTTTTTTCTCCAAATTCACAGGGCTTATAAAACAAGAAATAGAAACACCTTCTGAACCCCGACCAGGATTGTTCTATCTGCTTCCCAAAATCCATAAATCTGGACACCCCAGACGTCCCATCATCTCAGTATTGGCACGCTCACTACTGGTTTATCCAGCTATGTAGACTCTTCTCAAACCCTACGCAACCAACACCCCCAGCTATCTCCGAGATACTACCGACTTCCTAAGGAAATTACAAAACATTGATAACCTCCCAAGATAACACCATCCTTGCTACCATGGACGTAGAAGCTCTATACACCAACATCCCACATGAAGACGGATTACAAGCAATTAGAAACACTATCCCAGAGGACACCACTGCCAATCTGACAGCAGATCTACGTAACTTTGTTTCACCCACAATTATTTCCAGTTTGAGAACAACTTATACCTCCAGGTCAGCGGCACAGCCATGGGTACACGCATGGCCCCATAATATGCTAACATCTTTATGGCTGACTTAGAACAACGTTTCCTCAGCTCCCATCCCCTTTAACACCTTCTCTACTTATGCTACATCAATGACATCTTTATGATCTGGACGCATGGCCAAGAAACACTGGAGACATTCCACAGAGATTTCAACAACCTACACCACACCATCAATCTCAGCCTGGACCATTCTACACAAGAGATCCATTTCCATGACACCACAGTACAAATCACCAATGGAAAACTAGACACCACTCTCTACAGAAAACCCACCGACTCATACAGTTACCTTTATGCCTCCAGCTCCCATCCAGAACACACCATACGATCCATCGTCTATAGCCAAGCCCTTCGATACAACCGCATATGCTCTAATTCCACTGACAGAGACCAAAAACTTCAGGATCTCTACCAAGCATTTATAAACCTCAACTACCCACCTGGAGAAATAAAAAAACAAATTGAAAGAGCCAGACGAATACCTAGAAACCATCTACTTCAAGACAGACCCAAGAAAACCAACAATAGTACACCACTTGTCATCACCTACAGCCCCCAACTTAAACCTGTCCAACACATTATCAATAAACTACAACCTATGCTGGAACAGGATACTAAACTCCGAGAGGCTCTGGAAGACAGACCCATAGTCTCCTATAGACAACCACCTAACCTCAAGATGATTCTTACCAACAACCACAGGACATACCACACTAATACCAACCCTGGAACCTTCCCTTGCAACAAACCCCATTGCCAGCTTTGTCCACATGTTCATTCTGCTGATACCATTATTGGACCTAACCAATTGAGTTATAAGATCAAGAAAACATATTCCTGCTCATCCAGAAATATAATTTATGCTATCATGTGCCGAAAGTATACATCTGCTATGTACATTGGACAAACGTCTCAGATACTTTGCCAAAGAATCAATGCCCACAAAACAGATATTAGACAGGATCACAAAGAAAATACAGTTTCTTGCCATTTCAACCAGAAAGGGCATTGTCTCAATGACTTGATTACCTGCATCCTGCTTCAAAGACCTTTTCATACCAGACTTGAAAGAGAATCCTCTGAACTGTCATTCACTTAAATTTGACACTTATCACCTAGGTCTAAACAAAGACATTAATTATCTTACCCATTACAAAGATAGCTTCCCCAATTATCACCTCTAATATCATTAGCTCACAGACATTTACCTCCCCTCCTCATCCCCCTTCTGTTCTGAAATTTGATTTGTCCTTTTCATATGTGTTCATTTTTTTTATTGTATCCTTTGGTATATATGGTTGTGCCAATTTTCTTCCACTATTTGATCTGAGGAAGTGGGACTGGCCCATGAAAGCTCATCATCTAATAAACCATCTTGTTAGTCTTTAAAGTGCTACATAGTCCTGTATTTTGCTTCTCACAACTATAGTAATGTATATACAAGACAATATCCTTGATAGTGTCTTTTCTATAGTAATTAAAACTAATTTGTTTTCAGCTAATCCTAAATGTATGACAAATGTATTATGTCAACAATATAATATTTCAAAGAAATAATGACATTCATATTAAAAATAAATTATACAAACCATAATAAAATAAAACTCCAGTAATGAATGTGCTGAAAATAATCACAACATACACAAAACAACAATATTATACTTAAAAGCTGTAAGATCAAAGGAAGAGTCAGGTGCTGCAAACCCTTACTCAGATAGGTATCCCTTTAGAGTTCAACAGAATCCCTTGCACATGGATCATGTGCATGCAAAAAAGCTTGTAGACTCTGGCCCTGACATGGCTGTGTGTGATTAAGCTATAGAAATTGGGTTTTGCTTTCAGGTATACTTTGAGCACTGAGATTTGATTTCCAGAACTAACAACCAAGTTAAAAATAGTGACCTCAGTAATAATGAATCCTCTGATCTATTGTGCCAAGCAAGTTGATTGTCAGTGGTGTGGACTCACAAGGGAAGTAAAATTGATTAGTGAACACGTTTTTAAAAGGTCTTATTTTGGTTAAAGAGGCCTGGATATTCTTTGAGAGTTCCAGTTATGAACACTGCATCATGGGAAAGGGAGAAAGAGAGATAAGAAGAGATGAAATTGTACAGTAGAACTTGTCAGACATCCAAATGTTTTTTTCTGATAAAAAATGCTGATTTGTCTACAATGAAACAGTTCATAGAAAGATGTAGATTTCAAATGGACAATTATGAAAAAAACAAAGAACATTTTGCTTTTCCATTTTGATGTCTTCTCATTTTAATTGTCTGTAAAATGTATATAACAAGAAATAATAAATACAAAAGTGTGAATCAGAATGAAAATTTCAGTTGATCCAAAAGAAAACTTCTGGTAGCAGACTTCATTTCATGAGAATTTTCAGGCATCTTGTTATATTTTCATTATTGCTTCAGAAAGGAAAAAAAGTAGGAATTCATGGAATTTTCCTCAAAACAGAAAATGCAGTTCCTGCCCAGCTGTACTATACGGATTAGGGGATAAAGCTTCTGAGATGTTTATAACCTCATAGAAATTATGGAAGTGTCAAAGTATATTTATATTTGTGTTGCTTTTCCATGACAAAAAAGAAAAGATTAAATTGACCTTGACAGAAGTTGTGCATTAAAAATACTCACATTGTGCATCATGCTTCTTGTAGGGAACCCCCTCCCCCAACTAGTTTCTTCAGTACCATTTTGTTTTACTGCATTTCATCATAGAGTGTTTAAAGGAGAAGCTTTTATGTTGCAAGGAAAGGCACTGCTTTATAGCTTACTTTTACTGCTATTAAGATCTAATCTATCACTCTTCAGTCGATTGCATTTGACAAGCAGCTTCTTAAACTTGAACTTTGTCAGTTGGTGACAGATAACTCTGCCTGTTTGTGCAATTTCCTCTTTTGCAGAGGCTTCACTATGAATTGTCTCATTATTAATCACCAACTTTAGATATAATTTATTATACTATATTGTCTTGAAAAAAATGAGTAATGGGGGGGAGTACCCTGTAGCATCACCTTGAACAGGTGGTGAACATTATTAGCTGGAAAGAAGTCACAGTGAAACAACAGATTTTTAGAGACAAAAATATGCAGGAAATCAAACACCCACTATTCACCACATGAGATCATATTTTTCTATTTGCTGATTCCTGGCACTGTAAAATTTAAAAAGGTATGGCATACCCATGGTTAGATTACTTCAGGGAAAACAAATGAGCATGTCTATAAACACCACCTCTGTGGAGACTCTGTTTGGATCAGACTAGTAAAAGGAATGATGGCTTTCCCCATGATTTTTAGGAGTGAATTTAGGGCTGATGAGTGAGCCCAGATGTTTGTGGGTCACAGAGGCGGTGGCTCATCATTCTCACAAAGCTAATCTCATTACAATGACTATGTTCCCCAGTAACCCAAAATGCAAACTATGCTCATGGAAATTATATGACTATCTCTAAAGAACAGTTTTTTCAAATGCCTCTGTTAGATCACAGAGAAACATGTGCCACAACCTTGTACAACTGTGCTACTTCCTAGTTTCTTTCCTCCGCCATGTGGAGGTTTAGCTTGGAGCTGTATTCATTTTCTATTGATGCTGTCATAAAGGCAGCAGGGCTACTGCACCTAGAGGCAGCTGAAGATTGGGGGAAATCAGAAAGAATACCTGTCAGGTTGGGGTTTTGCTCTATAGTCTGGTTGCTTGCAATGGGAGGGTGTCCCACCACAGGTTGGACAAAGAGAAGGAGCAGGAGGAAGAGCAGGCCACAGGGTCCACAATACCTGCCACCCAGGATCTCACCCTGTCCTTTCAGCTGTTACCACCGGTCCCAGGATATTGCCCAGAGATCGGATGACAGGTCTGTGCAGGAACCCTGGGAGTAGGCGTACAAGGGTCCTTTAAAGCAGCCTCTGGGGGCTGAGTGCTCTGAACCAGTGCTCTATGTGCACCCCCATGCACAGGATGCTGCACGATGCCCAGGTTAAGGAGGCTGTGCAAGAAGCATGCAGCCCTTTGCCGCCTGCCACCTCCCCCTGCATGTGTCTAGAGACAGTCATGGTGCTCACCTGATGGGCCTTGCCCTGTGTCATCCAATCTCTGGGCAATATCCTGGGACCGGTGGTAACAGCTGAAAGGACAGAGTGAGATCCTGGGTGGCAGGCATTGTGGACCCCGTGGCCTGCTCCTCCTCCTGCTCCTTCTTTTTCTCCACCTCTTCCTCCTGCTTGGCTGCAAGCCTGCCCTGTAGGAGGATGACAATGGACATCTCCAGCCTACAGTCCACAACAAGTGTGGGGAGGGACTGACCCCCTGTTTCAGGATGCAGTGGAGCTGGTTGTAGTACTGGCAAGTCTGTGGTGCCACCCGTGAGTGGGAGTTGCTCTCCCTGGCCCTAATATAGGCCTGCCTTAGCTCTTTCACCTTCATCCGCACCTGCTCGTGGGTGAAGATGTGGCCTCTCTGCCCCAGGCTTTCGGCCATCTAGCCATAAATGTCTGCAGTCCTGGAGGAGATTCTGGAGGTTCATTTCCTTTCCCTAGATCTCAATAAGATCCAGGATGGTGCCTGCCTCTTATGCCTCCGGGCAGGGGCAGGATCTGCCTACAGATGTTCTGGCAGATGAGGGGGGCTCAGCTGCAGTGCTGTGATCTGCCTTGGCAGCAGGGTTGGTAGATCTGGTCATTGCTGTGTGCCACACATTGTTTCCCCTGAGGCTGCAACTTTAAAGCCTGCAGAGGAAGGACACCTACAGAGTCCTGATGAGTGTGAACAGAGAGGCCAGCAGGGCACCTGTGGGAGGCCCTGGAGGCCAGTTATTTAAAAATAACCACAACTACCCCATCTACACATGCCCTATTTTGAAACAACTATTTCAAAATAGGCGTTATTCCTGGTAAAATGAGGGTTACAGATTTTGGAACAAGACATCCGTTATTAAAAATTATTTCAAAATAACGGGCTTGCTGTTTAGATGCTCACTTTGTTATTTTGAAATAACAAGAGTTACTTTGAAATAATGCTGCTGTATAGACAAGCCCACAGTGATCTGAAAGGAACCCCTGGTGCTGATATTCACAGGAATTTCCTGCCTCAAAGCTTCCTCCCATCAATTTTGCACAGGGGATGATCTGGCCACTATATGGTTGTGTTGCAAGAATCACCCAGATCATGACTCTTTTGTGGCTTATTTCAAATGAGAACGCTGTTGACTCTTCATGCAGTTCATGTTAGGCTGATGCCCCTAGGACAAACAAATAAAACTTCTGCCACACATACCACTATAGTTGACATCCCAGTGGCCAGTCCCAGCGAAATATGCCTGGGCTGAACTGGCATTGAAACTCCATTAGCAGATGGAGCCACACTGGTGGGGTAACATGGGTATACTTGCACTGCTTCTGTCTATGCTGTGCCTACTCTAGGAGTAAATGTGAAATATATGTAGGGGTGATGACTTCAGTGCTTTTTAATTAAAGAACATTTATTTTTTTCATATCAGTTTATTGTGCGTCATGAGTTTACATTCCAGCTGATGATGTGGAATAGTTCCATATAATATGTGAACATTCGGAGGCAAATTTAATAAAGCATACTTTTTTCTTCTATGAGCAGAACATTAGAAAATTGCACATAGTGCCCATAAAGCAGCTGGCAAACCTGTTGGATGATCTCCCAACATCTTTTTCTTCTGGCCCAATAAATTTTAATAAACTAAATAAATATACAAAGTCAATATCCACAAACATTTAATTGGAAAGCTATTACATCAGGCCCAGCCTTCCTTCATATCTTAATTGCTGGCTCCAGGCTCCAGCACAGAGAACAGACATTCAGATCAGCCATCATACAAAAGATAGAAGATACTATCTATTTCCATAGGATAATTACACATACACAATTACAACCTGCTTTGTCACTGCAATACACCATTTGCACCTGGGTGCAACTATGGACTTGAATGACATTACACCAGTGCAAAACTGGTATAATGTGGGGGTGAATCAGGCCAATTGCAAGACTATTGTTGTTGTTATAAAGGTGAAAAGACCACAAACTCTCATTCTGCAACATATTATGTGTTGGCGGATCCCTTTAAGCCCACATTTGAAGATGTTCTTATTGTATTTGAGATAGCTGGCCCATTGTTAAATGGTGGCCAACCCATATCATATCTTGATATAGGCTGGTATTTTCAAAGGAAAATAAAGGAGCTCGATAGCCAGTCCTCATTGATTTAGGAACCAAATTCATTCAGACCCTTTTGAACTTCCCGGGTATAACTGACACAGAGGCATGGAAATGGGACAAATCACATGTTCAATTTATGGTATTTATCAACAATGTCAAACATTTCCTTTACATTTTTAAAATCTATCAGTTGTAAACTGTAATTTTCAGGGGTACATATTGAATTTCAATGTTGTTTAAAGCTACAGTAATTTTAATGAAGTGCAGTACAAAATGCTAGTTGTTCTGTTGGCAATGATCTGAGGAGTGTGTTCAGATTTACAAAAAGTACAGTGTGACATGAAATTTTGATACAAAACTAAAATCTGAAGATCATCACATGCATATGCAACTAGGGTAACCTTTTTCCAGCTGAGATCCTGGCTTTCTGAAGAGTGAATAAGAGTGAAGACTATAAGACCCTTCACAATCTAATGCCTGTTTAGGTTTAGTACACTTCATCTGCCAGTAATCATGTATGTGAAAATGACACAATCTTTCCACAATAGCAGCCTTGACTTAGAAATTTGCATCTTAATTATGAATATGCTACTTATGCATCATATCACACCACTAAGGGTGTGTCTAGACTACATGCCTCCTTCGATGGAGGCATGTAGATTAGCCAGATCGGAAGAGGGAAATGAAGCCGCGATTAAAATAATCGCGGCTTCATTTAAATTTAAATGGCTGCCACGATCTGCCGATCAGCTGTTTGTCGGCAGATCGGGGCAGTCTGGACGCGATGCGCCGACAAAGAAGCCTTTCTTCATCGGCACAGGTAAACCTGGTTTCACGAGGCTTACCTGTGCCGATGAAGAAAGGCTTCTTTGTCGGCGCGTCGCGTCCAGACTGCCCCAATCTGCCGACAAACAGCTGATCGGCAGATCGGGGCAGCCATTTAAATTTAAATGAAGCCGCGATTATTTTAATCGCGGCTTCATTTCCCTCTTCCGATCTGGCTAATCTACATGCCTCCGTCGAAGGAGGCATGTAGTCTAGACACACCCTAAGGGTTGTCTAGACTACAGGGATTTTTTTTAAAAAGTAACCTTTTTTTGAAAAATCTTTACCTACGTCTAGACCGTCATTGTGTTCTGTTGACAGTAAATTGACAGAACGCGGTGGTTTTGTCGACGGCGCTAAACCTTGTTTTATGAGGAATAATGCTATTTTTGACAGAGATCTGTTGAAAAAAGAGAAGTGTGGATGTGGGGAAGATTTTTTGTTGAAAATAAAGGCCTCCATGAAGAAGCCCTGGTGTACACTCCTGCCAGACCTTTCATCTCTATTGTTCCTGCCTGCAGACATCTTTTAAAGCCACAGGCACCCGGGAGTAGCATGGTGGCAGCAAGCCAGCTCCAAACAAGACCCTGACTGCTCAGCTCTTCCTGGTAGGACTACTCAGAGCCATGTCCCATGGACAAGCCCCCCCGAGACCTCCCTGGTCCTTCCAGGGACACATCCCCACAAGAAGCCAGGGGCACCAAACACCAGGCACCCTCCTGGTCTGGCCCCGAGATCAAAGCCCTCTTGGGGCACTGGTCTGAGGAGGAGTCTCTTCAGGCACTGCAGTCCAAGAGGAGGAATGTGGACATTTATTCCAGAATGGCTGATGGACTTGCCAAAAAAGGTCACTGCCCTCACACACTGGAGCAGGTCAGGGCAAATGTCAAGGAGCTGCGGCAGGGGTATGTTAGAGCCTGTGAGTGCAGCTCCTGCTCAGGGGAAGCACCACACTATTATGAGGATCCTGGGGAGATGGGAACCCCCGCCTCCTGAGAGGGTTGTGGAGTCTGGGGTGGAGACCCCTGTGCAGCAGCAGCTGCAGCTCCAGGGTGAGACCCCAGAGGACCAGCAGCTCCAAGAGAAGGAGGAGGAGGAGGAGGACACCAGCAGGAGCACAGTAACCCTGACCTGGAGCCAGACACCCAGATACAGGAGGCCTCCCAGGCAACTTTGGACATTGGGGAGGAAACCTCAGGTGAGTTCTGTGAGAGTCCAACACACGGGCTACGTCTACACTGGCCCCTTCTCCGGAAGAGGCATGCTAATTTCAAACTTTGGAATAGGGAAATCTGCGGGGGATTTAAATATCCCCCGCGGGATTTAAATAAACATGGCCGCCGCTTTTTTTCCGGCTTGGGGAAAAGCCGGAAAAAAGCGTCTAGACTGGCGCAATCCTCCGGAATAAAGAACTTTTCCGGAGGATCTCTTATTCCTACTTTCAGGTAGAAATAAGAGATCCTGAAAGTAGGAATAAGAGATCCTCCGGAAAAGGGCTTTATTCCGGAGGATCGCGCCAGTCTAGACGCTTTTTTCCGGCTTTTCCCCAAGCCGGAAAAAAAGCGGCGGACATGTTTATTTAAATCCCGCGGGGGATATTTAAATCCCCCGCGGATTTCCCTATTCCAAAGTTTGAAATTAGCATGCCTCTTCCGGAGAAGGGGCCAGTGTAGACGTAGCCACACAGGGCAGGGGAGGTGGGAGCAAAGTGTATGGTGCAGTACTGTGACATATCATGCTGATCACAGACTGGAGGGGCACACACATGGCCAGCTTCAGGGAGGGCCGTCCTACCCCTGCGAGGCACCACCTGCTCCTGCACACATTGATGCCAGGTACAGACATGGGTTGGGGTCCCTGGCATTGCCACTCAGCTTCTGGCCTCTCAGCAACCTGTGAGAACCCCAACTGTGGCCTGAAACTTGTCTGTGCTGTTTGGCCATGGGGTGTGTGTGTGGAGGGGCAGATGGTGGCCTGCACACCTTCTGGGCTCCAAGGAGGCCATGGCTGCTGGCCAGGCTACACCATGCCTTACTGAAACTACATCAGCATCCCCTGACTCTAGAGAACAGGCATTGACTGCTGAGAAGGAGGGCATGAGTGATGACTTTTCCCTCTTGTCCTCCACAGCCGGACCAGCTGTTCAGGAGGGAAGTGCCACACCTGTCCCACCACCCAGACGGCTGCAGGGAACCTATCAGCACTGGCGCTCATATGTGAACCTGGTGCACCAGCACATCTCGGTCCTGCAAGGGATGCAGGAGACATTTAACCAGAGGATGCAGGCAGTGGTACAGTGGTGCAGTCGCTTGCTGGACAAGTTTGTCCAGCAGCACACTGCTATTTGCACTGCTATCCAGGAGGCCATGGCCTTACCCGGTCCTGTGCATGTTCCTTCTCCTCCTGCTCAGCCTACCACCCGCCCCACCTTCTGCCCCTCCTTCACTCCCTTCCCCCTCTCACCGCCTGCCATCCCAGACCCAGGTACAGCCCCACCTCCTGCCCAGCCCCCTACTGTCCCAGCCCGCACACACAGCCGTTTCTTAGTAGGTATCCTCAGCCAAGGTGGCAGGGGCTCTTCATCCAGGCAGCACCCTCAGCCCTGAGCCTCCCTCCCCCCTTCCAGGTTGACATCCCCCTTCCCACCTGTGAGAGTCAGTAAGGGAAGCACTTTACTTTGTTAACAAACAATTTATTTTTCTGAACAAAAGAGTTTTATAGTTTTTGAAACAATCAACAGTGAAATAAACTATCAACATTTTTTCAACAATACTTGTCTCTGTTCTCAGTGTGAATGTACAATGTGAATGTGGGGCTAGGAAGGATTTGCGGGGCGGAAGGCACCGGGGGCATGGAGCAATCCCACATATGGAAGGCCCTGGGGAAACTCATCGGGCTCCTTGGGAGAATTGCTCCCTCAGGGCTTCCTGCATGCGCAATCCCAGCTGGTGGGCTTGCCGGATGGCAGCTGTCTGGGGCTGCTCAAAGTGCCCCCCCTCCACATCAGCTTGTGTCCCCCATGCTGGGAGGAAGGCCTCCCCTTTCCTCTCCACTAGGTTGTGCAACACACAGCATGAAGCAACCACATTGGGGCTGTTGTGTTCCCCCATATCCAGCCAAGTGAGCAGGCATCTAAACCTGTCCTTCAGATGGCCAAAGGCGCACTCCACCTGGAAACGAGCCCAATTCAGGTGGGAGTTAAAGAGTTCCCTGCTTGCATCCAGGTGTCCAGTGAATGGCTTCATGATCCAGGGCATAAAGGGGTACACCACATTGGCCATGCTGCACGTAGGCATCTGCACATCCACAACTGCATAGTTTCTCTCCAGAAAGAATGTCCCAGCCTGCAGCCTGCGGTACAGTATGAGTTCCAGAAGATGCAGGCATTGTGTGCCCGGCCTGACTGCCCAACACAAATGTCTGTGAATTGTCCCTGGTGGTTGACCAGGGCCTGCAGCACCATAGAAAAGTAGCCCTTTCTGTTAATATACTGGGTTGCTCGATAAGGTGGTGCGCAGATTGGGATGTGCATCCCATTGAGTGCTCCACCACAGTTCGGAAATCCTAGCCCTGCAAATCTGGCCACGATGGTATCCAGGTCTCCGAGGAGGACAGTCCTGTGAAGCAGCTCTGAATTGATGGCCATCACCACCTGCAGAAAGGGACAAATAGAAACACACATAACAAGACATTAGAGGAGTTGCGTGAGCTGATGAGAGATGCTTCCACACCCCTCCCTTCCCAGGGTACGTCTAGACTACAGGCTTTTGTCAACAGAGGCTTTGTTGACAGATACTGTCGACAAAGCTTCTGTCAACAAAGCATCTAGACTACGGCTAGTTCTGTCGACAAAGAAAGCCCCTTTTTCGACAGAGAGTCTAAACACTCCCTTTTGAAAAAACAGTGTGGATGCAATAGCACCTTTTGTTGACAGAACTCTGTTGACAAAAGACGTTATTCCTCATAGAATGAGGATTACCGCCGTCGACAAAACTGCTGCATTCTGTCAACTTACTGTCGACAGAACTCGGCGGTAGTGTAGATGCAGGTATAGTTTTATTGACAAAAGTGGACTTTTGTCGACAAAACCCTGTAGTCTAGACACACCCCCAGACCCCAAAAGCTCCCCTGCTTCAAGCAACCCCCCATTCCCCCTCTCCTCCCACACCATGGCAGGGTGAGGCCAGGAGGACTTCTACCACTGCCATCCCCATCCCCCATTCCCTCTGCCCAGTCCTGACTGCTCCCCTTATCTGCCTCCTCCCCCATGGACTGTTCCCAGAGAGTGACTTACCTCCATCAAGATGGCCCCAACAGTAGACATCCCCATGCCAAACTGATGTACCATGGAGCAGTAGCTGTCAGGGTGGCCAGCTTCCAGAGGGCAATAGTGACCCGTTTCTCCAGGGGGATGGCAGGCTGCAAGTGGGTGTCTTGGCATTGTAGGGCAGGGGCAAGCCAGGCACACAGCTCCTGCAAGGTGGACTTCCGCATATGGAAGTTTTGGAGCCAAGCCTCATCTTCCCACTGCTCCATAACAAGCTGGTCCCACCAGTCTGAACTGGTGTCCAGCCTCCAAACTCACCTCTGCAGGAATAAGTTCGGCAGCAAAGGCAGTTGGGCTGCAGCCCAAGTGAGGGGCTCAGAGCTGGGCTCTGAATCCAGCTTTGCCACAAACATCATGATGGTCTCATGAAGATGCAGCAGAACTTCCAGCATTACAGTGTGGGGCCATCACCTGCCCAAGGGCAGCTTAGGCTCCATGGACAAAAACACAGTGAAAAGCAGAAAAAAACTCTGAAAATAAACTGCTGTGATGTCCGAGGAAGCAGGGCAACCAGAGCAAGCACTGCAGCAGCTTTGCTTTCCCTCCAGGAGGTAGGCAAGCCAGAAGAAGAAGCAGAGCAATGGCAGTCTAGGGGGAACCCTTTAAGCATGTGTCTCTGCAAAGAGCATGCAGCAGCACCTGGAAATAAAGGCTGCCCCCATGCCCTGCCAGAAGCACTTCCGGGTGCCTTTTTTTTCCAAAAGAGCATCCGGCAGTCTGGACGCTCTTTTTTGTAAAAACAGATCGATTTTTTGATCCAAGTCATGCAATCTAGACACTCTTTTTCTACAGAGGCTTTTTCGAAAGATACTCTCGAAAAAGCCTCTGTTGAAAAAGGCGTGTATTCTAGACGGACCCTTAGAGAGGACCCAAGTTCAGTGGGAAGCAGACAGGCAAGTGGAAGAACATACAAAGGAGAGAACAGAGGCTTTGTGGATTCCTTCTTCTGATCCCTGATAGAACACTGTGGGTATGTCTACACTACCCCGCTAGTTCGAACTAGGAGGGTAATGTATGCATACCGCACTTGCTAATGAAGCCGGGGATTTGAATTTCCCGGGCTTCATTAGCATAAGCGGGGAGCCGCCATTTTTAAATCCCCGCTGCTTCGAACCCCGTGTAGCGCGGCTACACGGGGCTCGAACTAGGTAGTTCGGACTAGGGTGCCTATTCCGAACTACCGGTACACCTCGTTTCACGAGGAGTAACGGTAGTTCGGAATAGGACCCTAGTCCGAACTACCTAGTTCGAGCCCCGTGTAGCCGCGCTACACGGGGTTCGAAGCAGCGGGGATTTAAAAATGGCGGCTCCCCGCTTATGCTAATGAAGCCCGGGAAATTCAAATCCCGGGCTTCATTAGCAAGTGCGGTATGCATACATTACCCCGCTAGTTCGAACTAGCGGGGTAGTGTAGACATACCCTGTCTGTGGGGTGATGGAAAGGAAAGAAACAGATGCAACCAAGGTTATGACCATTTTTCATGGAATAATTCTTCTCACCACAAGCACATGGACTTCCTATAGTAAATAATGTACTGGTAGTGTTACCTCCTGCTGTAAAGTTTAGTTTTTGGACCTCTGTTCTGTAAAAACAACTTCTGCCTCCCTGCAGAACTATCCATGTGATTTTGGATCTAGATGTGCTGGCCCATCTTCTGTCTGAATCATTGGGAAAATACTCCCTGAATTGAAACTGTGATGGGGTATATTTTTGACCCAAGCTTTTGCTGTGCAAATGATTCAGAAAACCAGTTATCTTTGGATTTTCCAGTTTCTATGTCACACTGTAATTCCAACCATGGAAGTGTATTGAGAGGTGTGGAAGACTGGAAGCATGGCCAAAGTGACACTGTGCTCCTGTAGTTCCTGGTTTCATATAGCCCTTTTAGGAGTGCACCAAGCCAAGATACTTAAGAACAGCCTATAGAGGCTACTTTAAATATCACCAGCCCAAAGACTGTCTCCCTCACTCCTTTTGGGAAGAGCTATAAATCAGAATCTGGGAGTTTCCAAACCCCCATGTGTGTGGTTTTCTACATTTGAGAGCATCAGGCTGTTCTTGTAACCTAAATCCTGAAATCCTAGTTTAGTTAAGACATCCACTGAAGTCAATGTGAATTTTGATTGTGCAAATGCTGGCTGACAAAGCTTGATCTCACTGAAGTCAATGGCACCATTTTTGTCAATTTCAGTAGGACCAAAATTTGGCCATATCAGGATTCTAGGAGAGGACCTGAAAGCATCTTCCTTCATAAACACAACTAAAACTGATAGATGTGTATCAGTACATTGAGATCAACTGAAGTTATCAGGTTGGCAGATCAGATGCCAGTTCTTGCCAAGGCTTTAGACCTCAGTTGACCACTAGAAAGTACTCTGATTCATCTTTGTGTTAGTATGGTTAAGATGGGTATCGGCTTTATAACAATATGTTTAGAGTTTAGCCTTTAGAAATGCTTTTATGTTGCTTCATGCATTACTGTGTCTTATAACTACTCTAACAATTACTATCAGGTAATATTTAAGCTTTTGTTTTGGAACTGTGAAAATGTTTACTCTGAAACTATGAATCCACTCAGGAATGATCATCTTCTGACCTACCGAATCTAAATGGGCCATTGGGGAACATCACAATACAAAGACTTGGTTAATTGCACCCTCTTAGCCTTTAAGAGGCTACATGCAAAAGGCTTCATCCCATCATCTAGAGTTCTAGAAGAAATAAAAATAGCTGACAAAATGTTGCACCTCTTTTTTTCTCTTTGGACTCTCGGGGGGCCAGGTCTCTGAAAGAGAATGAGACATACAAGATCAATTTCAGTTAGAATTTAAAGACATCCAAAGCAGACCTAAAAAGTTCTGACACCTTTTGAAACCATAGGCTACAATTCATGTTTGCCTGCTTTAACCTTGTAATAACCCTTTCAATTCTTTTCTTTATTAATAAATCCTTAGCTACTTTATGATAATCTGATGCCTGTAGAGCAAACAAACAAAACTTCTGAAACTTCCACCACACCTGATGATTACCTGCTCTATTTGTTCCCTCTGGGGCACCTGGCATTGACCACTGTTGAAAGACATGATATCGTGCTAGATGGACCTTTGGTCTCACCTATTATGGTTGTTCTTATGGTCTTGATTAGTTCCTTCTTAGTATTAGCCATTTTTACTTTAGCCATTTGTATCCAATTTCAGGAATGTCTGTGTTGCTAAGGGTTGTGAAATCAGCTAAGGTTAAGTAATTTTATATATAAGTTAAAGTAATTTTATGTGTGAAATTGTACGCTTTGATAGAAATGGAAATTATTTTTCTACCGATGAGCAGAGCATTTGAAAAGAGCAAGAGTGTCTCTTGTAAATGTTCTGTTTCTTACTCCCTTGTGAGACCAATTTCAACAATATTCACATGTAACAATAATAATGACATCTAATGGACTCTCAGGTAAATAATAAGAGTGTATTGATTTTTCCACATAATATATGCCATGTGAATAATTCTAATTTAAAGATGGTAAATGTGCATAAAGACAACCACAAAGGGTAACGGCTTCATTCTTTTTTTTTTTTTTTTTTTTTTTGGAAATAGACTAATGTGCATAAATTAAGTCACAAGGGGCATGTCTACAAAGCAGGGATAAAGCGGGTTGTGCCCACGAAAGCTCATGATACCATCTACACGTTTTGTTAGTCTTTGCCTCTTGTTAAACATGGTCTTGTTATGGTTTGTGTATCTTTTACCTACTTATCCTTTGCAAATACGCAAGACTGTTCATACAACAGTCTCAAGACACCTTTTTTGCATTTGAAGTTAGACTTTCATGAGAATCTATAAAAGCCTGGAAGAGTTTAGTAACACAATTATACTGCACATGTAGGATGTGAATGAAGAATTGTGATGGACCTACACTGCAATATTCTTTTAACTGACAAATGCTTTAAAGTATGTGCAGAGACATTGATATATGCTGAATAAAATACCAAATTCCACATTTATGATTTGAGTTTATGGGAGAGGAGCAGAAGGCCTTTCCCCTACGCTTTTGCCAGTTTTAAACTAATTGATCTAATTTATGGAGCCAGCTATTTTAAAAAAAAATAGATGGAAGGCCTAGATGACTACTGTAGGAAGGTGTTCGACTGATAAAATACTTGTTTCCTGCTCTGTCATTTCAACTTCCTTCCGTCAGCATTCTCCAGCTACTGACTGAAAGAGCACGATTCCCACAACTGCATTACATCTTGAGTCAAGTAAACATTGTATATGGCAGAAAGCTGCCTCAGCATAGCACTTCAGTGGGATTAATGGTTGGATAGGAAGCACAATACTGAGTTAAAAACAAATGCTCTTCTTTCCTTCAGGCAATGACTGTGCAGAGACAGATAGAGAAGGAAGGGTCAAGTAATAGGTTTGTACCTCTGGGAAGGATCAGCCAGCAAAACGAGTAGGAAATGCTGTGAATTCAATAGGGCAGCAGAAGGCCAGAGATTATATTAAATATGAACAATTCAGTCTTGCTCTCTCATTCATAAAATAAACGTCTGTGTTAATGTCTGCTCCTTATTTTTATTGAAGGAATATGAGAAGTATCATAAACAAGCCACATGAGTAGTACCCATCCAGAGGAACATACAGCCTCAATCATACTCATCCTGGAAAGAAGGGCAATAAACACATGGGGACTGATTGTACCAGCCCTCCTGACACTGTACAGTGCACTGCCCAGTGACTAGTCCCATTGAATGAAAGGGGGCAGCTGGTGGAATATGTATCACTCAGTATGGATTAGGCTGGCAACTCTGGGCCTGAGGATTACATCTCATGCAGTGTGATTAATGTTGTCAGACAATGTATTTGAATACATGTATACTAGAATTTGTGGGCAATTCTGGATGTGAGTAGGGCGCGCCTTGCTCCTTATGCAGCCAAATTCTGTTATCTTGGTTCCAGCAGCACAGTGTGAGGATTGGGTTGGGAGAGTGTCGTACCACAGCAGTGGGGAAATGGCAGCCCTGCCATGGAGTCTCTGAGAGAAAAATAATAAATACCTCAGAAAAAGCTTCAACACCATCTCCCAGCAATTGATTGATCATCAGTGCCTTGTTAGGATATATCAGAGACCCAGGCAAGGCTTAGCCAGCTCATGGAAAAAAAAGCTTCTGATTGCCCCATGCAGCTGCCTCCCCTCCCCTCCCTCAATGCAACAAAAGCAACTTACTGCCCTGTGTCCCACCCCATCCCCGCTACAATGGAGCAATTGACCACCCAACACCACTACACTCCCTATACCTTCCCCTCTGCTGTCCATACCATTCCCCAGTTGGTTGCCTCCTTCACCTTCTGGCATGGCTGCTGGAGTCACTTTATTTTGGATCTGCATTGCAGGGTGTATTGCTCATACCTCTTATTACATAAGGCTCAAGAAATGTGGCTGTACATGTCTCAGTTCCTACAGGTCACTTGCACTTGTGATTGTATCAGTTGTTCACTCCACTTACTGATAAATCCAAAAGCTCTGGAGTACTCCAAGCAGGAGAGCATTTTAAGCAACACCAAGCCTTGTTTTCCTGAGAAGATGCCATGAGCAGCACTGTACGCTGAGCCAGCCAAGGGGAAATACATTTTTCAGTTCCTGTGTTTGCAGGGGAGAGAGGTGCATTTCTGTTTACATGCCTGCAGAGCAGCAGAGTTCAAAGTGCTGGCCAGAGTGGCTAATTGGGTATTGTGGGAAACATCCTTGAATTTAATAAACTTGAAACAAACAAACAAACCCCAGTGCTGTACACACTGCATGGTTGTTGACAATAAAGGGACGGGGAGAGACAAAAGTCCCTTACAGAGGTGGAAGTTTTCTGTTGCTGAAACTGGACATTTTTTTGTGATTTTTTGTTGTGTTGCAATGTGAACGCTCTCTGGGTTTTGTCTCCAAAAAGGGGGATTGGCAACAAAACATGCCAATGATGTAGACAAGCCCTGGGAGAAAAGTGTATGAATTAGAAGCCAGACTTCAAACATTCTGTATACAAAAGTAGGTCATATGGAACCACAATGCAGGGGAAGCAACAATAGACATTTACCTCACGAGGAATAATGTCTCCCAGGCCTTGCTCGATTCATTAGGATATAGCAAACTACTGCTATGTCCTAGTATGTAAGCCTTGATCAATTTACCTACCACGTGAGGAAGGGAACAAATTCCTATCACAGGGCCTACTGTTATGAGTGCACAACATGATCTAGGAGAGGGCAGCGAAGGTCTTTTTGACGGTGGTCCCCTTTGGTTAATCATGCAATGGTGTATCCCAAGTCGCTCTCTCTGAAGGCAGTAAATCACAGGTAGACAGAAAGCCAAAAAAGAGACCTACAAGAGATGTAAGAAAGAATAGGACCTCTGAAAATTTCAATATTGTATTATAATTGATTTGAAGAGGGAGCATTCAAAAAAGCAGAATATAGGAGCCAAGGGCTCAGGCCACTTCATCAGTCTGCCTAAAGCTGAGCTAATAGTTTGGGGGAGAGGGGTTGGCTGGGTCAAAAAAATCTGAAAAAATGTGATTCATTTCTAGACAAAACTGATATTTGACAATGTTTCTTACAATAATTAATACATTAATAATTTGGTTCAAATTAGCTGTTTCAACTGTGAATTGAAATAGCATTTCTAATCGTGATTACAATTCAAGGTTAAATGTAGATTTAAACTGACATTGTCAAAACAAACCAATTTGACATTTGTGTTTTAGCAAGCTTTGTTTTAAGCTGAAACTTTTTGCTGAATATAACCTACATTTGTGAATATTTTGGTGCCCTGAATAATTCCTGTATTGACTATTATCCGAAAAGTTCCACCCAGCATTGTGTGAGAACCAGGTAGAACTTCAGAAATGAAAGGCTGTGTCTAGACTGGCCAGTTTTTCTGGAAAATCAGCCGCTTTTCCAGAAAAACTTGCCAGCTGTCTACACTGGCCACTTGAATTTCCGCAAAAGCACTGACTTCCTACTGTCTGAACTCAGTGCTTCTTGTGGAAATACTATGCTGCTCCCGTTCAGGCAAAAGTCCCTTTTGCACAAAGCTTTTGCACAAAAGGGCCAGTGTAGACAGATCAGATTTGTTTTCCTCAAAAAAGCCCCGATTGCGAAAATGGCGATCGGGGCTCTTTTGCGGAAAAGCGCGTCTAGATTGGCATGGATGCTGTTCCGCAAAAAGTGCTTTTGTGGAAAAGCGTCCGTGCCAATCTAGAAGCTCTGTTCCGAAAATACTTTTAATGGAAAACTTTCACGTTAAAAGCATTTCCGGAAAATAATGCCAATCTAGATGCAGCCAATGAGATTGCTCAGGATAGGACCACTGTATAGTTGTCCTTATTTTAGGCTGTGTATCAATGAATGTGACAGAAAGAAAACTGGCTGTGGTTTAATAGGAGAGGGGGGATAAAGAATAACTCAGCTAATCACAGAAACAAAATTGTAATCCTGTCTACCTGTTATTATGTAACCCTCCTCGCAGGTGCTGTCAGCCGCAAAAAGGGCTGGGTTCAAATATCTAGGGGTTTCTCTTAAAATTACAAGACACCACTGGCTCGAGCCCCCACTGAGGCATCTTGCATCAAACATGCTGATGGTGTGAACTGAGTCATTGATTGTGCCTGAAACAACTCTCTGAAACCCAGAATAATGAGCATTGCCCATTTGGATGTATTCAAGCTGTGCAAAACTCAGACGATCATTTTTTAATTGATACATATCTACTTGTTGTCTTTTGAACAACCTGAGATAATCTAACCGCTATTTCCATTGCTGTTTCTAATTGAAAAATCATGGGAAGAGAGAAAAGAGAAAAGAAACATTTAGAAAAATCCTGTCCTGAAATTCTCAGCAACTCATGACATGACACTAAGCTAGAGGGAGAGGTAGATATGCTGGAGGGCAGGGATGGGGTCCAGAGTAACCTAGACAGATTAGAGGTTTGGGCCGAAAGAAATCGGAGGAGGTTCAACAAAAACAAGTGTAGAGTCCTGCACTTGGGATGGAAGAATCCCAAGCATTGTTAAAGGCTGGGGCCCGACTGGCTAAGTAGCAGTTCAGCAGAAAAGGACTTGGGGATCACAGTGGATGAAAAGCTAGATATGATTCAACAGTGTGCCCTTGTAGCCAAGAAGGCTACTGACATATTAGGTTGCATTAGGAAGAGCATTGCCAGCAAATCTGGAAAAGTGATTATTCCCCTTTATTCAGCTCTGGTGAGGCCACATCTGGAGTATTGTATCCAGTTCTGGGCCCCTCACGATAGAAAAGATGTGGACGCATTGGAGAGGGTCCAGCGGAGGGTGACCAAAATGATTAGGGGGCTGGAGCACTCGACCTATGAGGAGAGGCTGAGGGATTTGGGTTTGTTTAGTCTTCAGAAGAGAAGAGTGAGGGGCGGGGGGGATTTGACAGCAGCCTTCAACTTCCTGAAGGAAGGTTCCAAAGAGGACGGAGAAAGGCTGTTCACAGTAGTGATGGATGGCAGAACAAGGAGCAGTGGTCTCAAGTTACAGTGGGGAGGTCTAGGTTGGATATTAGGAAAAACTATATCACTAGGAGGGTGGTGAAGCACTGGAATGGTTTACCTAAGGTCTACGTCTACATTGGCCCCTATTCCGTAATAGGGATGCAAATGTAGAGCTTTGGAATAGGCAAATCCACGGGGGATTTAAATACCCCCCGCGGCATTTGCATTTTCATGGCTGCCACTTTTTTCCGGCTTGTAGATAAGCCGGAGAAAAGTGCCAGTCTGGACGCGATCCTCCGGAAAATAAGCTCTTTTCCGGAAGATCTCTTATTCCTACTTTCAAAAAAGAGCTTATTTTCCGGAGGATCGCGTCCAGACTGGCGCTTTTCTCCGGCTTATCTACAAGCCGGAAAAAAGCGGCAGCCATGAAAATGCAAATGCCACGGGGGATATTTAAATCCCCCGCGGATTTGCCTATTCCAAAGTTCTACATTTTAATCCCTATTACGGAATAGGGGCCAATGTAGACGTAGCCAAGGAGGTGGTGGAATTTCCATCCCTAGAGGTTTTTAAGTCTCAGCTTGACAAAGCCCTGGCTGGGTTGATTTATTTGGGATTGGTCCTGCCTTGGGAGGGGGCTGTACTTGATGACCTCCTGAGGTCTCTTCCAGCCCTATGATTCTATGAAAATATGGGGAAGAATCACAAAGTCAGCTCTAAGAGATCCCGGGAGAGAAGGGCATTCTGCCCACTTCATCCTCTGTCAGTGCAGCTCAAATTTAGCTGTGGTCCCAATGCCTCCCTGTCCAAAGGATGATCCACCCTTTAATGAAAGGGGATGGAGTGGTTCAAGAAAAGTAAAACCATTTGAAGATATAAATGGCCGGTTGCTGGAAATGGAAAAAATGCTGCAGCTCCCTCCAAATCTTGCTCCTCTTCTCTTCCAGCCTAATCAATCCCTATCTTCTCACTCTTGGATAATATTGTTGAACCAGTGGTGAGGAGTCCTGTTGCACCTTATAGACTAACTGAAGTGTTGGAGCATAAGCTTTCATGGGCAAAGACCCACTTCGTCTTTGACCACGAAAGCTTATGCTCCAACACTTCAGTTAGTCTATAAGGTGTCACAGGACTCCTCGCCGCTTTTGCAAATTGAGACTAACACGGCTACCCCTCTGATTGTTGAACCAGTAGTTTTCTTTACCTACCCAACACCCACACCCACACCCACACTGCAAAACGAGTGTGATCTGTGGGAGGAGAGAGCTTGTGTGCATAGATTTCTGGGGATAGAAGCACAAGCAAGGTAAAATGACTACTTTTTAATAATGTAAACCGGGATTATTCCCATCTTTCTCCTTTGCCCTGCCCATGCTTATAAAAGGAAGAAAGAGTGGGAGGGCATTCTAATATAATATATGAGACATTTCTATGTTTCTGGTGTTGATGTCATACTGTACAGCTTTGTTGTGGGAGACAATGTACCTTCAAATGGAATCAAAGTAGTGAAGACACATCTATTTAGAAAAAGAAGAAATATTTCTAATCCTTGTGAAAAGTTTAACAGGATGATATATGGAAACAACATCTTTTCCTGAATTCTTCCCTCAAATGCATAAATCACTGTGTGCTTGTCTAGCCTCAGCCTCCGTTTAAACATTAGCTGCGTGCAAAATGACTTAATTACTCACTCTTGGGAATGCACTTTTTGCTCTTTGTAAATTTTAAGGCAACAATAATTTCGCGAAGCATAAAAGAGGAAATAAGAGTACCGAAAGTCTAATTTGACTCTAATTCCTCCAGTTCTTTGGTATTTACTTTAATAAATCCCATCCAGTTCCACATCTATATATTATCTGAAATTCAGGGCTCTCACAATATTATTGTTTTTAAAAAAGTGGTTAAGGGCTAATCTGGTTCCAGCTGAAAAGACACATTTTCTTACATTTCTACTTTTATACAGTTTCCCAAAGTTGAAACTTTGATCCTTCACTGCCAGATTTGATGGGAAATCATTACCAATCAGGGACCAAAAGCTGTATTTTTTTAATGAATTGAAGTGAACAGAGCCAGGCTTTATGCTCCACTTACTTGCAATAGTTATAGAACTTTTTCCCTGCTTTGCACAGGTAAGACGACATCAGCTCTTGGTGGTGCTGGATCAAGCCCTTAGTCTGCAATAAGATACTGCACCTAATTCTCCTCTCAGGCACCTGTAAATCAAGGAAGTGTAAAACCAGTGTGAGAGACTAATCAAGTCCATTGTATTTGTTATATTTAGTACAAGATTCAGCAAAACCACTGTAAAAGCTCGGAAGACATCTCTGAGTTTTCAACCCTGGGCCCAGCATTGTCTGGGGCACTTTTCTGTTGAAGAGCTGCTAGATATTTGAAGTGGAACCTTTTTCAGTGACTTGTAGATGCTCCCTCCTCATGCAACCTTTTTCAGTGACTTGTAGATGCTCCCATTCCTCTCCATGCCCCATTCTGCCCCTTTATTGTAGAATGAGATGCACTGGGCCCAGGTTTAAAAACTCAGAAATTCCTTCCTTATTCAGTGCATAGAATGGATGATGCTCACTAATCAGCAGATGATCAATATTTGCTTTTCTCTCTATTGTTAAGGATGTGGCCCAGGATTTATTTACTGCATGCTTCAAACCCTGCCTTGAAGACAGAATTATTAATGTCCTTGCAGTTTTTTCTAGGTGGTCATCATTAGAGCATTTGAGTGTGTTACAAACAATAATTAACTTATTTTCCTGTCACCCCTGAGGGATGAGGGGGAGATATTATCACTATTTTACAAATCAGAAATGGAGGCACAGAGAGAATAAGATCCAAAGAAGCCATCCTATTTGAGACAACTTGTACCTGACTCTTCAGAGTACTTAGCATTATAAAGCACTTTACATTCAAGCAGTTTGCTGTGTTCTCAGTTACAGCTCTGAGTGCTTAGCACTTCTGCAAATCAGACTCTTAAATCAGGCCCCCAGAAAATGAGGAACACACTTGGTTAGTGATCATTGCTGAAAATTTTGTCTAAGAGACGACACCGGCATCACACAGGAAATCTGTAGCAGAGGCAGGGATAGAAACCAAATCTTTAGGATAGCATCCAGCTGCCTTGACAATGAGACCATTCTTTCTCTTCCTGCAGCCCCCTGCCGCTTTCACTTGGCAACTTCTGTGACAAATGGGGTAGGAGTTCTGAGGCAGCAACCTCCTTCACTATGCAAATGCTACAGCATTCCTGGAGCACCATCACTCCTGTGCACCAAATGAGGCAGGAAATCTGTGGGGGGGAAAAGTTTATATGACCATACAATTAAATCCCATATTACAATTCATATGCCCAATGGGGATGACATGAGATTGTACAGGGAATCTTAATTCGATGTTTCTTAACTTTTGCATGCTTGAATCATAGTCCTAATAATATTCCTTTAAAGTTCTCTTTGTGTGTAATTTCATAAGAATATTTATATAAGCAATCTGAAATACAGAAATTATTTTATTTGACACCTGTATGGTACCTCATCATCATCATCATGATTTAAAACTTTTCGATCCGTTACACAAACTTCTGCCACTTCAGGTAACGGAATAAATGAAAACAGTAGTAGGTTATCATCCTCTGAGTGGACCAGCACTAAAAGGGGATGGAGCATTTGTCTGATGGACTTCAGAAATGTTTGTTGACAGTGGAGGAGTTATGAGACTCAGGATTCATGAGTTCTATTCCAGGATATGGAGATGATACTATTCTAGTGGTCACACTTGCCCCTCCATTCAGACATTTTCCTCTTCTGCCCTGTCCCTCTCCAACCTTTCTCTAAATCTTGGGTAATCCCTACATCTGGCTCCTAGTTCCAGTTTTCTCCTCTGCCCATAGTCTCAGCCTCACCTCAGCAGCTCCTCATTCCAAGTCCTAGTCTCCACACGTAGCTGAACCCTGATCTTTCTCAACACACACACACACACATACACACACAATCTGGCTCCTCATCAGACCTTTATGTCCTCTTCCCCATCACGCTTGTTTTGATTCTAAGTTTTCCTTCAGCTCCTTGTCCCAGTCTCTTATATTTCACCTGCACCCCGTCCCAGATTCCCTTAGCTCCCAGTTATTGTCTCCTTTGCCAGCTGGGAAACATTCAGCATGGAAAATTTCAGCACAGAGACAATCTGACAAAATTCTAAGCAGATGTTATAAAGTCCATGCAATACGAAGTGGTGGGAAACATTAATAATAAGCATTATTGTTATTATTCTTTCATAATAATCCCATCTTCTACAATGCCTACCTTATCCTCCATGAGTCTAGTTAGGTTATATGTTGTAAATTATGCAAATATACTTATTCCAGATAGTGTTTGGGCATTATACTAAGAATTACAATTGTATATGTAGGTTGTATAAACATGCACAGAAATTCAATGTGTGTATTGATTGATTCTCTGCTGATTAGTTCTTAAGTGGGGATTTGGGGCAGGGGCTGAGAGTATAGAGGGTGCAGGAGTCAGGGTTGAGTGGTGAGGGGGAACTCTGGGCAGGGGACTCTGAGTGTGTGTATGTGTGTCTGTGTGTAGGGGGGAAGGCAGGGAGTGCGAGAGGGCCAAAGCCCCCTCACCTCCAAGATATGTACCAGAGCTGCTTGCTCGTCCCTTTCCTATTAGTGTGAAGGAATGAGAGCAAAGTGCACAGCTCGTCAACCACTGCGCTCCCTTGCCAGAGTGAAGAATGCAGCAAACTGTGCACTTTCCCCTCACTCCCTGTCAAAGGGGAACACCAAGCAATGTCCTCATACAAATTGTGGGGAGGTGCTTCAGCCCCCTCTCACTCCCTCCACAAAGGGTGCCTGGGAGTGGAAGGCTCAGGATTGGAGAGTCCTGGTTGGGGGGGAGTACCCCCAGCCAGCCCATTTCACCTGCTTGATGATTTTGTCTCTTTTCTGTATGGTTTTATGAGAAGAATCCCATTACAGGAACATCTCATTTTCCTGGCATAACCAAACTCTTACCTTGCTTTAAGTCATGATAAGAGGAAGCAGTATACTGAATTTTGCAATCCTAGCTCTTACTGTTTTCTTTTTCTTCATTTAAATAATTGCTTCATTTAAATCACTGTGCAGCTGCAGTGGACACAGACAGGGGCAGGGCTTATGTCTCCTAGCTGGGGGATAGGCAGACATACAGACAGAGATACAGACAAATACATAAACAAACTCTCAAATATATGGTAGATAGCTGCCCTGTTCTCCATTCTGTCCCCTGCTATTCCAATGGGGTTATAGCTATCTTCGTGCCCATCTCTGGCCCCTTGCTACTCCCTGTGGTCATTATACAGTACAACTGTCCCCACTAGCAAACACATCCCTTTCCATTTTATGAGAAAAAAATCACTTTTCAGGCACATCCAATTGTCTTGGCACAACCAAACCTTGCTTTAAGTTATGATAAGAGGAAGCTGCATACCAAATATGGTGGCCCTAGCTCTTACCATTTAGGAGGAATTCTTGAACAAAGAGAGAGACAGACAGACACACTCACTAAAATATGTACTAGATTATAAACTATACACCAGTAACACTAACTTAGGCCGCATCACAAAATGGGTCCTATTTTCTTTCCGTATTTGGAGCCTATTTTATGCAAACTATTTTTCTGCCTTTGTCATTTCAGTTTTCTTCTTGCCTTCTAAGCATGGAAAATGTTTTTTTTAAATTTGCCAATATGGAAGTTTTCACCTTTTTTGTGAAATTGATTCATTTTAAAAAGCAATCAATTAATCAATCATTCCAACTTCAAGAAGCCTAATTTTTTTCCCCATGCAACTCTGGCCCCTTCTAGGACTTCATTAGCGGAAAAAGCCTCACACAGGTAGAGAATGTGATAAGGCTTGTGCATCAAAGAGTGGAGCTGCTCTGATTATATTGAGGTTACTGTTCACTTGGCAAGTTTTTGAGAGATGGGGGTATGCCTAGTCTATCTTCTGTTTAGGGCTGACATTGAGTAGTACATAGTGCATTTGTTTTAAATTATGTCAGTATGCCAGTGAATATTTGGACATTAATATATACTATTCACACAATATATAATATTCCTAACAATGGATCATCTGATCCAGCATCGTATCTTCAAAAGCAAACAATACCAGATACTTTAGAGGAAGGAACAAGCACCTCAATGATCTTGATCCAAAGCTGATTCTAACCTATAGAAAGTCTCCTATTGCCTTTGGATCAGGCCCAGTGCACTTCACAGTTGTGTTATTATAGTACTTCGGGAGGGAGATTTTGTTCTGAGCCTTCATGATGCTCAGTTTATGTACTAAGTCCTGAAGACCTGTAATTGCTAGTGCTTCTGTTGCCTAGATATAGGCCCGAAGTTCAAATGTGAATTTGAATTAACCCAAGGTCTTGTGTGTTTGGATTAGAGATTTTCATCCCAGAACATCCCTATAGCTTTACATTTGCTTCCATAATAATTCATTGGACCATTCGCCACTGGACAGTCTCTAGTGCTAATTATAATTGCAGATAACATATTTCCTTCATCCACGTGGAATTTATGGCATTTTAAGCTTTGGGGCCCTCTTATTTATGAAAAAAGTGTAAATATATTATTTGTCTTTAGAAACTTAGTATATAACATTTTCTGTGAAATAGTATATGAGCTCCTACAAATATTCCAGTAGAATTGGATGTTGCACTATCAATTCACTTTATAATGGTGATTAGCCTTTATTTTTACATGCCTCTCCTCTTTCCCATTCTGAATAGTGCATAGGGCAGATATTCACCTGATGCAGGTTGCCATAGCTCCACTGACTTCAAAACAGGGACTGTTTACATCATTTGCAAATCCACCCCTGAGTCCTCAGGTTTTCTGCACAAGATACAGCACCTTCCTCGGCCTTCTCTACTTCTTATTTTGACACAAGTGAACCAAATTGAACAAAGTACTCAAGATGAGAATAGGTCGTCAATGTATTTAATAGGACCCTAACATTTTCTGCATTCTTTTCAGAGTTTATTACTCTTTTAATTCAACTTATGCAATCATATTTGCATCTTTGACTAATACTGGGAACAAAATTCTCACTGTGAGTTAATCCTGTTGTAATATATTCATTTGTAACACTGTAATTTAGTAAAAATTAAAGATACTAAGAGTTTCAGATTTGCAGTGATCATCCCACTCAATCATAATTTTGAAATTACCTTTTATTCTCTCCTCCCAGAATTATATACTTCTGTTTCCCCATAAGAATAAGATAGGATATGCCAAATGAAATCACTTCAGTGCTCCTGCCAGCATCCCTTTGATAACCTATTACAATAATATAATCATCAGAGTTGTCATTCTCTTGATCCATTATAGTGCCAAGAAATACAGCAAAAGATGACACTTGCTGAGACAGCCCAGAAATTTGACTGCCCCTTGTAAATTTTAGTCTAGCAGCACTGCTGTACCAAAGGTGGTGTCAGCACTTTTTATTATAATCCCAACTTTCCATGGTTTATAACTCAGTTGCAAAAATTGGCTATGAGCTCAGTTTTGGCATATAAGGTCACAATGCTAGAAGTCATTTTCTCCCTATTCTTAAACAAATATTCAAACTATATTAAGGAAATAAATAACCTTGTATCAAGACATCTTTTTAGTTATCTGATTGATAAATAGGTCAAAATTAAGAAACTGAATTATGTTACAAAACTACCCAAGTTACAGTGCCCTAAACTGCCTTGTGTACAGGGAGAGTGTGTCAAAAGGTTCAGTGTAACATGAAGAGGGGAAGTGGGCAGAGAAGGAAGAAGGTGGAGCTATGTCTCTACTCATTGCTGAACAGGAGGAGTAGCAGTGTATGTGTTCTACTGTTGGGCATTAGGGTCTCTGGGAGCATGTCTTCAGGTGTCCCCTCTGGGTGGTATGACTCTGCATGACCCCTGACTATGGGACAG
Organism: Pelodiscus sinensis; assembly: GCF_052426305.1. Taxonomy (NCBI): domain Eukaryota; kingdom Metazoa; phylum Chordata; order Testudines; family Trionychidae; genus Pelodiscus; species Pelodiscus sinensis. The sequence goes on along the minus strand of NC_143052.1, from coordinate 60,367,950 downwards.
CTTGGGAAGATTAGATTTTTATTGGTTAAACCAATACATGTGAATTCACTGTACACACATGACATAAACCAATGCTAAAAATATGTCCAATATTATCCTAGAAATGTACAGATAGGCAAAGTCAGAAAAATGCTACTTGAGAACATTTTAAAGTTTGATTTAAGCAAAATTACATTGTGTATTTTGGCACATGATGTTGATCTTTAATGGTTAGAAGTCTTTCATTTTCTAAATCTTGATGTTGACTATCATTAAATAATTATTTCCTAGCTCCTCCATAATTTCTCACAATTTTGAAAATGTGAATTGATAATAATAAAAAAGTGCTGAGAGCCTATGCATTTGTGCAACTGAAAATTTAAATCTATAAAAATTGAAATAAATGCTTAAAACAAACATTGGTGTTATCCTTCAAAATGATACAAAAATAAAAATCCAGTTCTGTGAAGCATCACTATGAGTTACATGCAATTTACAAAATCAATCCACCTGTCATACTACCAGGCAGTGGCTGACTAACAGGAAAAAGAAAAGTCAACAAAAACAATACAAATAAAAATCAGGTTAGTCATTTGCTTTTATAGTAGCTTGCTAGCTCCAAATTTCTATTATTGCCAATTTTGTTTTGGGTAAACTTCATTTTGAGACACATAAGAGTAGTAGCTGTGTTACTGTGTATCTGCAAGAATCAGGAGTCCTGTGGCAATTAAAGACTAATAGATTTATTTGGGCATAAGCTTTTGTGGGTCAAAATCACTTTGTCAGATGCAGTCATTGTGAGAGTTAGATTTGAGGGTGGAAAAGTTATGGGACTGGATAAGTAAATGAGGCTGGAATGTTAATTGCAGGAAATGGGCTTTAGGGAGGACTTTCAGGAAGGTGAGTGACCACAGAATGAGGAAGTCTTGAGGTACAGAAGTCAGCATAAAAAAGGTGTTTTTCAAAGTGGAGTGAGATAAGTGAGAACTGGTTCTGAAATAGTTTGATGGTGGATGCTGAAGTATGTTCTCCCTGATTAAGTCAGCTGGGAACTGTAGCAGCTATGACAAATGGATCACATTTCATTTGAATGTGTAGCAACTTTTCCCTTCTCCTTATTTTTCAGGTCTGGCAGAAATGTTTTGAAAATGATTAATTTAAGTTAATCACCATAGCTGCCTAATGTTTTAATAGCATGTATATTTTTCGTATTAAAAAGTCTGCCTTCAGTCAGCAGAGTCTCTCCTTTTGCTTTCAGGAAAACCAAGTTGACTGGCTCTGACACACGTAAAGCTAGAGATATCATGACTAAATCACCATTACTTGAACATTATGACTGCACACAATTATGATCTCATTCTTCCTCCAGGAGTCATATCTGAAATATGCATTGATTATGTGTGATACTTATTGTGCCCACATATTATTCATAGATAAACGTGTCTTTCCAACAGCATCATTCTCAACTTTACAACAGAGATCTTCCTTCTTGTATGCAATGTAGTTGTAGTTACATATCATCTTACCCACAATGTCTTTCTAATCTGTCTTCTTATCTATTTAGAGCGCCCCTCCCCCCCACACCACCACCACACACACAACTCTGATAATGGATTAGTCATCTGCACTTTGGGTGGCATTTGGAACCTGATTTGGATCCAAGTCCATACTCATATCCAGGTCCCTAAACTTTGAGGCTAAATATAGGATGTTTCATTCAGTTAGAAACAACAAATAATCCTGTGGCACCTTAGAGAGTAATAAAAATAAATAGTATCATGAGCTTTTGTGGGTAAAACTTTGTAGGTCTTACCTACAAAAGCTCATGACATTATATATTTTAGTTAGTCTCTATGGGTATGTCTACACAGCAAAGTTATTTCGAAATAACAGCCCTTATTTCAAAATAACTTTCCTAGTGTCTACATAGCCAAACTGCTATTTCAAAATAAATTCGAAATAGCGGAGCGCTTATTTTGAATTTGGTAAACCTAATTCTACAAGGAATAATGCCAAATTCAAAATAGCTATTTCAAAATAACATGGTAGTGTAAACATACCCTAAGGTGCCACAGGACTATTCGTTGTTTTTAAAGTTACAGACTAAAACAGCTACCACCTGAGACTCATTTAGTTAGAAAATTCAGATTTGAATCCATGTTTAGTATTCAGTTACTCCTCTTCCCTTTCTGCCTCTACTTCCCAAAAATTGATATTTGAATTGAGTGTTTTGTTATGGGCTGATCTACATATCTGATGATTCTTTCCAAGGTTCAAAATCTGTATATAACTTTTGCAGTTTGGGCTCATGTCTAATTAAATTAAGACAGGCAGAACCGTATATCATGATCCAAATTTTGCACTGGGCCCTTAACTATTATGCTCTAAACCAAAAATGCTTCATTAAAATATCCCCAAGTTCAGTGTGTTCAGATCTGGTTGTAAATTTTGCATTTTGGGCCTGGCCTTAGTTATTCTTTTTCCTTTAAAGTATAAGGTTGTTACCATTTTTCACTGCTCATATTATTAATTATTCCCAATGAAAAATTCACTAACAGCATTGGTAAAAGCATAGTAATATCCAGCAGTGGTTTTACATAGAATATTTATTATTTATCTCTATTGTGAGAACATCTTATCCAAGCTTTATATCACTTTGGAAGTGTGCAATAACAAATTTAGATGTCATTGAATGAACCAAACCACATAGTCAAACAAGTATATAACTTAATCTTGAAATCTGGAAATAACATTATATATATATATATATATATATATATATATATATATATATATGCCAGAAACTTCTAATGTATTTTCATAGTAGTTTTTTTTGTTTTCTGTTTTGTTTTTTGTTTTTATGGTGGTTTTTTTTGTTTGCTGTAGAAGCAACGTAGCAATTTCCTACATAGACTGGCCCTTCAATGGTTACTTCTTTCACACATCGAAAGACAGCAGCATCAGAGGAAAATTACAAAGGATACTTGTGTTTTAAAAGTAAAATTTGATCCAATTACTGTAGATAGAAGTGTCCTGTCGGATGTTAATGGCAGTTGAATTAAATAAAGTTTACTTAAAGACACAGCTTGTGTCTTTGACATCCTATGGTTTCCTATGGTTAAACTCAATTAAAACAAAGATGTTTCTACTGCTCTCTAAAAATCAACTAGGAACTACATTTCCTTTTGGAACTGACTTTGATGAATGATGTCTGACACCTAGAATCTAGGTGTGCTGTTTTTATTCAGAGTTCATCTTTGAAGAGTATATCAAAGTAACTGTTAAATCTGCCTTCTACCCTCAGAGAGACATTGAAAAGGTCTTACTATGTTTCTCAAACATGCTTCAGCAAAGCTAATGCACTCTTTTATTATGTCTCAGTTGGACTATTGTAACAGTGTCTTAGCAGGTCTACTAGACAAGTTGATCAATAGGCTTCAGTTGGTTCAGAACTCAGCTGCAAGGCTAATAAACCAAAACCCTGAGCATATTTCTCCAATTTTAGCCTCATTAAATTTTCTTCCTTTTAAATACAGTATGAACTTTGAAATCTTATTGCTCATGTTTAAAGTGTTGGACAATCTGACTCTAGAGTACAGTGCCAAATTGATCCTCAGTTAATTACACGACTGCAGACTATAGTTAAATGATAAAGGACAATTATTTTTTCAAAGACTGAGCCATCTCACATGATAAAATAAGCTTTACATTTTTCAGCACAATGGATGATCTTTTCTTCTTATAGTCATGCAGTAAACTCAGATGGTTCTTAAATCACAATTCAAGATTTATCATCTCAGTTCGTCATGGTGATTGCTAGTAATGTCTTATTTGATTTTAACTAATAATTGTTAACTTTAATATCTTCCTTTTTAACTATTTCACCAGTCTTTAGATAACTTTTTTTATTTAATCATTGAAAAATAACTGCTTTTCACTCAGAGAATAGAGAGCTAACACTAACATTTAAATTCAGGATACCATCACATGGTATATATCTATAGAAAGATATGGGTATTACTGTTGTTTTATATAAAGCACATGTCCGTAATGATTGTGAAATAGATTAAGAGATGATAGTGTTGGCCTTTTATAGAAGACCATAATATGGTCTGGAGTGTATGGATAAAGTAGGAGGATGAAGGTTTAAGTAGTTTAATCCTGTTAGGATATTGAATTATAGTTGAGAAGCTCTGGGAATGTGCCCCATTATTACTATATTCACTCCACTTAATTGGGAAACACTTATTTAGGTTGGCTGCTTTGCAGGGTATTCTCCAGGGAACTGCTTTAGCCCAGGTGTGAATCTTTAAGATCCTGGCTTTTAATAAAGATTAAATAAGATATGAAGCTGGAATAAAGCTAAGGTGCATTATATATTTGTACTTATTGAAGTATTCAGTTTCATTTTTAAGGTTCTTTCAGATTTTTAAAGGCATCTTTTCTTAATTGGAAAACCCACTTAATTGACATGATGGGAGGACCCATCAGGGTGTCCCAATAAAAAGTCTCTGAGCCTGACCCTAAACAAATCATGCAAGTTAAAATTATTATATAGGCTGTAGAAAGAAATTTTTTAGAGGGTGGCAGCGCATTCAGCTTGCAGTGATAGCCAGTGGAAGTTGGATGCCTTCCTCCCAATTGAACCTGTAAGCACCCCTCCCCATAATAAATAGGAGTTTTGTAAATCCCCTGAAAATCATGATTCCCTCGTACTCCAATTGTGTACAGCACAAAAGAGGCAGAATGCCCATTAATTTAGCTTAAAACAATAGGAGTTGTGAGTGTTCATTACAGAATGTATATATATACATATATTCTCTCTCTCATACACACCCCTAGCTATTATTTTTGCTGTGTTAGAGCTGAGGGCCCCAGTCCCATTGTGCGGTAGGCACTGTGGATGAGACCCAGAAAGCAACTTGTTGGCCTAAAAAGTTGTGTTTGGCCCCTCTGAGTTTCCCAGCCTTCCTGGCTGGTGTCTAACCTGTTGATCCCTAAACTAACTCAGTACCTAAATTTCCATTGTAAAAATTCCATAAACACCTAGGGTGGGAGTCACAAGTGTACTTAGGCACCAACTTCCCTTGGAAGTTAGGCACCTACATACTTTTGAGAATCTCATCCCTAAAGTTTAGACTCTGGTTCATGCACACATGTCTGGAGGCCAGTGTCTCCTCAAAACCTCAGAGCGATTCACAAAATGGGGGAAGGAGATGTTTCAGACAGAACCTACTTGACTGGAGTGCTCAGAAGGTTCTTAGCAGATTGGGTCCCATACAAAATCTGCCTGAGGAGGTGGTGGCAGTGCCTACCTTATGACTTTTAGCCCAGTGGCAGAGCACTCACTTCCCTTCCCATGTGCCAGAGGAGAGAAAGGATTTGGTGAAGGGGTGTCTCCCATCTACAGAGGTGTGCTCTAGCTATTGAGTTATGTCATATCCAACGCATGGCTCCTTAAGTCTCTCTTGTTGAAGCTGTTCCACTTGACAAATGGGAGCAGAAGGACTGGAGTCAGAGTTTCCACCACCCAGGGTGGGTGTCTTAGTCACCAGACTACAACGTCATTTCCTCCCTTGCTTTCTCTCTGGCCCATTGACTGCTCCACTGTAGATAAATACTTCAACAGTCATTGGGCCAGAGAGGCATCGGGGCATGGGGGACGAGGAGGGGGCGGGAGTGAGAAGTAGTACAATGCTTAGGACTCTTTGCTCAGAGGTGGGAGACCCTCAGTCTGGTTCTCCTGCTCCTCTATCTCTTGCATTATTTAGCCACAGTGGAACAGCTTCAACAGGGAACTTGAAGGAAACGTATAGCAGAATATTTCATAGCTCAGTGGTTAGAGCATATTCCTCTCTCTAAATCTTTTTTCCCTTCTGTTGAGAGGGGACTTGAATTTGGCTCACCCACATCTGAGGTGACTTTGCTAATCTCTCAGCTAGAAGTTGTAAGGAGCACACATCTTCCGGCCATTTTGTGTGGAATGAAGGCATCTAACTCATTCCTGCAAGAAGTGGCTTACACCCCTAGGCTGCCTCTCTCTAAGCTGTCCGTTCCTGTTTATGGATCACAAGCAGAGATAGGCACATCCCTTCAGTCCAGACTTAGACACCTATCTGCAGGAGTGAGTGGGGTTACTACTCACTCCTTTCATTGACATGTCCCATTGGCTTGCTTAGATGGCTCTCTGCTTAATGTGCTGGCATTGTAAATCACATTCTAAGGAGCGGCGAGGAGTCCTGTGGTATCTTATAGACTAACCGAAGTGTTGGAGCATCAGATGATGAAGTGGGTCTTTGCCCATGAAAGCTTTTGCTCCAACACTTCAGTTAGTCTTTAAGGTACCACAGGACTCCTCGCTGCTTTTGCAGATTCAGACTAACACGGCTACCCCTCTGATTCTAAGGAGCCTCTCTCTCACCATACACTGTAAGGCCTAGGCACTTAACTTGGCTTTGTGACATGCAGTGTTCCTATAATTTTCTTGGTGCTAAAAGTTAGGCATTGCAATGCTGAATCACACCCACTTTGTAGGCCTTAGTTTTATCTTTTCACTCTTAGCTTCATTGTCATATCCATTAGAGCAGGGCTACTCAACACGCAACCTGTGGGCCAAATGCAACCCACATCCTGTTTGTTTGCGGCCCACGGTGTGGTTTGGGTTTACACAGGGCTTGTGGGTGGGAGCCAAAACAAAAAAGTAGTCAATATAATGGTTTTATACTGATACGCGTTTTAGTAGTTAAATTCCTGGACTGTCATTGCTCATTAAAAGTGATGTCATACGGGTAGAAATTGAGTAAACATTGCATTTTATTAATATCAGCAGAACTGACTTAAATGGGGCTTGTGTTTTGTGCAGTGTTGTCTTACATTTCGTATTTATGCCCATCAAGTGCGCTCATCTACACTACAGGGAACGGTCGAAAGAAGATATGCAAATTCCATGGGAATTTGCATATCTTCTTCCGATCACACTTTTGAAAACAGAGTTTTTTCGGCAAATCCCCCCTTGTCAAAAAGCTGCGTAATCCTCGTTTTTTGAGGAAGAGCAGCTTTTTGATGAAGGCAGCAGTTTGCCAAAAAAGCCGTGTCTTAATTACTTTCACTTTTGAAAGCGGAGCTTTTGAAAGTATGATGGGAAGAAGATATGCAAATTCCCGCAAAATTTGCATATCCTCTTTCGACAGTTCCCCATAGTCTAGATACACCCTGTAAAAGAAGCTATTTGCATGTATATGCAACCACACTTAAGTTGCGGCCCTCAACATGTGCTGTGAGTATCATTGTGGCCCCTGGGCTTCCAAAGTTGAGTAGCCCTGCATTAGAGCCTTGTAGGGCCAGAACCACAAGTAAGTCAGTATGCTTCACTCTGCCATACCACCAAGCTATTTTTTGTAGCCAGTATGGCAAACTGGAATAAAACAGAAAGATCCAGCAGCCCCCCTCACAGCTCCTTTCAGGCTCTGTATTGTGGCTGTACGCCCTCTGCCCATCTACAGAGCAGTTGTACCTCTGTATGAGGCTGTGGGGGCAGAGCTAGGAGTTCTCTTCTCCTTTCCCCACTGTGAGGTGCAGGGAAAGAAAGGAGCAGAATGCCTTCACCCACACCTTCCTCAGTCCTGTCTACTGATGTGGCAGCTTCATGCAGGGCCTGGGGATTCTGCTTCTTTTCCCTCTGTCTGCCATACAACTTCAAGGTCCTCCCCAAGCTAATGTGAACAAGGGAGGGATGGTGTCATTAAGGAGAGGAATGTGGGGATCCCAAGTTGGAGTCATGTAGGGAGGTTAGGGCATGTGGCCCTCCCCTCCTATGCCAAGAAAATCTTTTGTTTATATGTACCACTGTGTAAGGACCATAAGGAGACAAGAATTGGGACCCTAGGTCAGCTAATTTTCTGTAGCACAAACCATTTCTAGAATTTTTAAAAGCATGTCTTACCATTTTGTGATATCAGTGAAAAGCACAGCATATCTATGAGACAACTGAGAGAGTTTGTCTATCTGTAAGTTTGTCTGTCTGTCCATCTGTATGTTTTTCAAGAACTCCTCCGAAAGTGTAAGAGCTAGGACCACCAAATTTGGTAGACAGCTTCCTCTAATCATAACATAAAGCAAGGCCAGCATTTGGTTGCACCAGGAACATTGGGATGTGCCTAGAATGAGAGAGTTTCTCATAAACCTTACAGAAAAGAGACAAAATCACCAGGCAGGTGCTCAGGGTGCACTTCTCCCGTTTGGGGGTGCCCCATCTCCAAGCCTCTCACCCCCAGGCACCGTTCAGGGAGGGCAGGAGGACTGAAGCTCCCCCACCCCGATTCATATGGGAACATTGCTGGATGTTTCCCCTTTTTCAGAGAGTGAGAGGAAATTGCAGTTTGTTGCATTCCTTACTCTTTCTGGGGAATACAGGGGGCAGACAAACCTGGCCTGCCCCAGCCAGGGAATAAGCAACCCTCTCCTGGCTGTGCCCACTGGAGCTGCAGCGGCCATGGAGAGGCACTTCTCACATGGTCCCCTGCTACTGCAGTGAGAGAGGGCAGCCTGCATACTGAACCCCTTATCCCAAGCTCCACCATTTTATTCTCCAAAAAACAAAAATTAATTGAGCTAAGGACCTTAGTGATGCCTGGAAAATTTTCTAGTTGTTATAATAAATGCAGAAGAACAACTGTTCAGTTTGCATACTTCAGCAGTCATGCACAGTAAAAGATAACTTCACAATGCACACACAACTTATTTACCCTCTGCTTGGGATATAAGGGAATTATGTTACTGTCATTATACACTCTGGTGAGAGTTTGCCTTGCTTTATCATTTTCAAATAGTGTTACTGTTGTTCTTCTGTTCTGAAATAATAATGACATATTTTATAGGACTATACTGTAGTATCACTACCGTATTTTTTAAAAAAAATATTTTGAGTTATATTCATTATCATCTGTTCATTTAATTATTTTTTATGCAAAGAATACTATCTGGCCTTTGAGTCCATATAGGGAACACACTATAAAATAAGTAAGTAGAGATATTATTCATTTACTCTTTTAAAGTAGAGTGAATTTCAGTGTTTTAATGTAGTATTTTATATGTAAGATTGCAATTGGCATGAAGTAGCTGGCACTTTGCTTTTGCAAAGCTAATTGAACACCTTTGCTATAATGTCAGCTAAGGATTAGTTTATGGAGTACTGCTAGGAAAAGTGCCAGACAAAATGAAGCTACAAAGTTCTGTTTAATAAATGCAAAATGGTTAATTGTTTTGGAAGAATGGATTTTCAGTCAATTTTCATGGATTTCTCATTAAGAGGTAATATTTAAAAACTTCCCTAAATGAGGAATCACAGGTTCAACATATTGCCCAGTGATTTAGCATTTGGAGAACAAAGGATTGATTAGTAATCTTGAAACTGGTAGCTCTGAACATTATGCTATCAGAACAGATCTCTCTAATTTCTCTAATTTTGCCCATTTTTGTAGTTTAAAAATAGTTGATGCTTTACCACTCAGTCCTGGAATGATGAGCAGGACAATTTAATTAAAATTTAAAGTCTAGGAGCAGTTGAAGATCATATATAATCCAATTACTTTTTATTCAATTAGTTTAATAGCAAACCACTTTGCTATAATTACAGTTAATCCCCTGATTTTTCTTCTCAGCTGTTTATCAATGGGCTGTGAGATATCTTTGAGGAAATCATACTGGGATATAATTATCACCAATCCCCAGTGGAATTAATGCACTAAACAGCAGTTAATTATGAGAAATTCTCAGTTGTTGAGTTGGTTAGATTTCGAGATAATAGGAACTTGTTTTAGGAAATTTTAGACTCACCTTACATTTCTTTTTGTCACATTCCCCAGTTTTGATGGGAAGGAGGGAATAAAAATTGAAAAGTTTCAGAGGGGTAGTTGTGTTAGTCTGTAACTGAAAAAACTTAAAAAACAATGAATAGTCCTGTAGCACCTGAGTGGACTTTTGTTGACAAAACTACACCTGCGTCTATACTACCGCTGAGTTCTGTCGACATAACGTCGACAGAACTCAGCAGTTTTCTCGACGCTGGTAAACCTCATTTTACGAGGCATAACACCTTTTGTTGACAGAGTTCTGTCGACAGAATGTGTTATTGCATGTAGGGTTGTGTCTAGACTACAGGGTTTTGTCGACAAAGCAACTTGCTTTGTCGACAGAACTGAATGTGTCTAGACACTCTATGTCGACAGAAGTTTTGTCGACAGTATCTGTCAACAAAACTTCCGTCGACAAAACCCTGTAGTCTAGACGTACCCTTAGAGACTAGCAAAAAATGTAGATGGTATCAGGAGCTGTTGTGGGTACAACACACTGGGTTGTGCTCATGAAAGCTCCTGATATCGTCTACATTTTTTGCTAGTCTCTGAGGGCATGTCTACACTGCATGCTTATTTCAGAATAAGCTATTTTGGAAGAAATACTCTGAAACAGCTTATTTTGAAATAGCACATTTGCACAGCAAATGCCCATTGAAATAGCATGGAGCTATTTTGAAATAGAGCGTCCACACTCATTGGATGCTGAATCGCATTTAAGGCCATCCAGAAGCACTTCAGGCAGGGCATCAGGACAGCGCTCTCTTCTTGGAGCTGCTGCCTGAGGCTATCTGAGACTCGAGCTTAAAGGGACCCGCCCTGTACAGTTGTGTCTCAGGTTCCTCTCTTTTGCCTACCTCATCGATGGACAGCAAAACCTTTTCTCTGCGGCTGTGTCTAGACTGGCCAGTTTTTCCGGAAAATCAGCCGCTTTTCCGGAAAAACTTGCCAGCTGTCTACACTGGCTGCTTGAATTTCCACAAAAGCACTGACTTCCTACTGTAAGAAATCAGTGCTTTTTGCGGAAATACTATGCTGCTCCCGTTTGTGCAAAAGGGCCAGTGTAGACAGCTGAGATTTGTTTTCTGCAAAAAAGCCCCGATCGTGAAAATGGCAATTGGGGCTTTTTTGCGGAAAAGCGTGTCTAGATTGGCCATGGACGCTTTTCCAAAAAAAATGCTTTTGCGGAAAAGCGTCCATGCCAATCTAGATGCGCTTTTCCGAAAATGCTTTTATCAGAAAACTTTTCCGTTAAAAGCATTTCTGGAAAATCATGCCAGTCTAGACGTAGCCTGCCTGTTGTGGTTGCCCTTGAGGATATCTCAGAACTCTAGCCATGTAGCTAGACCTTCCTCCCAGCAGTTGATTTTTCTTACAGGTTGTGCTGCACCTTCTGCAGCTCTTTCTGAGAGTTGCCTTCCAAGCCCAGCAGGAACACAACCCCCAGCTCATTGTGGGGAACTTCCTCCCATCTCCAAGACCACTGTGCTCATGGCTGCTATCCATCAAGCCCATCAGGTGGCTGTGCAAATCCATTATGCCCTGAGGGAGAGTTTCTCACAAGGACCCCTCTCCCTAGGGCCTTGCCACAGGGGCCTGTGTAATCCCCCTCTGCCTTTCCTCCCCCACCCCTTCCTTCCCTGTCTCCCCTGCCCTTCTCCTCCCCTGCACAGACAATAAAGTACACTTTTGGTTTGGAAACAATAGACTCTTTTTTTAACTGAGTAAATGTAACTGGGGAGGGACTGGGGGAAGTAGGAGGAGGAGGAGGGAGGTGGAAGGGGGAGAAAGTGGAGGGGAGAGGCTCAGGGCAAGGAGTGTTGCTTGTGTTGGGTGGTGCCACCACATTGTGTGTGGAGCCCTCAGTGGCCACAAGGGGGGAGGTTGGGAGAGAAACTGGAGGATGGCATGGGAGGTGGCAACCACTCTCCTCTTGCAGCTAGTCCAGCTGTGGAGAACAAAAAGAAGGGCAGTCATGCTGGGATACACCATGCATGAAGCCTGGCCCTCATCTCTGAGCTGAACCGAAAGGTCTCGGGTCTGACAATGGCAATGTGCTTCAAGGAAGGCCATCTGACAGCGGGCCCTTTCCTACAGGGGCACAGATGCCCAAGGGGTGAGCCTCACCACTCACATGTCCTGAGTACAAGCAGGCCTGGGAAGGTGCCAGCCAGACCGTGAGCCAGCGAGTGGGATGGGGCCCACGGGGCAGCTGGGCTTCCCTCCAGTCGCGCACACACTGGGTGAAGCAGAGTGAAGCCATAGCACATGCAACAAGCTGGCTCGTACATTTTAAATAAGCGCTTAGATTTTGTAGAATCATGGAATAAACCATTTTGTTTTTCCAAAATCTTTGATTTTCTCTGCTCTCTAATGATAAGGAAGGTTATTTCTGATTAATTCACTCTTTGCTTTTAAATGAAACACTTACCCTTTTGCAAAATGTCTTTGAAGCCATCCCTGATTGCATCAAGCTTCCTGGCCTGGTCAGGTTGGGAGCCTATCATGTCATGGGAAGGGAACACTTACTTATTGATCACTGCTAAAATTGTAGTTGATATCTGCTGAGCATGGTTAGAGTGATTTTTCCATCATATAGAACATTTTTACCGTCATCGTTTTTCGTTCAAAACTAGGAAAATCTCTAGGACCAGATTCTCTTCTCTTGTGCCTGTGTAAACAGGAATCATGCCGGTGAAAGTCAATGGAGTTACATTCATGTATGTGAGAGGAGATAAGTTGCTTGCCCTTGCTTTTCATCCAGGACCACCTATGCAAAGATTCAGGTCAAACTTCAGCTGTTATTACTCTTGCTCTGCTCAAGAGTGTGCTTAGAATTTTTATAATGGAAAGAAACCCTCCTTTCCTTTCTGTTGTTACCGTCTCCTGACTTTGAGAAGTAGACTAAAGAATTTTACTCAAACTCTTTAAAAATCAACTTGGGATAGAATATTTCCCTTAAAAATGACTCTTTCAGGTATTAATAAGTATGTGATCACATGGAAAGAGGATGGCATAATGGAAAATGTGTACAGGTCATTAAAAAGCTAGAACTCACCAGAGAGATGAAATTGGGGGTGACAAGGAAGTCATCCCTTGCATATTTGGTATCACCCATCTCCATATTTCATCACTGGAGCTATCAGCATGACAATAGTAGACATTATATTATTATCAAAGTGTTGTCCAGGGTGGTATTGGCTGGCTATGACACTGCAGCAATTACACAGCACTATTCCCCAACTGAGACTTTTACCTGCTTCTTATATGAAATCAATAATGTCTAAACAAGAACTGAAATGACATTTTAATGTTTGCCAAGGAACATTTAGACCTCTGAGCTGCCTTTGAAAAAGTTTTGAGAACCACTGAAAAGGGAAAAGCAAATTATAGTTTGTGTGAAATGTAAAAGAAAGAGCTTCTTCCCAAAGAAAAAAAATCAATACTGCATGAGTAGGGACTTACCAAAGTCATCATCTCTACTGTCTATTTTCCAGTCATAGGATTTTAAAAATAATAAATGTCATGATTTCAGATATTTAATTCTGAAATATCAGAGTGTTGCAACTGTAGGGTCCTGACCAAAAAAGTAATTTGAGGGGAGGGGGAAAATCACATGATTATTGTAAGAAGGGGTTGTGGTGTTGCTGCTTTTCTTCTGTGCTTCTGCTTGTGGCAGCACTGCTATCAGAGCTGAGTTGCCGGAGCCAGGTGGCTCCTGGCTGGGAGTCCAGTTTTGAAGGCAGAGCTGCCACCAGCAGCAGCACAGAAGTAAGGATGGCATGATGTAGTATTACCACACTAACATGTGCACGGCTCTCTTCAGAGCTGTGCCTTTGATCAGTAGTCTCCATTCTCCGGCTGCCAACAGCAGAGCAGTAGTAAGGGTGGTCTGGCATATTATTGCTACCCCTTCTGGTCCTGTCAAGATGTTGCCTTCAGAATTGGGTACCCAGCCAATCACTACTGTTCTTCAGTTGCTAAGGTCTGAAGGCAACACAGAAGTAGGAATGGTAATACTGTGACCCCTCTAAAATAACCTTCTGACTTGCCTGCAACTCCCCTTTGGCTCAGGACTCCCAATTTTAGAAACACTGGTCTCCCTCAGGAAATTACAAGAGAATATGGTAAAAGTACCCCACGTTACATAGTAGAGGGAGGGCAATCAGATTTCACAATCTGTGACATTTTTCATGGCCATGAATTTGGTGGGGGCCCACGTATGAGTATTATAATTAGGGCTGCTTCTGAAAGGCTGTAGTACCTCTAGATCTTAGATTGTGAGGCACTCCCTCAAGGATACGTATAGAATTCTCGGTATGGTCTCCCTTGATTCATTCTCCATAGACTATACACCGTATAAGTGGTGAAGGTAAATGTGCTGATGGCCCTGATGAACCTCATGGACCTGATGATGACTTATCCCACAGCCCTGCCCTGCATTTAGTTCTACATGGCACTCATAGACGCACCTCACATTCCCTTTAAGGGATGGGGAGGCTTGAGAGGCAGCTGAGAAAGAAGATATTTGGGCTGTGTCTGCACTGGCATGATCTCACACAAAAGTGGCTGCTCTTGTGCAAAAACTTGCTGCCTGTCTAGACTGGCCACATGTACTGGCGCAAGTAAACTGACGTTCTAATGTATAAAATCAGGGCTTCTTGCCCTGAGAACTCTGACGTCCCGCTCTGGAATAAGCCCTCTTGTGCAAGAACTCTTCCAGAAGAGGCCAGTGTAGACAGGCAACATGAATTTCTTGCGCAAGAAAGCCCTATGGTTAAAATGGCCATCAGAGCTTTCTTGCGCAAGAGAGCATCTACACTGGCATGGACGCTCTTGTGCAAAAGCACATGCCAGTGTAGATGCTCTCTTCTGGAAAAGGTTTTGCAGAAAAACTCTTCTACAAAAGAGTTTTTGCATGAGAACGCACCAGTGTAGACGTAGCCTTGGTGTTTGGGTGTGGATGGTGGTGATGAGGAGACTTGTGTAGATAGGAGTTTTGTTTGCTTCTCCTGATTAGGGGCTTCTGACAGGCCTCACTGCTTCCAACCATTTCACTATTCTCCCAAAATGAGACTCCTCTTAGTTTCCATCAGCTGCTATCTATGACTTATAATTAAGGCAAGATGTATTCATTACATCACTTCCAACTATGCACCTGCTACTCTGGATGCTAGGGATTGGTGCACCAGTGACAGGTAAAATTATGGTTGGAGGAAAGCCATGGATGGGCTCACTTGACTGTTTTTTACAAGGCAGTATGGCTATTGTGAACACACTGAATTGCTGCTGGAGCAGCTGGTGCTGGCCACTATAAGGCTACTGGACTACATAGACCACAAGTCTGATCCAGTGTGGAAATTTCTATGTTCCTATCTTAGCTGTAACATTTAGTACTTGGAACAGCACTATTGTCTAATGCAGAGAAGCCATCTGTTGCTCTACTAATTGATAACTCCTCACTTTGTAATGTGACAAAGCTCCTATAAAAACTCAGTGGTCCTGTACTTCCTGGTGGATTTTGCTTGCCTGTAGACTGCTGTGAGCCTCTGAGTTTTAGGCACCATGCCTAAGGCTTTAGTTTGCTGTTTGCTGAGCTCTTGTAATCATTGATCAGTGAATAGTAAAATGGAGAATAAACTCCACAATCCTTTTTCCCAAGTGGAAATGGAGAGATGGGGGTTGGGAGGGGAATCTGGGTCCACCCTCTACTCTGAGGGCCAGGGCCTTATAATAGCCACTGACAGTATAAATCCCCAACCCCTGCTGTAAAACAGCTCTAAGACCCCTGGGTTACTTCCCCAGAACTTTCCTTTTCACAAGTTCATCTTCTTAGTGTTCCATTGCTGTCTCCTTTCCTCCCAGCAACACTCCTTCATCCTCTTAGCTGCAGGCAAAGCTTGTTTTATAGCCAGTCTGAACTGGTTTTCTTAATTACCCCCAGGTGTCCTAAGTAGCCTATGCTGGCTTGACTCTGCTAGCCTAGTCAAGTAGCCCCAGGTGTTCCACTGCCTCCATTGCGTCTGCTGGTTCTAAACCAGCCCCTCCCTGTTACTCTGGGAACAGAGATCACCGCAGTCTGAGGCTTATATATTTCCCCTCCACTACTTTTTCATAGCCTTCCATTCTGACCCTGTCATAGTAAACATAATAAACATCTGTTTGTAACAGAGTCTAAGGCTACGTCTACATTGGCATGATTTTGCGCAAATACTCTTTAATGCGTTAGAGTATTTGCACAAGAGAGCGTCTATATTGGTCCAGGACTCATCGTAAGAATGATGTGCTTTTGCGCAAAAGAGCGTCTACATTGGTGGGACACTTTTGCACAAAAGCGGAAGCCTGGAACCATTTTGAAGAGGGCAAAAGGGCACCCTCCCTTTCCGTGGGCGGGGGCTGGAGCTTCTTTGAGACACGTGCTTAAAGGGATCTCCCTGGACAGCCGTTTCTCTCCTCCTGCGTGTTATAGGACCTCTTGCAGGGACTGACAGCCGTAGCAGTTCTATTTGTGGTTGCCCTCTGCCTTATTGGACACCACTGCCTTGTGCCTTAGTGCCTTTGGCTGATTTTTTTATCTCAGCTCGTTTGTTGTGCCATGGAGCCAGAGATGGCCTTGTGCCTGCTATGGCCCCTTCCGGCCATTTTGGAGTGGATGCAGATGCTGCTCCAGGCTGCTGCACTTCTCCTCCAGGACCTTGAGGTGCATGTCGCTCTGGACTCCCTCACCAGGGAGGCCATGGCATCCCTGTGCCATCCCCACCCCACCATGGAGAGGTCCTTGTGGAGACTGGACACTAATACTGACTGGTGGGACTGGCTGGTCCTGGGGCAATGGGATGACCAGCAATGGCTCCGGAACTTTCTCATGTGAAAGCAGACGTTCCTGGAGCTATGTGCCTGGCTCGCCACTGCCCTCTGGAGAACCACCACCCAGCTGCAGGCACCCATCTCAGTGGACAAGAGAGTTGCCATCGTGCTATGGAAGCTGGCTACCCTGGACAGCTACCGATCGGTGGCAAACCAGTTCGAGGTGGGCAGATTGACCGTCGGTGCCATCGTCATGCAGGTAAGTCCCAGGGGGAGTGGGGCGGGGGAAGGGTGCTTCACTCCATGTCCAGGGGTAGGCAAGAGTCCAGACTGGGTCATCTAGGGGTTTGGGCCGTCCCTCCCTTGCACAGGCCTGCTGGTGGCCCATAGGATGAGGGGGCCCTGGTGTGTGTGTGTGTGTGTGTGTGTGTGTGTGTGTGTGTGTGTGTGTGTGTGAGGACAAAGGGCATCACAAGGGGGACACCCCCCAAGGGAGCATGCACTCACCCTGCCTTATGTGATGTGTTCTCCTGTGTTTCTCTGCCTTCTGCAGGTCGTCCATGCCATCAATGACACCCTGCTCCAGAGAGTCATCTGCCTGCGAGATGTGGAGGCTACGGTGGCCAGCTTCTCTGCCCTGGGGTTTCCCGACTGCGGGGGAGCCCTGGATGCAACCCACATCCCCGTCCATGACCCGGAGCATCGAGCGGCCCATTTCATAAACAGAAAGGGGTACTTCTCCATCATACTCCAGCCCTCGTGGACCACCATGGCCACTTCCTCGACATTTATGTGGGCTGGTCTGGCAGGACACACGACGCCCGCATTCTATGAAACTCCGGCCTGTTTGACAGGCTGGAGGCAAGCACTTTCTTCCCCCAGTGGGAATTTACTGTCGGGGACGTGCCAATGCCCACGTGTGTTGTGGGGGACGTGGCCTACCCCCTGCTGCCCTGGCTAATGCGGCCCTACACTGGATGGATGGACCACAACTGGGCACGGTTCAATGACCGCCTCAACCGGGCCCGCAACCAAGTAGAGTGCGCCTTTGGGAGGCTGAAAGCTCGGTTCCGCTGTTTGCTCACCCTTCTGGAGATGGGTGAGCGTAATGTCCCTGAGGTAGTGGCTGTGTGCTGTGTGCTCCACAATCTTGTGGAGCGGAAGGGGGAGGCCTTCTTCCCAGCATGGATGGCAGGTGAGGGCCAGGCCTTCGAACAGCCCCGCATAGCTGTGATTCGCCAGGCGTACCACGATGGGAGCGCATCCAGGAGGCCCTGACGGAGATGTTCTCCCAGGCCCCATGGTAGGGTCACGTCTGCCTCCCTTGATATCTCCCTCCCATCCCCAACCCTTCCCTCCTCTCCTTCTCGTACCTCCCAATAAACAACAAAACAGTTTTTTTTGGAAAACAAAGCTTGAACTTTTTATTTACAATGGGGAGGGGGCTCTGAACTGGGAGAGGGTAGGGGAGCTAGTGCTGGGAGGGGTGGCCCCTGCAACCTCCTTTGAGGGGCTGGAACAGCATGTGTGGGTCCGGCCGCATTGGGGCAGCCACAACAGGGAGGTGGGCAGGATGGGCAGCAGGAGCAGGGGGGATGGCGGGAGCAGGAGGGGCAGCAGGAGCAGGGAGGGGTGGCAGGAGCAAGAGCGGGGGCACAGGCATTTGGAAGAGAGGGATGGCGGGTGGATGGGGCACTGCCATGCTGTAGTGTGATGAAGGCAGTGATGGAATCAGCCACTCGCTCACATTGGGCCTGGAAGTGGCCTGAGGCCTGCTGGCACCACTCAAGGTGCGCCTCCACCCACTGGGTGATGGCTGCCTCAATGCGCTCGATGGCCTGCACGTCTTGCCGAAGCAGTTGGTCCTGCTGCCGGATCCGCTGGCTTGGGGCCTGGGTGGTTGGGGATGGGTCCCCCACTCCTGCTCGGTCCTGCTGCAGGGAACAGAGAAAAGGATGGGTCAGTCAGGCAGCCCGACCACTGTCCCCGCACCCCATGCCCTCCACCCCTGAGGTCAGGTGACACCATGGTACTGTGGTTTGGGCCCACTCTCCCTTCCCCCCCACCCGTGTTGTATGATTGCATACAACACTGCCCCCTGAGAAGCGTGCTCCTCCATGTATTGTAACCGCCGGTCTGGCCCCTTGGAGGGGGGGTGGTGGTGGTGATGGTGGTGGTGGTGGTGGTAGTAGTGTTGTGTTAACCTGTGGAATTCCCTGCCAGGGAGGCTGTAAGTCTTTGGGCTAATCAATGGTATTTGACAGGGAGCAAGATGAATCCACACACTGTGCCTGGGAGCACATATGGCAGATGTCGTCTGGGCTCTCAGATCCCCATCATGTGGATGTCTCCTGGATGGAACCAGGGGTGACTGGGGAGTGTACCATCCTTGGAGCGAAACTCAGGTAGCCCTAGGGCCGGACCGAGTGCTTCCCCCTTCCCCTTCCTGCTAGCCCCCACATACGGTAGCCCAGGGACATATGTGGCCACAGTGGGGACTTCCCTCAGGGGGCCAGCCAAGGCACCGGGAGCAGACAAGGGGCTCCGTGGGGGCCACGCTCACAGGGCTGTGACACTGCGGGTTTCCCAACAGCAGATGGCCGTGCCTCACAGCCAGGCATGGGACAGTGTGCCATTCTGGGTGCTGCACCCTTGCGGACCTGTGGGCTCTGGCCTGAGTCCCTGGGGCCCTGGCTGTTTCCAGCCGACATCCACCCTTCCCCTCTGGTCCAGACGTGAGTGAGCAGCACAGTCCCAGGTGTGCCCTGGAGCTGCCTGCCGCGGCCACGTGCTGCTAAGTCACCAGGCTGCACGTGGCTGCACGTGCTGCATACTGCTAATGCTACACAGCGTGCAGCTCACACTGCCTATGTGACGCTCCTTTGTCCTTCTCCTCCCCCAGATACCTGGCTCCCACCTGCCCTTGAGAGTGCAAAGTGCAACACTCACTAGTGGATCCTTTCCCGGCCTCCGAGGATGCATGGGAGACGTTGGGGCTGCCGGAGAGGACCTCCAGCTGGAGGGTCATGCTGCTGCCTTGGTCCTCCTCCTCGTCTGACCCGCTGGCTGGCTTGTCTTCCTCCCCTGCCTCGCTGGGCCTGGTTCCGGGGGAGTGGGGGTGCCTGCTCGTGTCCACAGGCACGGACGGTCCTTGGGGTGCTGGTCCTTGGGGTGCTGCTTGGCCCAGGATGCGGGTGAGCCACTGGTAATGGGGGCAGGTGTCGGCTCCTGCCCCCTGGCCCTCGCTGGCCCGGACGTAGCCCAGGCGCACCTCTTTGACCTTTGCCCGGACCTGCTCGAGGGTCCGGGCTGGATGGTCCTGGTCTGAGAGCGCCTGGGCCATGTGGTGGAAAATGTCCGCGTTGAGGGAACGGGTGCCCCGGGTGTCGTGCAGGGCCTCCTCATCCACCCAAAGATCTAGGAGGGCCTTGAGCTCCCCTGGGGACCAGAACGGGGATCTCCGCTTCCTGCCCCTTGGGGCCTCCTGCGCTGGGGGTGTGGGTGGCTGTTCCCCCCCTGGAGCGGCCATCCTGGGCTGGTGGTCTGGTGGCTGTTGGGGAAGGGAGCAGAGCCACGTGGCAGAGCTCGATGGCAGAGGTGGCAGAAGGGCTTCTTCCTCATGGCCTCTGCAGGCTGCGTCTGCCTTTAAGGGGGCTCGGGTTACCAGGAAGTCCGGAGCTGCCTGCAGGTACGGAGCGTCCAAGCAGCCACTAGGGCTTTTTCCCATTTAGACTGCTTTTGCGCAAAACGTCTTGGCTGCCTGTCTACACTGGCCTCTTGTGCAAGAACACTTGCGCAAGAGGGCTTATACCTGAGCGGGAGCGTCATAGTTCTTGCGCAAGAAGCACTGATTTCTTACATTAGAACATCAGTGTTCTTGCACAAGAACTCCTCGCCAGTGTAGACAGGCAGCATGTTTTTGTGCAAAAGCGGCTGCTTTGGCGCAAGATCACATCAATGTAGACACAGCCTAAGAGATTATTCAGGACTAAGAGAAACATTGCATTAAGGAATAAAAAGTTAAAACTAAAATTCTGAAAGAAATGATTATTTGTTATGTACTTGCACAAAACATAGGCCTCAATTCAGCAAAGCACTTAGGCTCATGCTTACATGCTTTGTTGGTACAAACAAACTTAAGTCAATGATACCTAAATAGATGCTTAAACTTAAGCATGTCCATAAATTTTTTGCTAAACAAGGATGGACTTAAATATGATTACATGCTATACTGAATCTGGGACTTAGCATAGTAGGACATAAATCCTGACAGATCTGTGAGTACTACTGTGATGGCTAAGAGAAGTGCTGACCAGTACTCTGGGACTAAAGGGTTAAATTCAGGTTGCTAGCAAAGGTGTTGGCTGGGGGCCAGAAGAACCAATGGGATACAGTGCTGAAATCTGAATTGTATATACATACCTGCTGCTGTTTCTGTTTGTGGGAGTTTTAAGTTAAGGGTTGGAGAGAGTAGATGCAGTAATCAGAGCTACTATACCTCCATGGAATTTGGGGCATGCAAGTGGATGGGACTGTGAGTATATGAGGGAAAATGTGTATTTAGTTATGGTATTTGTCTTTATTTTGGCTGTTTGGTTAAGCTTCTAAGTATAAAATCTATGTGCTCTCCTCTCCTCTCCTCATTCACTGATTAAGCTGTACTCAGAGATGCAACGTTCTCTGTTTTAATTTGTTGTTCTTAGTTGCACTGTAACACCTAGTAACCAAGTATGCTTTATTAAGTATATATTTTTGTTTTGTTAATAAAATCACCTTTTTTAGGGCAATGATTTGATTATTGTGTCCTGGAAGTTTGTTTTCTGTGCTTTTTGTTTCTTTCTTCAAGCTCTATTGTGTCAAAAAGAGATTGGGGTACCCGTGGGGAAAGAATTCAAGTGTTCCTTCTTGTTTTTTCAGGGTTTAAATCACTTGATGGTGGCAGCCTATTTTCCAGAGCCAGTGCAACTGTGACTTTGGGGAGGTTTTGTTTTGTTTGTAATCAGAGCCTATAGAGGAAAGGTATTTAAGGACTTTTGTGGGCCCCCACCTATCTGCCAGAGTGGGGAACAGCTCTGATAAATCCAAATAAATAAATTAAAATTAATAGTTAAGTTGTTGTGGAATATTTTAACTTATTTTCCTTTTCACATTCAAAGCTAAAAATTTAGATGTAACCCAAAAATTTAGTGACAGTTGTAGCAGCATACTTTCCACTGTAACAGAAGATATAAAGTATACAGGAAATTATGTATTCATTTCTTACACACTGTCAAAAGCTAGGATAAATTGTTTCTTTTGATGCTTATTGGATATACTGTTCCCTATTTGACAGGAATGGTTTCTCCCAGACACTACTTTCGCCCTCTCCTTTGATCAGAGCTAATAATATACAGAAGCCTTCTTAGTGAATATAGAAGTCTCATTGGTAATAGTGACACTCCTAAGTTAGGCAGAGTAACAATGAGTCATTTCAAGAAAATTAACTTAAAAAGAACACAAAGGACAAGTCACATTTATGACTTTTAATTGAATTGGTGTAAACTGACAAATGGTGTAAAACCCCATAATTTATCTCTCTGCATTGTTGAGTCTTTTATTTCTGCCAGTATGCACTCCAAAGGCCCATTAATGTTCTGTCTCATACAGTATTTACTGCTTGTACATCAAATGGGTCAGCTCATTATACTAACTTAGCCAGTGCCAAGCATGTTGTTGGCCTACAGGTCAGTGAACAATAGTAAATCAGCGAACAGCTACTGTCTTTTGGAATTACTGCATCAATGAAAAACGTATCAAATGTCAGCGGAATCCTAACAATCTTCACAAAAAAACACTTTGGAGGAAATAAGACTAATTTTCCTAAAGGTAACGAGGACTCCTGTGGCATCTTAGAGACTAGCAGATTTATTATGTTGTGTGATATGTGAATATCCAGAGAGGAGAAATTGCCTTGTAGTGTATTTACCAATTGAGAGTCTTATTCAGTCCTAAACTGATACCTACATGCCTCTACAATATATCGCACTATCAATTGTCTACAGCCAAGGAAAATAAAAGAACACCACTTACAGCCCCCAGTCTAACCCTCTAGGCTATGTCTACACTACTAGGTTTTTTTGCAAAACCAGTCGAGCTTCCACACTCAAGTGTGTTTTTGTGCAAAAAAATCGACAGAACAGAGGGCTTTTGCCGGTAGAGTTATTTCTCTCCCTGTGAGGAATAACTCCTTTTTGCACTACACTCTTGCTCAAAAAGGCAAATGTGGATGCTCCAAAGGGTTTTTTTTGCAGAAGAAACTCCTATTAGAAAAAGCACAGGTGCTCTGATGGCCATCATCAGAGCTTTCTTGCTCAAGAGTATCCATGCAGTATGACCACTGTGTTGCGCAAAAGCACATCACTCTTGCAATGCGCTTTGAGGTCTGGACACACTTTTGCTCAAGAAAGTTTTTGTGCAAGAACTCTTCAACAAAAGGCTTCTTGCACAAAACCCTGCAGTATAGACAAATCCCTAAGGAGTATCATTGACAATCTACAACCTATCCTGGAAAATGTTCCCTCACTCTCACAGGCTCTGAGGGTGTTACCTGGGAGACTGAGGTAAACAATTTCTGTGGTAAAGCCTAAGCAATTAATTAAAGCTTAAGGCTGTCCCCCCCCACAGAAGATACATTTGACCTGGTGGTATGTATCTAATCACCGTTGGACTGGAGCCACAAATCAGACCAGAGACAAAATTTAGGGCCAAACCATATATATTTGAAAATAGGAACATGCATCAACAAACAACAACACAACTGCAGATATCCCAGCCTTGTTTTAGTTTTCTTTTTCCAGAATATTTATTTATATATTTACATTTATTAACACATATAATTTGTTAATAACTTGGGTGCCACTGTGGCACACATCAGAACAAGCATACGTGACCTCAGTATTGGTGCACAAGACAGAACACAATTTGCTCATGGATGGAAAATCTTACAGAGAACACCACTGCTGACCTGAGCTGGTAGGAAGTAGTCCAGGGCAGGGAATTGTCCCTGAATATTCAATGTGTTGTGGCAGAATTTTCCAGTGACAGAGCAGTGGACTCTGCTGCTGCCAACAGGGCCCGGGCTGGGACCCAGTGGAGAGAGAGGTCCCAGGTCCCCCTATCCTCTTTGCACATACCCCCACAAAAAGGGAGCTGTACCAGTGCATATCGACTCAGGCCACTGGGACACAATGTTCTGATTAGAGGGACCGCTGTATTGACTCAGACCCCTGGGCCATAATTCCCTGAAGAGAGAAACTAGCATATGGCTTAAGGATGCTGGGCCATAATGGCCTTTATAGAGAGACTTGCATATTGACTGAGGTAATATTCTGTATAGAGAGGTTTGTATTTGGACTGAGGCTGCTGGGCCATAATACCCTGAATAAAGGGACTTGTACATAGACTTAGGCCATTGGACCATTCTGAAAATAGATGTGGCAGCTGTTAGGTCATGCAACTAAGGGAAATAAGTTTGAGGGGCCTCCGAGGACCTGTTGCTCCTCAACACGGAGTCACTGGAAGATGCAGGTTTGCCAATGCGAAAATATTACACAAAAATGAAAAATATAAAATGTTGAGAAAAGTTAATTGCTGATCACCTATAGCAAGGGTGGGGAATCAAAGGGCCAGGGGGAACATGTAGCCCCCAGCTTGCCTGGATACTGCCCCCAGGGCTCAGGGTCCCCACTCAGAACTGGGGAGCCTGTGCTGCCACTACAGCCCCCACAGTCCCTCAACTAACTGATTTTTCTGTGGGTCAGTAGCCCTGACCCCAAAAAAATGGTTCCCACCCCTGACCTACAGAATGTACTTCATTAGATAAATTATGACAAAAGACTCTTTTATTTTACATTTCAGTGCAATCTGGGCCTGATTCTTCACCTCCTTGTAGCACATGGAGTCATTTATCTCTGTGGGAATTGGTATAAAATGGTTCAAAATCAGAATGAGAGCATTTTATAATTATTTTGCACAGGAATAAATAGCTCAATAGGGCTATGTCTAAACTACACCCCTCTGTCAGCAGAGGGATGTAAATTAGACGTATCGAAAGTGCAAATGAAGCATGGGATTAGTTAGTTATCCCATGCTTCATTTGCATAAATGCGGCCGCCACTTTTTTTCGAAACAGAGCTTTTCAACCCCCCCCCACTCCCGCCCCGGAAGTTTAGATGGGGCATTTTCAACAGAAATGCCCCATTCTGAAAGATCCTATACTACTAAAAAAAATGAGGAATAATAAATCCTGGCTCCATTTGCACTTTTGATATGTCTAATTTACATCCCTCTGCCAACAGAGAGGTGTAATTTAGATGTAGCCCAAGACATTAGACTAATGAGGGCTTGACTACGCTTAAAATACTGCAGTAGCACAGCTGCACAGCAGCATCTGCACAGTTGTGTTGCTTCAGTGAAGACTCTATTTATGCCAACAGGAGGCATGTGCTATCTCCCCAAGAGGCAGTGGTTAAGTATATGGGACAATTCACTTATTGACCTAGATCTACCTACTCTAGGGAATAGGTCACAGTGGGTATGGATTTTTCATAACAAATAGTGACATAGGGTATGTCTACACTACAAAGTTAGTTCGAACTAACGGACGTTAGTTCGAACTAACTTTCATAGGTGCTACACTAGCGCTCCGTTAGTTCGAATTTAATTCGAACTAACGGAGCGCTTAGTTCGAACTAGGTAATCCTCATTCCACGAGGATTAAGCCTAGTTCGAACTAGCTAGTTCGAATTAAGGGGTGTGTAGCCCCTTAATTCGAACTAGTGGGAGGCTAGCCCTCCCCAGGTTTCCCTGGTGGCCACTCTGGCCAACACCAGGGAAACTCTACTGCCCCCCTCCCGGCCCCGGGCCCCTTAAAGGGGCACGGGCTGGCTACAGTGTCCGTGCCAGGTGCAAGCCTGCCAGCACCCAGCCAGCAGACCCTGCACCTGGCACGGCTCGAGCCACCCACCCGATGCCCCCCAGCCCTCCCCTTCTTCCCGGGACCAGGCTGGTGGCTCCCGGGAGCTTGCCCAGGACTGCAAGAGACGGGCAACCACCTGGGCTAGTGCAGACATTGTGGACCTCATCCACGACCTCCGCACTAGGCACAGGAAAGTGGCTGGCTTGGGCAGGATAGCTGCCAGCCTGGCCACCCAGGAGCAGGTGTGCAAGAGAATCAAGGGGGTCCACTGAGACCCCCGACCCTGAGCCCAGAGCTTACAATGGCTGTCCTGGGTCAGACCAAAGGTCCATCTACCCCAGTAGCCTGTCTGCCAACAGCGGCCGACACTAGGGACCCTGGAGGGGATGGACCGAAGACAGTGACCAAGCCATTTGTCTCGTGCCATCCCTCTCCAGCCTTCCACAAACCTTGGGCAGGGACATCACTCCTACTCCCTGGCTAATACCACTCCATGGACCCAACCTCCATGACTTGATCTCACTTCCCTTTAAACTCTGTTCCAGTTCTAGCCTTCACAGCCTCCTGCAGCAAGGAGTTCCACAGGTTGACTCTTTGCTTTGTGAAGAACAACTTTCTGTTACTAGTTTGAAGCCTGCTACCCATTCCTTTCCTTTGGTGTCCTCCAGTCCTTCTTTATGGGAACTAATGAAGAACTTTTCTGTATGCACCCTCTCAACCCAACTCCTGCTTTTAGAGATCTCTATCCTGTCCCCCCTCCGTCTCCTCTTTTCTAAGCTGAAAAGTCCCAGTCTCTTTAGCCTCTCTTCATATGGGACCTGTTCTCTACCCCTGATCATTTTAGTTGCCCTTCCCTCTCCCAGCCTCTCTCTTCCCCTCTCCCACCTCCTTTTCCCAGTCTCCCCCAGTTTTGTTCAATAAAGACAGATTCCATTTTGGAAGACACGTTATCTTTATTTTGTACATCAAGAAGAGGGGCTAGGGAAGGGTAAGTGGAAGGAGGTGAGGGAGGAATGGGGTACACGCCCCCGATGGGGAGGACTGGGCTGGCTCTGTGGGCTTCTGGGGTTTTTTGCCCCCTCTCCCCAGATGGCAGCCTGCGGCAAGTGCAGCCGCGCTGATGGCTGAGTGGTGTGATGTGCCCAGTGTGGGCACTCAGGGCACTCCAAGCCAGGACTGCTTTGCAAGCGGGGCACCCCTGAGAACTGTCTGTCCGGGGTGGGGGTCGGGACCCTTTAAGCACAGCCCTCGGCTAGCCTGAGACAGCATCTCCATGCTCTAAGTTCTCCTCTGATGCCCTGCCGGCACTGCTTCCGGCCATCCTTAACCTCGCTTCAGGGTCCACTTAATGTGGACACGCTAGTTCGAATTAGCAAAACGCTAATTCAAACTAGTTTTTAGTTCTAGATGCGTTAGTTCAAATTAGCTTAGTTCGAATTAACTAATTCAAACTAAGTTAGTTCAAATTAGCGCTGTGGTGTAGACATACCCATAGTTATAGAGACCTAATTTCCTGGCATAGAACAGACTGTGGGCAATACTCCCAATGAAATCAAAGGGATTTTTGTCTGAAGAGTAGGGCCAACATTTTCAAAAAGAGTAGCCTAGAGGCAGACTATGAAGGTACCTATCCTGATTTTGAAAAAGGATGAGTACCCAACAGTTCTTAGTGAACTAAATTTAAAAAAAAATCTTAGCTATGGTGTTCAGGACTTTTTCATAATGTTTTCACGTTCCAATGCATTATTTAAAGTACTGAATTTTAATATAAATGGTTACTACAGTCCTTAATCACTTTATCTTGTTCTTTATTCATATCAATTCTCACTGACATCAAATGGGACAAAATTTATTAAAAATATTAAGATTTGGTACCATATTTTTCTTCATTTAAAAAAAAACAACTTATAAAGTTTTTATTCAATATTATTTCACATTATCTAGAGTTTATAGGGACTTACATGCATGAGGTAAGATGCACTGGAAAAATATTCTTAAGTTAGGCCATCACATGAACTGCAAACTTTGATTAGTGTACATATTTACATAGTCTTCCATCCTATTCCTATTAAGATTTTTAGAAATACTCACACTTACTTTAATGGAAGGTAGATTAGGCCCCCAATGCATTGTAGGCTAGAGTGTGTAAAACAGCACAAGCCATTGTTTTTACTGCAGTTATGCCAGTTTACATAGTCTGTGTCTTAGTTTCAGTTATCATTACACTAACACCATATTTTGTAATTAATATTTCTTAGAACTGATCAATACCTCATAAAACATAATAGCTGTATTTCGAGGGAATCTAATTTATTTTTATAAGTCATTGCTTTCATTGTAGAATGGAAAGTTATACTGTAATCTAAAGTGCAAGTTTTTATAGATAACATTAGTTTTAAATGCAATGTAAAGTTGCTCGCTGAATACTAAATAAAGCCTTATATGATTTAACTCAGGTTTATTGCTATCATATCCTACTTAAACTACTTTTATTTATTTCAGTGTTAGCTTGTGAAATATGTTAACACTTCTCTATTGGTGTCAATTAAGTAAGCATATTTTATTCTACAGTTTCTAAAGACTTGTATATCACGGGAATGATCTATGAACAGTGCTATTATTTTAACCGCCCAAATAAATAATGATAGGACATTTTAAAGTAGCGCTAAAAGCAAGCTTTATTTCAATATCTGAAAACATAGTAAAGTAGTAGAATGCCATTAGGGCTATGGTAGATTAGCACAGTGACAATATTGCACTTTAAATTGTTTGTGATGGAATTGCATCAGTAGGCCAACGAATTATTCAAACATATGATATGGCTGCTGAAACATCAGACAAATTTTACTGGTCTTTTGAAGCTCCAAGCTGTCAATAAAGTCAGGGCAAAAAATATTCTAATGAAGCCTCATTTCTGATTCTATTATGCCTATTAAAGCAAAACAAAACTGAACCCAATATATACTAAGAGACTGAAAATGCAAATTCTGTTATTTCTTCTGATGAATCATCCCCCAATCGTATTAAATCAAACTCCCAGTGTACTATAGAATTGAGGATTAATATTAAACAATCATATATAGGTGTTATATGATGGAAGTTTTGGATAAACATGTGAATGAAAGACATACGTATGTCAAATAGGGTTTAATTATTTTGATTGAAGCTGCCCATGGATCTCCCATACTACTTGAATGTCCTCTAGTTTCTGAAGATTTTTTTCTCCACTCAAATCTTTGAGAGACAATAGAAGACCATGGTCCAGATGTCCCAACTAGTGTAATCCCTGGCCCTGTGTTTCTGAGGGAAATAATTGATTTGGGGGTACAACAGATAAACAGTATTTATTTTTATTGAACAGATATATAGTACAGGTTGGACCTCTCTGGTCTGGCACCTTGGGGATGTGACTGGTCCTGAAGGAGGGAGTTTGCTGGACCAAGGAGTTGAGCCCCTCTGCTGACAGACTCCAGGCTCTCTCAGGATCTGTCAGGAAATTGCCAGGCTCCCCTGTCCCTGGGCCACTGGTCTCCCAGCTCCTCATCCATCACCAGGGCTGCTGGGGCTCCATTGCCCCAAAGCTGCCAGACTCAGCTGATCTGAGGCTGCTGGGGCTTTGTTTTCCTGGGGCTACTGGGGCTCCACTATCCCAGGGCCGTTGAAGCTCAGCTGCTGTGGGGCTGCCAGGCTCCATGGCCAGCCAGAGGACTGCTACCACTCCACAGCCCCAAGGCTGCTCCAGGGCACCAGGACTTTGCTGTCCTTAGCCAGGGCTCTCTGGTCCAGGAGCCCTCTGATCCAGCAACATCCATGGTCCTACCAGACCACAAATGTTGTTAGACCAGAGGTTCAACTTGTATTTTAATTCCCTGCGTCTGTCTGCACCACTGTCTTGGGCATATACCTCTTTGAATCTATGGGCCAAGATACTTTTGTTTTTTTGTAAGGCTTTGGACAAGAAATTCCACATGCATTTTCCTGGCAAGGGGCTCCTATGCGTCAAATTTTGGCTAACTTCCACTCGAGTGGGGAAGATGAGAGAGGGAAAGAAGAATCCTGCTTTTAAACCATTACACCCCTTTATGCTCTTTCATCTCTATGAACTCTTTCTAGAATTAAATAGAAATATTTTTACATGCTGGTTCCTTGAAAACTAGATGAAAAAGTGTTGATTCTTCATGACCTGAGGCTTCTAGGACCACACTGTTGTTGGTGTGTGTGTGTGGGGGGGGGGGTTGCTGGAGAAGACAGCAGGAGAGAAGACAATGCTGAAGATCCTCAAAAATCATAGTCTATGGCTACAGGCTTCAGCCACATTGCAATGTAACACTTTGCTCAAGCCCTAATCCTCACATATGTCTAAATACAGATCTTTTAATTTGATCCTAAGACCTTATGGGGGTAGAGAATCTGAACTTGAGTCCAACTGGGGCTCAAGCCCTATAATTTTGCTGTGTGTGGATGCAGCCACTTTGGACTCAGGCCCTGTGAGTTCTCCAATGCTATATCCAAAATCCCATGGGCCAGTCTTCTTTGTTCTCTCAATCCCATGAGTTGCCAATATTTTCTAGGGAATAGAAGCAACCTTCTTTATTTAAGTGCAACTCAGCATTTAACCCTTCCATTCTATTCTCATTACTGAGGCTATGTCTACACTGCAGGCTTCTTGCGCAAGAAGCGTTTGCGGAAGAGATCTTCTGCAAAAACTTCTTGCGCAAGAGCTCACCCACATTGCAAAAGCGCATTGAAAAAGCAATGCTCTTTTGCACAAGAGAGCATCCAGACTGGATGGATGCTCTCTCGAAAGTGCTGATAGCTATCCACAGAATGGCCACCAGGGCACCTATGCGTTTTCCTCTTTTCTGTTTTTGTGCAAAAAAAACCTGTTGCCCGTCCACACGCACCTTTTTGTGCTTGTAGAAAGAGGACGGGGTGGACTGGCCCGGTGGGATACCGGGAATTTCCTGGTGGGCCATCGTCCGAATGGCCGTGTGATGGGGCAATACGGCCCCGCACTCACAGCTGGACCAGCGCGGACACAAAGCCGGGGCCACAAACAGCGGCCCGGCAGCAAGAAGTGGGGGATGCGCTGGAGCAAGTGGCGTCCACTGTGGCTGGGAGTAAAGGGGGTGAGACAGGAATGTTGGAATGCCCAAACGCTGTCTTAGGGGGCTGGCTGGACATGGGGGAACATCCGGACCCCACGTTAAGGGGAGGGCTAAGCCGTGACTCAATGCCCGGACGCAGCCGCAAGGGGCAAGGCGGGGCGAGAGGAAAGTGGGCCCTTCAAAAGGGTACCACCAGTGCACAGCAGGGGGAGGGATGGAGGAAGGTGAACAGGAGAGGAGCGAGCTGAGAACCAGATACTTGGGGAGGGGCTGAGAGGAAAACCCGGCGGTAAGATGCCAGGAGCGGGAAATGGAGAGAAAGGAAGTAGTACAGGATGGGGCTGGGAACAGAGGCCCGCAGACTGGTGAGTTGAGGGCTACAGCCTCGCCAATCAGGACAGGGGCAAAGGGTCCCTGTATCCTTAGGGTCCTGGGCTGAGGCTTGGAGAGAGGAAGGGCCCGAGCCTCCCTTTCCCACTGAGGAAACTCCCCGACTTCCCCGCCGTATTGAACCTGGATTCCCCGCCATGATCAGCGCAAGTGGCCGTTAACGCCAGGGGTATCCAGAAGCCCAAATGAGGGGTCCCATCCCTGCTGGTCTCACCGGGTGGGGGCCCCGGAGGGAGGGCAAGAGTAAAGAGGTGGTCCGGAAGACGTCCCAGGTGATGGCTTGGGGACCTGCAACCCCCTTAGAGGCCGGCTGGCGGCTGCTGGAGGAGGAGGGGGATAAACTCAGTAAGCCACTCCTAGGACTCAGGGAAAGGGGGAGGGGCACACAGGGGTGACATCATGGGGAGGGCCGTTCTTAACCCATTTCCCAGGCCTATTTTGATTCCTATTCCACTGTGGAAGAAAACATTGTCTTCACTCTGAGTTTGTAAGCAACAAGTAGCCAGAGGCAGTTTTATTACGAGCTGCAGCAAGGGAAAAACTGGTTCGGACAGGGGGGAAGCCCCCCCCCCCTCCGAGGCAGATCTTCGAATACAAGCAATTATGAAGCAGTTTATATACTGTCTATTAAATATAATAACAATAACAATTAGTCTCCTTCCCATTACAAATACCAATGGCTAAGAGTTATTTAGTTCCACCCAGATGCTCCTTATCTCAAGGTCCCTACCAGAGTCAGCATTCTATCCTTATCTTCGTATGGAGGCGAGAGGTGAAGGCAGCGTCTAATTACAGATCTCGCGTTGTCAGGCCACAGACTTAGCCTGACTCTTGCTCTCTTGTTAACAAGACCAAGATGGCTGCACACAAATTCCCTTATTCCCTTTTCCTGCCTCCACACCACCCCTGAAAGAGAAATACTTATACTGTAAAAAGCCCTCCGTTTTGTTGATTCACTGTAAATTTACTTGCACAAAAATGCACTTGAGGTATGGACGATCTGTGGGTTTTTGCACAAAAACGTCCATTTTTGCACGAAAACTTGGTAGTGTAGACGAAGCCTGAGCTACAAACACAGTGAAACTTCTTCTGTATTTGCACTGTTTATAGACCACAAGAAGTGCCCCTTTCAGGTTGTAGAACTACAGACAGATTTTGGTGAAACTCTAGTGTGAGACAATTTCAGTAAGATTCTCAAGGAAAGACTAAGCCGCCTACCAGTTAGCGAAGAGAATAACACCACTGGAAATTTACTGAATGACCAGTGCAGAGAGTGGATTCAAATCTGAAGAACAACTGTCACAAAACCAGGGAAAAGAACTGCACTTTAGAATCATCTCAATGGATCCTTTCTTACAGCTGTCATCCCCAAAAAAGCAATTTGGAAAATGTCTCCATCACAGCATGTGTTTTTTTTCCTCTGTGGGCTGGACACAGACTGCATCTATGGACTTCCTACCGTGGAACACAATGACCCATGCTTTGGCATTAGCATGCCTCTTCATTTATAGTTCCAAGGCTAAAATCTTGTTTGCAAGTCAATTACAGAGAAATATACACTGCATTTAGTCAGAGCAATCCAAACAATCTTTCATTAATTTTCATGAATTGTAGACATCAAGTAAATTCTCACTAACATACACTTTTGAGATAGGGTTAGCTCAGCAAAAGGATGCATATTATAAGGCAGTAGCAACCAATAGGTAAATGTAATGTGGCTGTAATTACTGGTGCATATGCTATGTGAGGGTGTGTCTAGACTATAGGATTTTTTCTAAAAAGTAGGCTTTTTTCGAGAAAACTTCACCTGCAGCCATGTTCTTTCAAAAGTAATTGAAAGAACGCGGAAGTTTTTTCGATCATGGTAAACCTCATTTTACGAGGAATAACGCCTTTTTTCGAAAGTACTCTTTTGGGGGAAAAAAGCACTATTGCATGCAAGCTGTGCTTTTTCAAGAGTATCTAGACTCTCTTTCAAAAAAGCAGCTCACTTTTTCCAAAAAATCTGCTTGTAGTCTAGATGCTCTTTTTCGAAAGAGGTTTTTTCAAAAGATTCTTTCGAAAAAGCCTCTTTCGAAAGAGGCTTGTAGTCTAGACATAACCAAAATGTAATGTGATAACACCTCATTTATTCTGTTTGAACATGTGGATTGTCCTATGTCCACTTAACATTTCTTTGATTTTCACACACAGGTAAATTGGCCTATGGGTTTGATTTGAACTTGTCTGCCAGTATCATACAAAGCCGATTTGGTCAATGTGACTCCTTGTATTGCCACTTCATACCTACCCAGAGGAGTAACAAGCCACCTAAAAACAGTGGACTGTAGTGTGTAGTAGGTGCAGACTGAAATGTAATCCATTTTCAATTGTGGTCCATTTCACAGAAATGTAGCTCATGAGCTCCATCGGTAATGACATCACTTGTCCAAAATATGTCTAGAGGTTTGAATGTAGTCTAGCATTGTGTCAGGGAGGAAGTGGGGGAAGAGAGGGGAAATGGCAGAGGGAAACTGAGTTCTGAGCGTTTGAGTATAGTCAGAATATTTATCAGACACCAGGGGGAAGTAATAGCTCATATGAATGCTAATACAACATCCTGTTCCTTCCATCATGAATCTTGATCAAATCCCGGGTACTCACAGCTGCAAATTTTTCCTATAACAAGAAATCCAGATAAGTCGTCAAATTTGAAGTAGAGCATATTTTTCATGGCCAACTTTGCTGACAATCCCATACCACTTGTAAATGTGCTGTTCAGTGTGCATTTGAGTACTTTGGTGGCATACATGGAGTAAAAACTCTTTACCATTCAGGAACCTCTAACCCTGTTGTGTCCTCTAGAAGGTGGGATACCTGAAAAAACATGGGGGGCTTGTGTAGACTGTCCTGATGACTGCCCTCTTACAAAGTCCCAGGTGGTCTGTAGTTTTTAGAAAAATGTGATTGTGATTTTTAACTTACCAGTCTCTTTGCACATTGTCCCCCGCAATTAACCTAGCTGTGCCCAGGGAAATTCCTGTTGTCAAAAGCATTTTTGTAACAATATATTGAAGTACAGTTTTACAAAGTAACACTTTACATCCTTGAAATTCCAAAAGGAATTTTTCAGTGCTCATGTAGTGACACACTTAAGACAATAAACCTCTGAGTATTTTCCTTTTCCACACCCATTGACCTCGTTGGACCAGAATACCTTTAAAACTCACCCACACCCAAGTAGAAACTTGGGCCATCGTATTATCATGGACTGTTCCAAAAGGCAGAGGTTCCATAATTTATGACTAACATTATGGGCAGAGCCAACAAGCAGGTTGGGTACCAAACAGAGGGACTTACGGGAAGTGGAAGGGCAACATGAGAGCCAAACGGAAAGGCTCAGGTTGGCTGCTTGGGGAAAGGATTTCAGTCAAGAAGCAGACATTTGCTTTGAAGTCCCTGAAAGAGGGACTTGACGAAGTTAGAGCACAGCAGAAAATGATGCCTGAGTGACTGCTTTTACTAAAAACTACAAGACTGCAAGTTCCTTCTCTGATGGCTCCATAATCTGTTTCCTCCATGGTACAACATGCTGCAGGCCAGGAACAGTTTGGACAATTCCATAGCTGTGTGTGGGCTACACAACTGGGCATGATCAGTAGATGAACATACCAAATATATTCCATGCATTCCTCCCATGCTTAAGTCTTCCTGTGGAAGCCTCCAGCTTCTCTGTCCTAGTACCCTCAGGCAGAGGGCTGAGTCACTGAAAACTGGCTCAGGAACTTAACTGCCCACAGGGATCATCAGCAACAGTAGAAATAATAGATAGCAGGCATGATAGAAGGCTGTCTCATGAGTAGAGTGACCCCCACACCACCCTCCACACACACATTAAACGTATATTTCAAATAATAAAGATAAACACAAGATAAGGAAAATCTTTAAGTTGTATGCAAACACTATTTATTTTTCAATACAAATATCTAACTCTACAGTCCCCCATTTCATTAATGGTCATGTCATTCAGAAGTCCAATGGATGCCAATCAGCCCTCCCCTTTTCTTATCTAATGTACTTTAAGCATTGTACAAGCACATCCATAAAGGTTCTATTCTTTCTCTTCCATTGACCCATGTGAATCCACGATGTGGGAGCAGAGAGCATCCCTAATTTCTGATGTCCAGACTCATCCAGCTGTGGTAGCAGCTGTGTACTAATTCAGCAGACCGTCACTTGTTATCGTTCCGTTCGGGGGAAATGGCACACCTCAGGCTTCACAAAGTTTGTGATGAGCATAGCAATTCACAGTAATACAGACAGCACTGATGAGACTGGAATCCAAATGGGTCTGCAGACAATGCCAGCAGGATTTCAATCTACCAACCACGTATTCTACCACCATTCTACATATGCTGGAAGTGTAATTAAATTTCTCATGCCAGGCTTTCTGAGATCAGGATATGGTTTTAAAACCCAAGGAAAAAGGAGGTCCTTGGACTTCGCATGAACAACAGTAGGAACAGGAACTCCATATATGATGACGTAATTTCTTGGAAATAATATCCCAATTTTTCCTTTAATATTATAGACTTTTGATTTGTGGAAAACCCTGGTATCATGAACTTTTCCAGCCTAGCCTATGTTGATGTGTATACATTGGTCTCTGTGGTCCACATGGGCCTACATAACAATGGAGTAATTAATACCTTTTGCTGTCCTTGAGGAGGGCAAACTGTGTGCATGAGTCCCAGAAGAACACAAGAATGGCCATAATGGGACAGACCAAAGGTCAATCTAGGCCAGTATCTTGTCTTCTGACAATGGTCACTGCCACTATACTTCAGAAAGAATGAACAGGAGAGGTAATCATCAAGTGATTCATCCCCTGTTGCCCGTTCCCAGCTTCTGGCAAGTAGAAGATAGAGGAACACCATCTCTGCCCATCTCAGCAAATAGCCATTGATGGACCTCTCTTACATCAAATTATCTAGCTCTGTTTTTAACCCTGTTACTCTTTTGGCCCTCACAATGTCCTTTGGCAAAGAATTCAACAGATGGAATGTGCATTGTGTGAAGAAATACTTGCTTTTATTTATTTTAAAACTGCTGTTCTTCATTCAGGAACCTCATTAACCATCATACCAGTGGAAGACTATTTATTCTTTTATTCTTAGTTTCTTATGTATGTATTAAATCAGCTGTAAATCCACAATAAGATAATGCACAATAATGATCAAGTTTCTGAAACAGCCTGCTGCGAAACAATTTTTGGATCAGATGTTCATAAGCAGGCCTCACTGTTTTGAACCAATGTAACTGAAAATTTTAACCTCCAAAAATTGAAACTGAGCTTCTCATTTTGTGGTATTATCAATTACTTAGCATTTCAAGTAACAAAACATTAATCCGGTTAATCAAAAAATAATTATGGCTAGAAATTGCAAATGTAGATATTTGCAACTTGAGCACATTGCAATTTTGGAGGTTTCAAAAAAAGGACTGTTTAAGGTCAGGTTGAATATTTGCCCCTTAAATCTAAGTATTATATACTCACTATTTTTTTCTTTTAGTTCCCAATTCATTAGTTTGCTCAAGTGACTTTGCTGGAGATTATAAAAGTCATAAATATTATATGTCTATTTTTCATTATTTACTCTATTGTTTTTCTGATACTAAAAAAGCCAGCTCAGCTGTAATTGCTTCCCATCTCTGGGTGAGAAGGGCTTTCTGTTAATGCCCATGTATAAGTTCAGCCCTCGGCAATGGAAAGAACCACCCATATTTTTGAAATTTAATATATTAAGTTAGTCATCAGATTAATTTTTTTCCTATCTGCTATTAATTGTTAAAGCAATAGTTGGTGTTTATCAAAGTGATCCAAGAAATCACTCTGAGAAACCTGCTAACTGCCTGCTCCGGTGTGTTAATTTACTGGCTCCCCAGCCACAGAGCCTTGTAGCTCCCATTGGCTACAGTTAGCCATTTGCGGCAAAGGGGAGCCACAGGAAGCCATGGCCCAACCCATGCCACTTCCCGTGGATCCCCTTGGCTGCAAATGGTAAACTGGAGCCAATGGGAGCTGCAAGGCTCCAAGGCTGAAAAGCCGGTAAATAAACACACTGGAGCGGCCAGTTAGCAGTTTCTCAGAGTGGTTTCGTGGACCACTTTGAGAAACACTGCAATAGATGGAGTAAATCCCCAGAAATAACATCAGAATAAAATAAATATACTCTATTGGTCAAATCCTGAAGTTCTGGCTGGGGTTTTGCTCACTTCTCTTTCAGGCACACTACACTGACTTCTTTGAGGGTTCAATGAGCTTGCATTTTCTCCTTAATTTGGGACACTCCCAAGGAAGTCAGTGTGAATTTGTTTGCATAAAAAGCAAGTCAGGACCTCAGGATAGGGCCCAATTATAATATGTTAAAGCTTACAAGGTTGCTGTATACCCGAGTGAATATTGTTTGGGGTTTTGTAAGGGATTTCAAGAAAGAGCTACAGTAGAACTAAGACCTTCTCCAAGGGTTGTCTGTAGACTAGTCTGAAATGCTGCAATGGAGAGCATGTCAAAGAGCTGTTAGGCTTTCATAGTTTGACAAGACCAGTTGCTTTATGAAAAATCTGGAAGGAGGAGAGTGGAGTGGTGATAAAGTTCATGACCCTCCACAATTGCGAGAAAAGACCAGGATTTTATAGGGAGATTAAGAAACACGGGAACGTCCTGGTCAGGGAGTTCTATAGTTGCTGCTTAAAACATGGCTCTTCCTGTTTGTATCCTTACACTACAGGGAGAATCAGTAATTACCCACCAAAATATCATATATATAGTGCATAAGTCATTCAGGGATGATGTTGCACACCTCTCTGATGGAAGCAGATATATTTTGGCTCATGCTAAGGAGCAAGCTGTTAATTATCTAATTAACATGGCTGGGGAAGCAGCTAAGCCAATTGTTGGTATGTCTTTGTGGCAGCTGTCCAGCACAGTATCTCATGTGGTCTCCAGTTCCAGCCTAATTAGGAACTCCCTGCTAGCATGGGTTATGGGGAGGGCATTCCTTAAAGAAACAGGGAAATGAAGTTAGGAGGTCTTAATGTCTGATACAAATAAGAGACATCCATTATCTCCAACTCCTTTATCCTTATAGGAGGGGTTGATGGTGGGATCCCAGCAATAGACAGGGGACCAGCTGTGGATGGGTAGGAGATGGATAGCAGCTGTCCAACAGGAGGAAACCATTAAAGACAGAATCATGACCTGCCCTTTATGAACTAATACCAGATCGTTCCCAGATGAGTCATTAATAAAGCTGTGGCCTATTTAAGCCACATCATCTGCATCTTGTCTTTCTTTCTGGCAGATTGTCACACATAAAGTGACACACAGTCTCTCATGTTTTTTTGAGGTAAGGCAGTTATAAACAAATAACTTTAAATCATTATTTAAAATGAACTTTATTCTTGAGTTGGTTAGTGACTTTTCCTGTAATACTGAGAAGTAGATGTAATTGTGATTCAGAAT
Source organism: Pelodiscus sinensis (assembly GCF_052426305.1). Lineage (NCBI taxonomy): Eukaryota > Metazoa > Chordata > Testudines > Trionychidae > Pelodiscus > Pelodiscus sinensis. The sequence continues at coordinate 60,329,355 of NC_143052.1, read as the reverse complement.
AGTAATTGAGAATGGACAGAGGCTTGGCCATTGTCTTTGCAATTCTAGAGGTGTTCAGATTGTAATTGATATGCTGCTTGCTGTTACTGTGAATAACCCAACTTGCTAATTAGGTAAACAAGCAGATGACAAAGGCATAAAGGTAATTTTTTGTCTGGCAGTTTCTCCTCAGTGTCTCAATGTGCTTTACCAACATGCTCCACCCTGTACACCTAGCCCTCATTTCCAACCTATGCACAATATTACCTTTGCAGGCCTGTATGCAGGAATTTCTGAGGGGAGTGCTTTTTTTGTAAATGTGGACGGCGATTTTTTTAAATATAAAGGAGTTCAAAATAGTCCTGTAATGAGTGAGCATAAGAGCGGTTAATGAAAAATTTGAATGGAAACAGTGATGGGTAAAATGATTTTGTTATAACCTACTAAAAATGTATACAGTAATAAAAGTTTTATAGAAATTACCTTCTAGGATCATGGTCGGCAACGTGGCCACCATGGCCCTCTCTTCCCTCAGCCACCTCTGCCTCCTGCTGCTCCACCTGCTTGGCGTAGCCAGCCCTGGGTGAGTGTGGGCAGGGCTTTCAGCCAGTGGGGCCAGGCCTGGGTTGCTCCTTGCAAATGGGGGCCACCATTCCTACAGCCATGCTGTGCTGCCACTAGCCCTGGCCACTCATCCCCCCCACAACACAGAGCTCTCCCATCCCGCTAACACAGAGTTCTCAAACATTTTGGCCCATGGCCCACCTGCAAACCTTCCCGTGGACCGACAGTTGCTAATGGAAAGTTGCTGTTAATTACATAATTACACCTGAGACATTTTGCTAGTGCTGTAGCTAGGGAGAACATTTTAATTTAACCCGTAAGAAGGGAAATAGAAATTGAAATTATTAAACAGACTAAGTGCTTTAACTTTCTCATGTTAGTTTATCAGACTTCATTTTAAATAAAGTAAAATATTAATTTATGTCCAACACAAAAGGTTCCTATCTTGTATTTCTTTATGGCAGGGGTGGGGAATATTTTTTGGGTTTGGGGCCATTGACCCACAATAGGGGACTCACAAGTGAGAAGTAAAAAAAAACCCTAACCCCCCCACCCCCAACTTTCACTTCACTTCTCTGGTGCTCCAGCCCACCTGGGGGAGGAGGAGGGATGAGGTTCAAGGGCTTCCCATAAAATCATAGGGTTGGAGGTCATCGAGCCCAACCCCTGCCCAAAGCAGGACTAACCCCAGATTTACTCTTCTAGGGTTCCAGAGTTAGTGAATTTTTGTGGAACCCCCCAAGGCTTTGGGGTTGGGACAAAAATGTGGGGTTCAGTGTGGGGGACAGGGCTGCCAGTGAGAGGAATGGGGATGCAGGATCTGGGTGGGAGGTCTGGGCAGGAGGTGAGGTGCAGGAAGGAGTGAGGTATGAAGTCTGAACAGGAGGTAGGGTTCAGGAGCAGGCTGGGAGTAGGGTGTCTGGCCGGGGGAGGAGGCAAGACGAAGGGAAAATGCAGTGTGTGACTAGGAGGGAGGGTGCAGGAGTGGGCTGGGGGCAGGGTGTCTGGCCAGGGGGGAGGCTGCAGGAGCAAGGGAAGATGTAGGAGCAGGCTCAAGGTATAGTAACTGGCCGGGAAGAGGATGAAGAAGCAGTCTGGGTGTGTGTGCATGGCTAAGGGAGAGGGTGCATGAGCAGGGGAGGGTGCAGAAGTAGGCTGAGGTAGGTGGCTGGCTGGGGGGAGGGTCCAGGAGAAGGTTGGGGGTGCAGGATCTTGGTGGGGGCATGGGATTGTGGGGGTCTGGGCATGAGGGTGGGCACTTACTTGCCTTCATACCCCATGCTGGTCCCAGGCATGGCCTCCTGCTGCTCCCGTTGACCACATTCTGGCCAATGGGTGCAGTGAGGAAATGAGAAAAGAGGGGAGGAGCAGTGCTTCTTTCCTGCAAGCCAGATCATGCAGCAAGGTTCGAGGCTTTCACCCCTCCCCTGTGGGAAACCGATGCTGGAGTTCCAAACTTGAAGTGAGGCGGGACAAGAGTGGAGCACCAGTGTGGGCTCCCTATTGTGGGAGAAGGAAGAGGAGGTTGAGTTTGATCTGTGGAGCCCCCTCATGCTTACTTGGGGGAACCACGGGGGCATGCGTTTACATTCTTCACATTCCCCCATGTGCGGGCCTGTTTATTTGATAGTACGTGCGCTTTTCTGAATGCAGAGTTCTTTTTACTCACACCCATGAAGTCATGAGTCAATGATAGTAGGGCTAAGGTTGTATAATTGAGCAGCATCTACAACTGAAATGAGGACTAAGGGATGGCATCAGAATAGTAATATACAGGCGTCACTTGTAAAAGTGTTGAGCATTATAAATGGTATATATACCTATAAACTCTCATAATAATTAAGGTAATTTTCGCTCAGATCAAGGTAGGGTAGTCAAATATCCTGGTTTTAAAGTCACAGTCCTGTATTTAAGTCCTCCTGCAGGTATCCCAAATTGTTCTTAAAAATAGTTAAATTCTCCTGTATTTTCTGTCTATCCCCTCCTATCAGTACTGGTGGGTCCTACTGCTAGTCTGATCCTTGCTCACTAGCTGCCCATCCACCAGTGATGGGGTAAGTATACAAGGCTGGAGGTTGGACAAAGCTGCAGTGTGTGAGGACACTCACTTCCCCTGTTGGTGCAGTCCCTGCTGTGTGCCTCCTCTTCATCAGCAGGCCTTATTCACCCACCAACCCTTTCCTTGCCAGCACTGGCTGGTGGCTGTAGGGACTGGGGAGTATGGGCAGATGATGGCTGATTATGTCACCTCTGCACCCACTTAGCACCCTCTTCTCACACTGCCCTACCTTAGGTCCTGCTCCCAGGGAGTGTGGGGCTGCCCTGTCCCCAAGGCTCCCTCCCCTGCTGCCACCTTTCTGGCAGGATTCACAGAAGCCACTTCAGTCAGAATCTCTGGGCTCTGGTGCACAATGCATCCTTGGGGATTAAACCCTTCTTGCATGCACTGTAGCCAGGGGATAGAAGGTGGGTGAGTAATATCAGTGTCCACCAGCAGTTTGGAGGTGTTAGCTGCCTTTTTTTGGGCAGGAAGGGACAAGCTGCTTCTAGCCACAGGGGCACAAAGGAGAGAAGGAGGACGGAGATGATCTCTGCAAAGACAATGGTCAAGTCATCACTATCTACCCACAAGCCCTGTGGCTGGAAGCATCTCATGTCCTCTCCCCAGCACAGTACTGAAAGGCTGCCACTGTCCATGTTCTGGTGTTAACCCTCACAGAAATCTGGGGAAGAAGTCCCATGATCCTGTGTGTCCCCCACATGTTGCTTTGAGAAGCCACGGTGCCAGTTACCATGATAGGCAGGTCCTGGGGGAACAGCCAGGCATGGAGGGTGAAGAACATTGGGCAGGGAATGTGTAAAAGGTCTACATTCCTGTGTGAGAGGTGTACAGAAATATTTCCCCTCTCCCCATGGAAACCTGAAAGCTAAGAAGGTAAATAAAAAGACTAAACAGTATCTCTTTAACAGGGGCTCTGTCAACATGCTGTTAATTTCAAAGTTTGTGCTGCATAGTTCTGATTGATTGCCATTGAATTCACCTGAATGAGTAATTTACCAGCTGTCCTATATTCAGCATAGGATAATATGGTCACCCCAGTTCAAGGTTCCATATTTATATAACTTATATGCTTATAGTCAGTTAAGTATACAGGCAGTCCCTGAGTTACGCGGATCCGACTTATGTCGGATCCGCAGTTACAAACGGGGCTTTTCTCGTCCCAGATGGGAGCGGAGGGACGCCCAGATGTGCCGTGGTCCTCCGCCTCCGTCCTCCGGGGCGAGAAAAGCTGCTCCCCGTCTCCCTGGTCTGCAGGGAGACGGGGAGCAAAGCCTTGGAGCACGCCCGCAGCGGGACAGCCGCGGCGCGCCTGGGCTGTCCCGCTGCGGGCGTGCTCCAAGGCTTTGCTCCCTGTCTCCCAACCAGCAGACCAGGGAGATGGGGAGCAAAGCCTCAGAGCACGCCCGCAGTGGGACAGCCGCGGCGCGCCTGGGCTGTCCCGCTGCGGGCGTGCTCTGCGGCTTTGCTCAGTGTCTCCCAGGTCAGCAGACCAGGGAGACGGAGCAAAGCTGTGGAGGACTTGGGCGGTCCCGCCACCCCCGTCTCCCTGGTCTGCTGGAGGGGGGGAAGGTGCAGCTAGTGCCCCCCCCAGCAGACCAGGCTTTTCTTGCCTACCCCTGGGGTAGAGCAGCTGGGGGCTGCTGGGTTGGTCCCTCAGCGCCGCTCCGGACCAACCCGGCAGCACCCCAGCTGGTCTGCCCCAGGTGTCCTGATTCAGCCGCTGCTGGTCAGTTTCAACAGCGGCTGAATCAGGATGCCTGGGGCAGAGCAGCTGGGGTGCTGCTGGGTTGCTCCAGTAGCGCCGAGGAGCTGCGCTACTGGAGCAACCCAGCTGCTCTGCCCCAGGCGTCCCCAAGTCAGCTGCTGCTGAAACTGACCAGCGGCTGACTACAGGAAGCCCGAGGCAGAGTTGCTCTGCCCCAGGCTTCCTGGAATCAGCCGCTGATCAGTTTCAGCAGCAGCTGACTTGGGGACGCCTGGGTTTCTTAAGTTGAATCTGTATGTAAATCAGAACTGGCGTCCAGATTCAGCCGCGGTTGAAACTGATCAGTTTCAGCAGCGGCTGACGCCAGTTCCGACTTACATACAGATTCAACTTAAGAACAAACCTACAGTCCCTATCTTGTATGTAACCCGGGGACTGCCTGTACTTAGTAAGTTATAGAGTGTGTGTACATACCTAAATGATTGTGTTTTCATTATACGTTATTGAAGATAGGTAGAATCCAGTTGTTTAAATATAAGCCCTGTTGTGTAACTTTTTTGTTTACTGTTGAATAACTTTTGAGCATGATATTCCTAGCTCTCACCTGCTGAGTAAATGAAACTACCACTGTCACAGATCATTATTAAATCTTGGTCCGCATCTTTGGGATGGATGATCATTGGATTTTTTTTTTTCAAATTATAACACAATAGAAGAACAAAAACAAAAAGAACAGTAGGTTAAAACTCAACTCTCTGCCTGCTGGATCAAGGGATTTAGAGTTATTAGGTGCTTCATGTGAATGGGCAGTTTTATGCTCGCAAAAACAGTGCCTTTGCGTAGTTCTACTAAATGTGTAGCCTTTGATGTCTTTATTGCTGTATATTTGTAATCTAGCCAGTAAATCAGCAAGTAGGCATGCCCAACATGACTCCCTACTTGGATGAAGGCCCATTCAGCATGAGTCTTCTGTGTAATTGTTTAAAGCATTTGAAAAGATGACAACTGAATTAGTGTTATCCTCAAATTCTGAACATGTGGGTCTATCACAGGTGATAACATTTTCTTTGTATCAGAATGGATTCTCTAACAATGGACACCAGTCTGCCAAATGAAGAATTACTGAACATATGGTAGCATTGTTATTTAAAGAGGCACTGCATGCCAAAACCTGATATTGAGGCAACTATCGTCACTCCTAAACCATCTTATTTTTGAGAGTATTATCTCTGAACCTTTTCCTTCTGATTCCATTGCCAAAACACTATGTGCTATTTTGTTTGATTAGCCACAACAAAACAGCTTTTTAAAAAAATATGAAAAGAGGGATTTAAAAATGTCTTTGTGTTGCACAGGCAATTGGAGAGGTATCAGTCTTACTATTTTTGAATTGGTGGATAGCTTGAATATAAATCTTTAACATGTGGTTTGTTTAGGGCTATAATCTTACAGAATTATTTCCACTTTTCGTTGCTTGGTTGGTGCGGGGCCATATTTCCAAACATGTAGGCACTTTTCTATTCCCATATTTAGTTTCTAAAGACAGTGATGGCAGGCAATCAATAAAAGCAAGCATCTGTTTAGAGCTATGCATGTACTTGGTAAAAATAATTACAATGGTGCTGTTTTATAGCATGCTTAGAGGCTAAAGATGTCATTTCCTGATTCTACACAAAAGAGCAAACTGACAACTATTCACTGCTGGTTATGAGTGGATCCTTATTAGATAGACTGAAACTAGATGACTACTTTTCATTATCTAGAAAGATGACTTTTGAACATGAATGCATTACCTATCACTATTTCTGGACTGACATGATAGGCTGTTGTCCTACTAATACTTTCCTAATAAAAAAGGTCATGGAAGACTAAGTTAGATGAATTTTCTATTTTGTTATTTAGGTTGCTTAGGACACTGGTGACAGGTAATCAATAGAGGAAAAATTAACAAACCTTGACAGAATACTTACTGACACCATGGTTGTCAGAGGGAGTGCACTGAGGACCTTCTGCACCAAAAACACAAACACCTGCCAACTGGGCTAATGTAGTAATTTGGGCAATTATCAATAGAGCTAGTTGTGAATCTTCTGACAAAATATTTCTTCATTGGAAAATGTTGGTTCAGCCAAACCAAAAATACCACGTGGAAAAAGAGTGTTTTCTACAAATTTATTTTAACTTGTTTTTCTCCATTCAAAGAGATTTTATTTCAAAATTTTAATAAATGTATACTAAAAAGTGGTTAAAATTGTAGATAATCAAAAAAGAAACAATGATTCAAATTTATTTGTGAAAGTTTCAGCTTTTTGACATTTCATCCCATTTCATGACAGGAAAACAATTCAGTCTCCAATTTTCGCAAGATAGGAAAATAGTTTCCTACAGAGCTCTTCTTATCCATAAGTAGCACCTTCATTCTTGCTGAGGCCAGAGACTACTGAGACAAGATCACACATGCAATAAGCCAGGATAACAGGCTTGGTCAACATTATGATGTTAGGTCAAACTTAGCCACAGTAGGTCAATTTTCTGAACAATGAGTCTATATTACTGTACCCGTTCCACCGACTTTAAGGGCTGTTAAGGTCAAATTCTGTACTTCTTGATGAGAGGAATAATGGTAAATTCAACCCTGGATGGTTGCCTTTGGGGTGGTTTAAACACAGTGCTGCAAAAGTCAATGATCTTGGACTGCAGAAGGTGTCCCACAATACCACAACATGACCTCTCTGGCCAGCACTTTCAATTCTGCTTCTCTCCCAGGTTCACAGGAAAAGCCCCAGGAACTTTTGAATTTAATTTCCTGTTTGGCCAGTGTGGCAAGCTCAGCAGCACACCTTAGCAGCAAACCTAATCATGAATGCCCAGGGTCACAAATGAACTCCAGCATGGAGCATGCCGGAGACCTTGGATCTGATTGCTGTATAGGACAAGGAATATTTGCAGGCAGAACTCTAAAGCAGCAGAAGAAATGGTGAAATCTTTGCCAAAATTGCACAGGGCATAATGGAAAAAGGATATACCAGGGAACTCCAGCAGTGCGGCATAAGAATAAAGGAGTTCAGGTAGGCGTACCAGACACCAAAGGTAAACAGACAGTTTGGGTCAGAGCTGCAAACATTCCTCTTCTATGAGCAGCTATATGGGACTCTGAGGGGGGTGAGGAGAGGGTGGACTCAACAAGTGTCCCAAAGCTATCTATGAATACCTCCCAAATAACTCTTCAGGCAGCTTCAGGAAACAACAAGGAGAAGGAGAATACTCAGCAGGTGAGTAGAACATCCAATCTCACAACAGCCGGGACCTTTTTTTAACTTTGGGGCCAATCCCCTCCCTAGGATGTATTGCTGCTGCGCCCTGATGGTGGAAAGGGCACTTCTGATGAGTTCACATTTGTAATCATGCTACGAGTGGGTTACAGTAATCAGGTTTTATCTGTGGCAGCCACTCTGCCTACATAATGGGGATTCTCCGGAATAGTTTGTTAGTGTGTCTGGAGACAGAGCAGGGATTCTCCCTCTACATCTTTAGAAAGTTCTCATAGAGGACTTTCTTCCTTCTCAGAAATTTTCTGGGGCAGCCTGCCTTATTCTGTCCTCCATGATAGGACACCATTTCATGCCATGCCAGCAGAAAGTGGTCTGCTTTGTAACACAAAGCAGTGTAGCATAAGGTCCATGTTTCTGGCCACATCCCATCAGCATCTGCTCCCTATTATTCTGTGTGATTCAGCGAAGACTGATATCATGCATGGCAACTGGACGAAGCAGAGGAAGCTCTGTAATGGATAGCACTGAGGCTACCTCTGTTTGCTCATCTCAAATGAAACCAAACCCCAGCTCTGCTGACTGCATTATACCCTGCCATCATACGCAGCACCAGCACCCTGGCAGACCCCAGTAGGAAAGGAAAAGTTGTACTTTCCCAGCAAATGGGGCATGACAAATACGCGGAGACTATGTGGGCCCCTGCAACCACACCCGGTCCCCTCTCTCTTCAGCAGGCACCCTTGGGAAGAGAAAGTTTCATTCTCCCAGAAAACTTGGAATAGCAAACACACAGTGATGGTGTGAGACCTTGTAATCTTGCATGCATCCCCAATGCAGCCTCTCATGACTGCACCCTCCCTTTGCAAATGCCAATGCATGCCTAGCTGGGAGAGCTGCACTTTGCAATCACTTTGTCATACAGGCTTTCAAAATGGAAGGAAAAGAGCAAGTGTTTTAGTCTGTTGTTTCCCAGGCCTGACACCGAACTAAGTACAGCTGCTCCCTGCAGATCTGTGTGTATGTTGCACTTGTCTAGTAAGCACTTAAAACATAACTTTGCCCTACATAACACATTCTTAATATGTATGACAGATGTTCTTTCATGGTAAAAGATTAGCTTCTGCACTCTACAGAGTATCTTCTCTAAAGTTTGCCTGGGACTTTTTTTTATAACAGTAAGTGCAACAGTGAGCCTGTTGCCCATTCACCTGACTACCAGCTCTTTGGCTATCCCAAATCAGAAGGCAACCCCCCACAACGAAACAAACCTATACTTGGGTGACATGTTTAATGAGCAAATGCAATCCACCCACACCAAAAAGGCACAATTAAATGAATGGAGGACATTGATATTGCAGGTGATATGAGCAGATCATGAGGAGAGGAGAGCACAAAGGGAACACAAACACAAGACCCAGGATGAGATCTTGAGGCTCATAGGGCAGCATCTGGAGCACAGAACCCTCCTGAATCCCATGCTGAACTACCTGCTTACCTCACCAAGTTCTGTAGCCTCCTCTCCCAGGCACTCTAGAACGTGTGTGTGTGGAGGAGAGGGCAGAAGTCAAAGCTTACCTTGCACCCAAATTCCAGGGAACAAAAGGCTGTCAGTCCCACAACTATGACAGCTGAACAGGAGGACTGCAATATGCCACTTGTCCTTGATCCCTCTCCCTGCCCTGTCAGAGCTTATGCCCTTGATTCCCTTTCTGTCTCTGATCCCTGTGTTTTCTTAATAAAAATGCATGATTTCTGATCAACAGGCTCTTTATTGCTTGTGGCATATGCTGGGAGGAAGGGGGTGTAAGTAGTCTATAGGCCAGTGCACTTAATGCAGGGCGGAGGGGCGACTGGTTAAAAGCAACACACATGGCTGTCATATCACTGTCTGGTCATTCACAAAACTTGTTTTCAAAGCTTCTGTGATTTGCAGTGCCTCTTGATGTGCATTCCTTATTGCCCTGGATTCTGATTGCTCATAATTAATGGAGAGGTGATCTACTTCTTTCCCCACTCTTCCCCTCCACACACACCCAGAATTTGCCCCCTTACTTTCACAGGTATTGTAGAGCACACAGCAAGCAGCTACAACAATGGGAATGTTACTTTTGCTGAGGTCTAACCTAGTCAATAAACTGTAAAACCTTCCCTTATATGTCCAAAATCATATTTTACACCATTCAGTACATGCTCAGCCTGTAGTTGAGCTGTTCTTTGCTGTTGTCTAGGCTGCCTGTGTACGGCTTCCTAAGCCATGGGAGCAAGGGTCAGACTGGGTCTTCAAGGATCACTATTGGAATTTCAATATTTCCAATGGTAATTATCAAGTCTGAGAAAAAAGTTCCATCTTGTAGCTTTCTGAAGAGACCCGAGTTCTTAAAGATATGCATGTCATGCACCTTTCCCAGCCATCCTGCATTCATGTCAGTGAAACAGCCCTTGTGACCCACCAGTACCCACTGCAGTTTATGGACTCTTCAATAAGGTGGTCACATGCCAAGATAGAGATGTGTGTTCCATCTATTGCCCATCAGAGAACTCCATCACAGCAAAACCACTATATCCCACACATTTCCCAGAGTCAATATCCTTCTTAGCAGAAAGGTATTAATTGGCTTGGGTACTTGGATCACAGAAGCCCCCACTATAGATTTACCCACTTTGAATTGATTACCAAATGACCAGTAGCAGTCTGGTATTGCAAGTTTCCACAGGGCTGTTTCCACTTGCTTCTCAACTGTCAGAGTGGGTCTCATTTTGGTATTGCTGTGCATCAGGGCAGGGGAAAGCAATTCACAACATTCCGTGAAAGTGGCCTTATGCATGCAAAAGTTTTGCAGCCACTGGTCATTGTTCCATACCTGAATAATTCTGCAGTCCCACCAGTCTGTGCTTGTCTCACAGGACTAGAATTGACGTTCTATTGTGTTCACAAGTCTGACTGCCACCAGCATATAACAATTCAATGGGTTCCTGTATATCTGAGTGTGGGGCCTCCTCACATTCTTCTTCGCACAGGCAGCTCCTGGCTAGGCTCTGGACAAACCGCAGCATAATGTGTGAGGTGTTTGCAGTGCTTGCCATAGCAGTTTGCAGCTGAGTAGGGTTCATGCTTGTCAGGGTATGGCATCTGCATAGATAGCCAGGGGGAAAGGGCAAAAAATGATTGTTTGCTGTTGCTTTCAAGCAGGGAGAGAGGAGGGAGGTATGTGCATCCTGGGAGACTGATGGGACCTGTGCTCAGAACAACCTGCAACAATTGTTTTGTCCTATCAGGCACTGGGAATCAATCCCAGAATTCAAATGTGCAGCAGGAACTGTGGGATGGATACCCACAGTGCTTCGCTGTTAGAGTTGATGATAACCATGGTAATAGGGGTGCACTCCGTTGACCACATGCTTAGTAAGGATGTGCAAGTTTGACTTTATAAAATGAGATGATAGATGTCAACCTCAATAAATTCAATCTAATTTCATAGTGTAGACATACCCTCAATGCCACATAATATTCAGATAACAATATACAGCATCACTGAAGTACATGTGGAATAGATTAATAACTGGATGACAGGCAAATCTCAGATATAGTTGACAATGAGGAAACATTAAATGAGGTATCTCTAATGGGGTTTTGAAAGGACTATTTCTATACCTGATGTACTTCAATAGTTTGATCACTTATCTGGAAGTGAAAATAAAATTGCTACAAAAATAAAGGTTAGGGATGATGGATGGGTGGAGTGTAAAAGATTGTAGAGCACCACGCAGTTGCAGAACAATATGCATTGCCTGGTAAGATAGGCTTGTTTTGTAAAAACAATGTTTTAATACAGCCAAATGCCAGCGAATACATCTTGGAACAAAGCACGCAGGCCAGAATACAGAACTGAATCTTAGGCCAAATCTATACTAGACAAGGAAGGTTGGCTTAAAGTACACAACTCCAGCTACGCAAAATGCATAGCTGGACCTAGAGTCCACATAGTGGGAAGCTGACATAAGCAATTGCTCCCGTTATCATCCCTTATTCTTCACAAAAGGAGGAGTACCAGATGCTGGTGGGGGCTTCCCTCAGCATTCGATTTATGAATCTATACTAAACCCATTAAATGGAATGCTAGATGATTGATCCTAGGAGTGTCGATCTTGCACTAAGCATAGATATGCACTTAGCATGTAATGACTCAAGGATCATTTTGGGCAAACACCCAGGGCCGACTTATCAATTAGGCACTGTAGGCACAGTGCCTAGGGCTCACGATATTTTTAGGGGCCCACAAAAATGTTTTAATTTCTTTTAAAATTAGAAGAAAAAAAAGAACTTTTAGGGTCGAAGAAAATGTTTTAATTTTTTTCTCACGTCAGAAAAAAATGAAACTTTTAGGGTCTACAAAAATCTATTAAATTTTGCCTAAAACAGACAAAAATAAAATGTTGAAGTATTTAAGTTATATCAAAAATAATTTGTAATATTTTTTTTTTATGGAGGAAGGGGCCCACGAAGGCAAAAGTGCCTAGGGCCCACAAAAGTCATAATGCGGCCCTACAAACACCACAATGTGAAGTGCAAATGTGGAATCGTGGCAGAAATAGTAATAAAACTCTTGGGTGTATCATAGCGTCCAACAGTGCAGGACACTGAAGGCAGCTGCCCCAGGGCCTGGCGATTTAAAGAGATCTGGGACTCCTGGTCGTTGCTGCTAATGCATTCCTAGCAGCAGCCAGAGCTCCAGGTCCTTTAAAATCTCTACTGGGGACCCTGGCTGCATGGACTGGTCAACAAAGAAGGGCTGGTGGCACCTTTCCCAGGGCCTGGCATTTCTGTCCTCATCCCTGCATTATATTAATGCAAAACAATGAGAGCAGTCAATTCACTGATCAGGGTAGAATTCAGAATTCACTGCCCAATCCACGAAACAGAATACGCTGTTTTTAGACTAAACCATGTATTGTAGAAGTGTCAACTACAGCACATATTGCAAGTTTGAGCCCGTAAGGTACTGGGTACCTTCAGCTGAATACGTTCATTTCCTAATGACTTTAGAAGCAGTTGAGCGCACTCAGTAACTTACCAGCGGTGCTGCTGAACTTTTTACTGGATCTGCTCCTATAAAGTCACCTGTGCTTTACAGAATGGAGGAACGCTAACAGTATAGCAGCACTTGTACACATTTATTTCTCCTCGCATGAGCCACTTTTGCATTTGCCTCTATGGAATCAAGATTTTATTGATTTTAGCCTCCCCTTTCAAGATCATGCATTATTTTAAGCTCTGTGCTCCAAGGCATTTGCTGTCCCTTCAAATCTTTTATCATCAGCAAATTACATCAGTATTCTCTCCATACTCCAACTTCTAGGTTATTATTGAATATATTAAATTTTTGCTGGACCCTGGAGTGTCTCATGGGGACTCCACTCAGTGCCACTTGCCATGTTTGACAATACACCATTAATAATTACACACTTTGGTTTTTAGCCAATTATGTCGCATGTTTGTTGTTAGTCTACCCAACAGAAAAGAATCAGCTTCAATACCAATCATACTTGTATACCATTAATTAGCTGTTTCTCCCCTGACCGTAGACTTTTACAATATGCCCTCCTGCTCTTAACCAGTTCCTAATATATTAAAATGATTCTTTCAATGCTGTACTTGCAAAACCTCCTTTGTATCAGCATTCTGAGCAGTATTTTGAGATGAAGATAAATTATAACCATTGCTTTCCCTCTTATAACATTCTAGCAAGTTTATGGAGCTTACTGAGTATATTTCTTCAGTTTATATTTCTCCAGGTACTTTGTGATCATGTCATTGATTAATGGCTCTAAATGTTTGCACCCATCCAGACATACTCACAAACTCTCTTCTGATAAAAAGTATAGCGAAGACCTTTGAAAATTGAGTCCCTGTAGAAAGGAAATAAGAAATGGTGAGATTTCTTCAAGAAATCAGAAAAGGCATTTCCAGCACTAAATATAATTCATTCGTTGATTGCCATTGTACCACAGAATGATTCGTCTTTACAAAAAAAGGAGAGAAAACAATCCAATGCTAATGGGGGTTATAACATACAGTTCGAGTGCTATGTTTTGTTGGAGTTACACTTGGTTAACTTTGGTTCTTTTTTTGTGCAACAAGTGACACACACAGAATATTTGATTTTACAGACACAAGGGGGAAAACAGAGATCAGAAATTGCATTGTCCAAATCAAATCTTGGAACATTGATATACAGGGCAAGGTTTCTGTATTTTAAGAAGTGGGGATGTCCTAGCCTTGACTTATACCCCCAATTCGCTATTGATTATGCTATTGATGGGCAATAAAATGTCCGGAGTTCATCAGGATTAGTCCCTGCTAGGCCGCTGCTGCTATATTTACTTGCACCTCCACAGGTACAGGCAATCGCAGTTCCCATTGCCTAGGAATGGTGATCTGCAGCCAACAGGAACTGTGGTCACCTGTACCTACAGAGGCACAGGTAAACAAAGTGATGTGGGGGCCAGCCAGAGGCTAACCCTGGTGGACTGGATCCAACCTGTAGGCAGGTTTTGCCCATCCCTATGCTAGCCTATGACTTTTGCATATTGCTAATCCTAAAGATGATTCATTTCAATGACCTACTGTAGTTTTTGTTTCCAAGAGAAAGTAGCACTCACCATCCCCATGGCTATTGCTTCGAAAAAACAATTTTACCCCCTGGATTGGGCAGCATCTCAAAGAACAAGCATCAGTTGATTGGTCAACAGAAATATCATTCTGGCAAAAGATGTGGCACAGAGTTATCCAGGATTATTTATCCCTGATCTGATTTATGTATTCAAAATGAGGCTAACATTTTTAATGGGCATATACAGTTGTCTCCTGAGGTCTAGATGTAGCTGACAGAGTGGGAATAGTACATCAATTAAACTGCTGTGAGATTTTAAAGTGAAGAGCTTTTCTTTCTTTTTTGCATAAAACAGTGAACTAACATTTCAGTATCAGATAGCTTCTTGTACAGGGATCTGTCTGGGAGTTGGCAAATGGGATCAAATAAAAAGCCACATAAAACCAATAAAGTCTATGATTAATACGGTATGCTTTTAAGAAGGCGTATATCAAATAATCACTTGATTATAATAGGGATAGAATGTTACCTGTGTCTCTTCTGCTAAAAGATTATAAAGATTTGACGGGAATAGCATCACACGAGATACACTATTAACACGAAGTTACAAAATTATTATTAATTGAGTTAATCTATTTAAAAAATGGGACAGAATCTAAATTGATGCAAATTGGATCTATGCCAGTTTATACTCACTGAGAATCTTGCCTTGCGTATTCCATTTTACATATCATCAATATTTTTATGCTCAAAAAGGCAATTTAAAACAATTTTTAACTGAATTTGAACTTTAGAGAATAAAAATCTATTGAATCTTTTCAAAACCAAAACGTTTAAGTGGATTCATTATTTTTCAAAATACATTTTCCATCTGTAATTGTAAGAAAAATAAAAATGGAGAATAAAGGCTCTTTATTGTGTTTAACATATGTCCCTATTTATGAGAGAAAATATATGGCCCTAATATAATACAAAATATATTATTTATGAAAGTGTAACAAAATATAAATGATTAAAATATTGTCTTGTCTGTAATTATTTTTTTTAAAAATAAGGTTAAGCCAAGTTTATTAACATTAGGAATCAGAGCTCCTAAATGTTTCTTCACTACATATTTAATAAATGTAAATTATTTCATTCAAGATGTGTGAACAGACCAGGATAAAAATACTACACCAACTGTTTCAGTATAATATATATAGTCAGAATATTTAAAAATCAATCATACTCTAGACCTGACAGCATTAATTTCTCCCCCAATTAAAATAAAATTGCAACACCGCAAAGCAATTTTAGACATTGTTTGAGCAAAATAATTACTGACAAATCAAGATCAAATAAGCTGCTATACATTTCAGCACTTTAGTAGTCCATTTTCCTCTTGAGAAATATGTAAGTTATGTCACTGCTTAATAAAGAGACTAAGTTATCACTTCTTTCTCTGTTGTTTTCTTTTGCCCTTCCTCAGGCTTCAAGAAAGCCAGCCCTTCATTGTGTTAACTAAAGGGCCCTACTCTATGGCAGGAAAAAAACAGATGTACTAACCTTTTTCCTGGAGGATTCACCCCACCTTGTCTGACATTGCAGTGTTTTTATTCATGTACTCCTCAAGCCAATAGCTACACTACCATCCTGAGAGAGACCTATAAGGGAGAACAAAAAAGAGAAGTTTATTGAAGTAGGCAATATTATGAAACCACTAAGCACTCAGAGGGTATGTCTACACAGCAAAGTTATTTCGAAATAACTTTCCTAGTGTTTACACAGCCAAACCGCTATTTCGAAATTAATTCAAAATAGCAGAATGCTTATTTTGAATTAGGTAAACCTTATTCCATGAAGAATAACTTCAAATTAAAAATAGCTAAATCGAAATAAGTGCTGTGTAGACGCTTATTTCAAAATAGGGGGCCTCCAGCCCTTCCCAGGGTGCCCTGGTGGCCACTCTGGACACAACCAGGAAAATTCCTCTTCCTCCCCCTGGAGTTCTTAAAGGGGTAGAGTCTGGCCACAGTGCCTGTGCCAGCTACAGACCTGCCAGCCCAGAGCCAGCAGTCACTGCCCCTGACCCAGTAGCCCCACAACATAAGCCACCAGCAGCCAGCCCTCCACCGCTCCCCAGGACCATTCCCCCATCTCCCAGGAGCCTACCAGGGGCCACAAAAGGCGGGCGCCTTCCTGGTCTAGTGCGGAGATCATGGACCTGATTGAGGTTTGGGGGGAGACCTCTAATGTTAATGATTTCCGCACTAGATGCAGGAATGTGGCCGTCTACAGGAGGATGGCTGACAGCCTGGCCACCAAAGGCCACATGAGTACCCAGGAGCAGGTGCACATGAAAATCAAAGAGCTGTGGCAGGCCTATGCCAGGGCCACAGGGGGCAGCTCCCAACCAGGGGCAGACCCACACACTTGCCCCTATTTCGATGCCCTGGACTGCATGCTGGGGGCGGGACAGTCCGTGCCTCCCAGGTGGTCTTCATCCCTGGGGCAGAGGTCCTGACCAGGACATCGAGGAGGAGGAGGAGAGCCAAAGGAGGCCATCATCACCACCAAGATGAGCCAGGACCCTCAAGCTGTCCCAGGAGACCTGTCATTGGTGTCATCTCAGGCCAGGGAGGCAACAACAGGTGAGTGCCATCACTGTCCCCTTATACGGGGGGGGGAGGGGGAAGGGTGTGGAGGGGGAGCGAGAGCAAGGAAAACAGGGACTGCATGTGTGGGCCTTGGCGGAAAAGCATCTGTGCCAATCTAGACACGCTTTTGCACAAAAAAGCCCCGATCACCATTTTCGCAATCAGGGCTTTTTTGCGCAAAACAAATCTGAGCTGTCTACACTAGCCCTTTTGCGCAAAAGGACTTTTGCCCGAATGAGAGCAGCATAGTATTTCCGCAAGAAGCACTGATTACTTACATGAGATCGTCAGTTTTCTTGCGGAAATTCAAGTGGCCAGTGCAGACAGCTGGCAAGTTTTTCCGCAAAAGCGCCCTCCCCTCTCCCACCTCTCTCTCCCTTCTCCCACATGTCCTTTCCCCAGTCTCACCAGAGTTTCATAGCCCTCCCCCCCATTTTGTTAAATAAAGAGAGTGTATTTATGAAAATATGTGTATTTTATTTTACACCAGGAAGGGCGGTTAGGAAGGGGTAAGTGGAAGGACGTGAGGGAGGAATGAGGCATTAGCCCTGAGTGGGGCACACCAGGGAGACTGTTAGTGCTCCTCAGGGTGGAAGCTCTCCTGCAGGCCCTCCTGGATAATGGACATCCTGGATGGTAGCTTGCAGCAAGTGCAGCCAGGCTCACAGCTACGCATCCAGGAGAAGCACCAGAGAGCACAGAGTGCTGCAGAGTGCTGTGATGTCCCGAGTGAGGGCAACCAGAGCATGCTGAGACAAAAATGCTTTGCTGTCCCTCATCGAGGTAGACAAGCAAGCAGGGAAACCTGAGAACCAGCTGTCTAGGGGGAGGCCTTTAAGCACAGACCTCAGGGTATGTCTACACTACAGCACTAATTCGAACTAACTTAATTTGAATTAGTTAATTCGAACTAAGCTAATTCAAACTAGTGCATCTTGACCTAAAAATTAGTTCGAATTAGCGTTTTGCTAATTCGAACTAGCATGCCCACACTGAGTGGACCCTGAACCGAAGTTAAGGCTGGCCGGAAGCAGTGCCGGCAGGGCATCAGGTTAGGACTTAGAGCAGTGGTCCCCAACCTTTAGAGGCTGCCGTGTGCCAGGGGGCATGGCCATTCGCCTGCCGGGTGCCAGAGGGCGGGGATACATGCACGCCCGGGGGCACCCCCCCCATAACTGTGTGCTCAGGGGTGGGGACCTCCCGCAAGCGCCGCGCTCCCGGGGCCGGCGCTCCTCCCAAGCGCCGTGCGCTGGGGGCCGGTGCCCCCTCCAAATGCTGCATGCCCGGGGCCGGCACCCCCCCCCCAAGCGCCACGTGCCTTGGGCACGAGCGGCCAATTCACGGCGCTCCCGGGGCCGGCGCTTACCATGCGCCCAGGCCGTTTCCGGCCCCGATGAATGCACCACGTGCCCGGGGCCAGGCCAGCCCCGAGCACTCGGCGGGTGCACACAAATGGCCCCGCGGGCGCCATGGTGCCCGCGGGCACCGTGTTGGGGACCACTGACTTAGAGCGTGGAGCTGCTGTCTCAGGCTCACCGAGGGCTGTGCTTAAAGGGACCCAACGCCCATCCCGGACAGACAGTTCTCAGGGTTCCCCACTTGCTTGTCTACCTCGATGAGGGACAGCAAAGCAGTCCAGACTTGGAGTGCCCTGAGTGCCCACACTCAGCACATCACAGCACTCGGCCAACAGCCCAGCTGCACTTGCCGCAGGATGCCATCTGGGGGGGGGGGTCAATCAGGGGGCTGCAGGAGAGCTTCCACCCTGAGGAGGCCGCAGAGCCACCCCAGTCCTCCCTATCAGGGGCTCGTACCCCATTCCTCCCTCACCTCCTTCCACTTACCCCTACCTAGCCCCCCTTCCTGATGTACAAAATAAAGGACACGTATGTTCAAAAATAGAAACTCTCTTTATTTAACAAAACTGGGGGGGGGGGGAGGATTAGCCTCTGGGGAGACTGGGAAAAGGAGGTGGGAGAGGGGAAGAGAGAGGATGGGAGAGGGGAGAGGGAAACCTGGGAGGAGGGAGCTGGAAGGGGGAAGCCAGGGGAAGAAGGAGGTGGGAAAGTATAAAACTATGGTACCCCATATCTTCAGTACTGTGTACAGATGTGGTCTTCTCACCTCAAAAGAGATGTTTTGGCCTTGGAAAGGGTTCAGAAAAGGGCAACTAAAATTATTTGGGGTTTGGAACAGGTCTCATACAAAGAGAGGCTAAAAAGACTGGGACTTTTCAGCTTAGAAAAGAGGAGACTGAGGGGGGATATGATAGAGGTCTATAAAATCATGAGTGGTGTGGAGTTGGTGCATAAAGAAAAGTTCTTCATTAGTTCCCATAATAGAAGGACTAGAGGACACCAAATGAAATGAATGGGTAGCAGGCTTCAAACTAATAAAAGAAAGCTCTTCTTCACAAAGCAAATAGTCAACCTGTGGAACTCCTTGCCACAGGAGGCTGTGAAGGCTAGAACTAGAACAGAGTTTAAAGAGAAGTTAGATAAATTCATGGAGGTTGGGTCCATGGAGTGCTATTAGACAGGGGGTAGGAATGGTGTCCCTGGCCTCTGTTTGTGGAAATCTGGAGATGGATGGCACGAGACAAATGCCACAGTCATTGTCTGCGGTCCATCCCCTCTAGGGTACCTAGCGTTGGCCGCTGTCAGCAGACAGGCTACTGGGCTAGATGGACCTTTGGTCTGACCCAGTATGGCCGTTCTTATGTTCTTATGTTCTAAGCTCAGGGCTCAGGATTGGGGGTCTCACTGGTCCAACTTGATTTTCATGCAAACCTGGTCCTGGGTTTACATGTGGCCTTTGGTGGCCAGGCTGGCAGCTATCCTGCCCCAGACAACCACTTTCCTGTACCTAGTGTGGAGGTTGTGGATGAGGTCCACGATCTCTGCACTAGACCAGGCGGGTGCCCACCTCTTGCGGCCCCGGGCAGGCTCCTGGGAGCTGCCAGCCTGGTCCCGGGAAGAGGGGGAGGACTGGGTGGCAGCGGGTGGCTGGCTCATGCCGTGCCAGGTGCAGGGTCTGCTGGCTGGGTGCTGGCAGGCTTGCACCTGGCATGGGCACCGTAGCCAGACCATGCCCCTTTAAGGGCTCCGGGGCTGGGAGGGGGGCAGATGAATTCTCTGGTTGTGCCCAGAGTGGCCACCAGGGCAAGCTGGGAAGGGCTAGCCTCCCACTAGTTCGAATTAAGTGGCTACACAGCCCTTCATTCGAACTACTTAATTCAAACTTGGCGTTAGTCCTCGTGAAATGAGGTTTACCTAATTCGAATTAAGCGCTCCGCTAGCTCAAATTAAGTTCGAACTAGTGGTTTGCCTGTGTAGCGCCTATGAAAGTTAATTCGAACTAAAGGCTGTTAGTTTGAATTAACTTTGTAGTGTAGACATACCCTCAGTTAGCAGCCCCACACAGTAAGTCCTGACCTGGTGCCTTGCAGGAACTGGTTCTGGCCAGACTTAAATGCGATTCAGAGTCCAATCAGTGTGGACATGCTATTTCGAAATGTATTTTGTGTGTAGATGTGTTATTTCAAAATAATTTATTTGAAATTAACTATTTCAAAATAAGATATTTCGAAATAACACTGCCATATAGACATACCCAGGAGTAGGTGATAGCCAAAGCAACAGCAAAAACCTGCTCATGGAAGTTCTTCCATGCTGTCCTCCCCTCTCACTGATTTGAGGGCATTAGAAATAGCCCCAGATATTCTCTGGGTAAGGTCTTAACTGCATGGAAGCACAGCTCTGTCAGAATTGTGATGCCTTGGCAGCAAAGGTACAGGGCCTTCATATAGATAATCCTGGCTAGTAGCAAGATTCACTTTAGAAGAATTCTACTGCATGTCAGTTTATAAAGAAAGGGAATTTCCCATCCTCCTTACCTGCCCTCCCTCACATACTATGATGTGCAGGTATAAATTCCCCTCCCCCCATGAGTGTTATGCTTCCCTCACTGCCCTATCTACAAATGGCCCTTGCATTGACCATCTGCTTTGGCGAACTCCTAGGAATATGCAAACTTTTCAAACTTCAGGTTAAACTTCTATTGTGTTTGATTTCCTGAGTTTTTCTTCATGTTTTAGGTTGCAACTGCTAGTAGCAATGCTTATACTTTCCCTTATTGTTAGCTCCAAAGATTATACCCTAACATGTTTTAATCATGGGAGCTCAATACCCTGATCATAAGCATTATTTAAAAATGCTGCCATAAATTATTTCTTCTTGAAGTCTTTCTGCTCCTGAGGCTATAATAGATTTTACTTCAAGTTTAAGGCTGCTTCTCCTCTTGTCAGTATAGTAGACGTCCATCTAGTATCCACAACGCACTATACACCATGAATAGCCAGACTAAATTCCACAATTCTGGATAAATCAGTTGTAGAGTTGAGTTGATCTTAGGAAAAACACAATAAATATATTTCTCTGAAATTCTTTATAAACTGGGACTACTATAAAATCACAACGTTATGTAAATATCCCTAACTAAATTTGCTTGATATTTTATTATTGCTAAACATGGGATTATTGAGTTGATGAAATAAGTGCCAAAGGACAATTATAAAAGAACATCAAATCTGAGATGATCCCAAAATAATGGAGAATCGTTTATAAAATTAATAACTACCCAGAACATACATACATATTGTATACAGTTGTTTTAGAGATTCTTTCAAAGGATTACTTTATACTTCTTACATGCAGTTTACTAAGGCCATTTCTATGCTGAAGAATAAGGTTGAATGTATTAAGGTTGACTTTTAGCACCCGATTTTGTAAAGTAGAAGGTACATGCCCCCACTGTGTGAAAGATTTTGAAATAGTTTGAAGCAGCACATCTCCAGTTGGATGTCTACTGTTGACTTTGAGAGCTATGCACTGTGGGTAGCTATTGCACAGTGCCTGCATGCCTTTGCATGATAGGTTATGTTCCCAGTGCATACTGGAAACAAAACTGTGCAGCAGCTGGTTCTGGGTACATTCATCAGTGTCCCATAATCTCGGGAGGCCATGAACATACTCTTCTGTGAAGCACTTGAGCTGAGCAAATTGCAAATGCTGCAGGCATTCGATCCTCCAGACACAGAGGAACTCCAGTTCTCCAGACAAGCACAGAGGGGTAGGACCATATAGCGATGCAGGTATGGTCTGATCCACAGTGGCTACAAAACTTTCATATGCATAAGGCAATTTTCATGGAAGTTTGTAAATTGCTTTCCACTGCCCTGAACACGAGAATACTAGAATGAGAACCACTCTGACAGTGGAGAAGGGGCAATTTCTCTGTGGAATCTTGAAATGCCAGATAGCTATGGGTCAGTCGGGAATCCATTTGGAGTAAGGAAATCTACAGTTGATGCTGCTGTGGTTCAAGTAGACAAAACAATCAATATCATTCTGCTACAGAGGATAGTAACTCTTGAAATGTAGAGACCATAGTGGAGGGCTTTGCCATGATGGAGTTCACTGCGGGGTTTTTGCGGAAGAGGATATGCAAATGATGCTCTCATTTGCATATATTTTTCCAATCCTTTTTGTGGAAGAGATTTTTGCGATAAAAAGCCCCGTGTAGATGGGGCCATTTGTCGGAAAACCCCCTTTTTCACAAGGTCATTTTATTCTCTCCTTGTGCTTCATTTCCAGTTCCCTCCATGCTCTCCTTTCCTCATGCTCTGCTATATCTCCTCCTGCAGCGTGTTCCTCCACTTGCTTACATGCTCCTTGTCCAAGTTGGTGGATTACATGTGCTCCTCGAACATCTCATCCATTTTCACCCGCAGATTTGCGCCAGATGGACAGCTGGCGGGGCCACGGAGTGCAAAGCAGGCTCACTCCTGTTCCCACTGTAATGAAAAGTGAAGGGCAGACATTATAAGAGTGTAAAACCTCATCTATTAGGGAAAAAAATCTATCTAAAGAAAATAGGTATGTGTTATGTATAAGGCCACTGTTCTGCTTTTAAGCAGCCACTATGCAGGAGGTACATTTAGAGTTCTTAGGGGAGCCGTTGGATTTGGTTTGGTTGCAGGCATGGTACAGGACAGGCTGGACCACAAACCTGTGGGCAGGAAGGGAGACGGGGTCCCAGTGTGGCAGCAGAGCAGGACAGAGTCTCGTGCAGTGCCTGTGTGTTCGGCATCCCCCAGTAGCTGGGAGAGTGCAACTTTCCCTTCCCACAGGAATGGGCAGGCAGAAAGGGGGAGGGAGGTCCAGGTGTAGCACCAGGGCACAGCAGGGGCTCAAGCCAGGCTTCCCTGGGAATGAGCAAATGGAGGTTCACTGCAGAGGCACCAGCTAATAACTTCTCCTACTTCATCCGGGTTGCCTTACGAGATACACGTCTTTCTCCAAATCACACAGTGTGATAGGGAGCAGATGCTGACTGAATGTAGCCAGAAACCTGGACTTTGTGCTGCAATGCTTTGTGCTGCAATAATGCCAATCCACTTACTTCTGGCTTGGCGTGGAAAAGTGTCCTGCCCTGGAGTAAGGAATAAAGCAGGCCTCCCCAGAAACCTGGTGAGAGGATGAAAGAGTTCCTGTATTACAGTTTTATGGAGATGTGCAGGGTGGATTCCCACTCTGTCTCCAGACACACTAACCAGCTGATCCAGGGACCCCCCACACTGTGTAGGCATAGCGGCCACCATGGATCACATACAGCTACCTTAATTCCCTTTTAAAAAGATGAAAAAAAATTAACTCACAAAAAGCTCCTTCCCTGGGAAGGGGGATTGTCTCAAAGGTTATAAAAAGTTCTTGGCTTTCGGTGATATCAGTTGCCCCACTCACCTGCTGACCACTCTCCTTCTCCTCCATATTGCTGACTGAGGATACTAGGTGTCTTGTGAGGAATCCATGGACTGGCTAGGGCAGCAGTTCCCAACCACCAATCCTCAGACTGGTGGCGGTCCACAAACCCTTAACTTCCAGGCCACGTCCCCAGCAGTTAATGAGACCCACTTGCTGGGGAGCTCTGTTCCCTTTAAGGTGCATGCCTGTATGCACACTAAAAATTGTCCTCCCACCCTCCCATAGTAAGTGGTGCTGCAGGCTGCCCCATGTGCCACGGCTGGAGCTGACCCACGGTGAGGCTGTCCCTACTGGCCTTACTACCAGCTCTGGCAGCAGCCACGTGGCCTGGCTGGCAGAGCTGCATGGCGGGCGCTTGCCCAGTGTCCTTTCCATTGTGGGCAGCATGTTCAGGACCAGGGAGCGGAGCCTTTGTGGCCATGAGTGTCCCAGCCTTTATCAATATTACTGAGGAGGATCAGGTTAGAGGTCCCGGGGAGCCATGCTGGGTGTCCACGATTTCCATATCTCCTCTGGCAGGGCCTGGCTTCCCCCATGGGGTCTCCCTGGCTGGCTCCAGCCTGCACCACATGTCTGGACACTTCCCAATGTCCCAAGGTGTCACAGCCGGCAGCACCAGTCTGAGTTGTGTGGGGTGAGCTGGGCTCACTGACACAAAACAATGGGGCTCAGGGAGGCTAGTACTGCCTGGCTGCTGGGTGGGTAACATGAGCCAAAGATGTGCATGGGCTGTGTGACCCTGTTCCTCTAGGCTGTGGGGGGCTGGCACAGGGGGATTGGGTGAGGAGGTGTAGGGTCAGTGGCTGACGCTAGGGAGTATTGGAGGGGTGGGGGGCTTAAGGGATAAGGGCTGGCACTGGGGGACTCTGGATGCTGGGGCTTTTGGCAGACCAGTAACATTTTATTTGCATATGTACATAATCACTATTTTTATAATGAGTATGCAAATATGCAAATATAATGATACTGGTCTACCAAAAGTTTGTGAATGGGTTTGCTTTTTGGTATCAAAAAGGTTGGGAAGCTGTCAGCTCCCCCCAAGGATCAAATGCAGTTGCTTATAGAAGTGGCATGTTTGCGACAATGCCCCAAACCTTCCATTTCCCTCCTTTGTATTTTGGCAAGAGTGCCTCAGTTCTTCATTTTAATTTGGCACTGCTGAGCATCCCTGGCATATTCTTTCTCCTCCATGCACTTTGTGATCTTGGCATAGTAATCTGTATTTCTTTTGCTGGTTCATAATTCGTTTGAGAACAAATTCCTCTTCCCACACAGTAATGAGGTGCAGGATCTCCTCGTGCTCGTCTGTGAGCCTGGTAACTCATGGAACTCATGGTGAGGTGTTCTGCTCAGATTTGCTGCCTGCTCTGAGGTCTGCTCACCATGCTGGCCACACAGGAAATGAAATTCATATTTTCCCAGGGCCTTTCTTGTTCTCCTGGAAAGCAGTAGAGTTGAAATTTGTGGACAGGGCAATCACCGCAGGGCACTTTGGGACACTTTGGAGTCCAGCATTGACTTTCAAAGCCCTGCATCTGCACTACTGCAAAGTCAACCACGCAAGATTGAACTTAACAGTTATTCCTCGTGAAAACAGAAATATAGAAATTGACTTCAACGGCCCTTAAAATCGATTAAACAGGCTAGGTGGTGTGGACTCGTTTAGAAAATTGACCTAGTGCAGCTAAATTTGACCTAAAGTTCCCAGGTAGACATGGGTAAGGAACCTTCAATTCATGCAGTTTGACACGTTGTCCTTCATTTTAAACCATCATGACTGGAAACTGACAGTGATCACATCTTGGATTGTGGTTATGTAGAGGGCATTCCGTGCTGCACACTCAAGTGAACACAGGTTATAACATGGACATTCTAGCTGTGCAGCAGCTTCTTGAGATAGAGTTCTCCTGAAGAACAGTCTTACACATAAAAGTATCTGCAAAGCAGTAATGGTTTAATTCCAAGCCCAATGAAGTCACTATGAAAAAAGAATCCCGTTGACTTCAATGAATTCAAATTGTGCTACAACAACAGAGTGAAAAAGGGGAACGTGCTCTAGCTGATCGAGTCAACAGATCCAAATTTCTCAAGAGATAAGAATGATGGATAAAAGATATATCTTTGACCCCTTGAAATATAAGTTTACAACATTGTTTTTTGTTGTCACCACTCAACCAATTTCTTAAAAGAACAGATTAATGAAATGGCATCTAGTTACTATTCAGAAACTGTGAGCACAAAATGAATAGTTGAATGACTGAACAGTTACATTCCATGCCAAAAAACATTTTAGCTAAAAAAAATTATGGCTTTTTCTAGACCCCATAAAAAGACATATGGCAGTGTTTGAGGAAAATAAAATGCAGTCAGTATCAACTACGAAAAGTTGATAAAAATCAAAGAATGAATGGTTTTATAATTAATCATGTTAGAATTATAAAATAGTTGTAACTTTGATCATGAAAAAAATAAATGAAAAGGATTATAATGACTTAAATTGAGGTTTAAAATTTTCATTAGTACCAAAATCTACTTCAGTAGAGGAGATGATAGCTTCACTTGGTTCAGCTCTAGAAGATTTAACAGAGACTCAAGCAAATATAATTAGATGATAGGCAGCTCAATATGAAAAATGTGAACAGACACAACAAAATCTGAACAAAATCTAATGTCATTAAGAGGCTTCTACTCAATAGACTTTAAATATATTACTCTAATCATGTATAATTATAATGAATTTTTTTTATTAAAGAAAGTTAATCAAAATGGTAGAAGCATCAAGTGGTATTAAATAGAAGCTACCCATACATGTTAAACAAGTTAGAGTAAGTATCTGAATATGATCCAAAATCAACTTTACAGAAAGCTGCACTTCTTGTTACTCGACTTGGATTTCCTGTGAAAGAAGATACAAATAAATGTTCAATAGATTACAAACCATGTCAGAACAGTCAATTGCATTAACAATATAGTCTGTGTACAAACAAGGCAGTGATATTGTTTGTGGTATAATGAAAAGTATACAGCATTTGCTCAATTATTTGCCTACACTATTTATTTAAATAGGCAGAAAGTATTTACCCAAACTGGAATTTTTCTAGGACACTAACGCTAACTTTTCCATTCATGTGAAAAGAGCCATTGGATCTTTAGTAAGTATAAGGGGACACAACTTCATTTTATATCTCATGTGAAAGTTGAGACCTAATAGTCTTACTCACAGAAAAAAACCCTAACTAAATAAATAATGACAACTAATATGATCACAGTGTGTTTTCTACAGATCTGAAGATGCACAAATAGAGCAACAAATTGTCTTTCAACTTGAGACTTTCAGTCATTGTTGGAAACTCTATCACTAAACTATAGTCCTTTATCTTTTCCATCACAAGCACCCCTAGAGGACATTCATGAGGATCCTGTTAATTACTGTCAAAACAGAGTGGCAAAAATGTATAGAATATTTAATAGATTTAAGATACAAAACTGGTTAAATCTAAGCTTGATCTAATAGCTTATTTTCATTGTACAGCTTCTAAACAAGCTAAGCATAAAATTAATTACATTTTAATTAAATTTCTGAAATTAATCACTGTAGAGTGTCATTGATAATATAGCACATGGGGGGCACAAGATAACAGATCATAGCACAATGCAGTGAAACTGAAGTTTGGGAGGATTTTAATTGACTTAAAAATAAGAATTGCTTAACTTTTATAAGTAAACCTTGATGCTCCAGTATTAATTCCTTTCGTATCAACACAGACAATTACAGAGCTGTACACAATGGATCAATATTGTATAAATGGTGGGAATATCACCCATCTGATTTCGCAATCCACATTTTATCCTCATATGTTTAGGATGAGATGCACAGCAATGTTATTTTACAATAACTGACATTATTCTGAAATAATAAAATGCACGTCTACACAGCAAGCCATTAGTTTGAAATGATGTCAAGACGGAGGACTTCTTACTCCAACTCCTGTAACCCTCATTTCATGGGAAGTAAGGGAAGCTGAAAGAAGATGCTCTTCTTTCAACTTCCTGCTGTGTAGACAGTGTCAAAAGCCCAATTAAGATATACTGACTTCAGCTACGCATTTGACATAGCTGAAGTTATGTATCTTAATTCAATTTTTGCTCTGCTGTATAGACACGCCTTAGGTACCTAACTTTCATTGAAATCAACAGGTTAGGCACTTAAATACCTTTGTGAATCACATGCTTTAGTTCCCAGTCTGTCAATAGAAATGCTTATATCCTGTAAAAGGAGAGCTAGGGGCTGGATGCAAGACTTTATAACTAAAGAAAAGATGATATATGTAAAATAACTAATATTAGTTAATCCAAAATAGTAATAATATAATGATTAAATTTCATTGTGTTTCTGGTTCCTATTTACATATCATTTTATCATTTGATGCTTTCTTGTGCATCATTCTTTATTTATGAGAGAGAAAAGATGGGTGATGTAATATCTTTTATTTTACGAGTCTCATAAAGAAGCTGGTCCAGTAAAGAAAGTGCCTCACTCACCTTATCTCCTTTATATACTGTGACCTACAGAGCTCCAATAACATTGCAAACTCTATACCTATAACAAGCACACCCAGGCATTAGGTCATGCCAGTTTTCTAAAAATTCTGGGTAGAGAGAAAGAGCCGTGTGGGACCTATGGGGGAGGGGAGCAGTGTGGGGGCCGGGATGAGGACTGCTAGGGGGTGCCACGAGTCACGGGGGTGGGGGCAGGAAGTGGTCTGGTTTGGGGGAGTGGAAACCAGGGGGTGGAGATGGTGGGGCTAGCCTGCCGGGGGAGAGTTGTGAGGGGGCTGACCTGCAGGGGAGGAGGCCAGGAGATGCGGAGTGTGGGGGGGGGGAAGGGTGTGGGGGGGGGGAAGGGTGGCCACAAGCTGCGGGGGGGGGGGGAGTTGGATGCAGCCTGGCATCAGGCGGCCATAGTGGACATTCGCCCCTCCCCCAGGCACGTGCTACACGCATGTCTTACAGAGGTGGGGAGAAGAGTCTGTGGAGCAGCCTGGACCAACTTAAAGCACCAGTATCCTTTTTTTTTTTTTTTTTTTGCTTTTAACAAGTTTTTTTCTGGCTTGGAAATTTGCTGGTTTCTAAAGTTTTCTGGCTAGTTAAGAGAGAAAAAATGAGGAGTAACATTAGTTCTGACTAAGGGCTTTAGTCCGAACTAACACGTCCCAGCGCGCACTTCCTGGTTCGAATCAGCCGTGATTCGAACTCGCGCGCCGGCGAGATCATGTTAATGGAGCGCGGGATATTTAAATCCCCGCTTCATTAACTACTTCGGTCGTCTCCATTTGCATCCCTAGTTCGAACTAGGGATGCACTGTAGACGTACCCTCTGTTAGTACCCACAGTGATTGTTACTTACAGCTGCCTGCAACTGCTGTCACCATCTTCTGGCTGTGTGGGGTGCACCATCGAGCTTGACCGTGTTTCTCCCTTTTTCACCATGAATCATTAGTTTCATAGCTATCCATTTTTGTTATTACCCAGACCTCTGGCCAAGCCCTTTGTTAGTCATTGTCCTGTTGGGGCAACAGTCAAGAGTTCCATGATCCAAGTGAAGTGTACATAGTTCTAGACTATTTTTCTACTCTGAAGTCTTTACTATGGTTTCTGCTAGAGATGGTAGGGGAACTCAGATCTAGCCATGTATGTCATGGTTTGAAGCAAAGAGAAGGCAGACTTTCTCCATGTGTTCTTGCATCTGATGAGGGTTCTCCTCTCAAAAATCCATCCATCTCTTTGACAGCCACTGCACTCTTGTGCCTTTCAGCCCTTTTATCTTTACCGCTGTTGTGCTGCCACCAATCAGCCTCAGCTGAGCATGCAGTCATTCTTCCTATTAACCCATGAGTTGTGAAGCCAGCACAGGGCCTGTATACCTCATGACTCTCCTGGATAGCAAAGACACATCGTTTAATGCTACCTCCATTTTTTTTTTCATCTAGACCTCTTTTGTTGGTAACAGCAGTTCATCTTTTAGCAATTTTCATTGTCAAAATTGAGTAAATAAACTGGCAACTTTAGCTCATGTCTGTTTCTTCAATCCTCGAACTCCTTAAAGTACATGTCCTGTAGAAATTTAAAGCTATGAACACCAGCATTACAGACTGACTAGTCAGCCAGACAGCAGGTGGATCTGGAAGTAAGCAATAAGGCAGCAGTGGAGGAAAGCACACACACACACACAAATCAAAACCCACAATGCCTCAGCAAGTATTGTTCTGTGCTGCATCTTAAAAGTTGACACATCTGGACTGCATGCCTGTCCAACACCTGCTTTCCATATGGGGGAAGCCACTTACAGGTAGGAGATGAAGCTGTTGAGATTCAGAGGCACAGCTGTGAGTCCCCAAGAAGGCCGAGTAGGAGCAACACTGGGGTGTGCAATGCTTTCCTGTGAGTCATAGGCACTGTCTCTACCCCTCTTTCCTCGGCTGACAAACTTGCAAGCTCAGTATGAGCCAAGGAAAGAAGTTTTTTGAGTCTAGCTGTTGATGCTGCAAGGAAGCTCTCACTGCTGGGGTGGAATTGCTGCCGGAACCGTGGCTGGAGTATGAGCTGGAGTTGGAGCCCAAACTGTTGTCTGCACACTACATTTGTCACTCATTACCCTTGAAACCAGCTGCCTGCCCCAACACCAGTCGACAGGCCACCACTTACAGATAGCGGGCAAAGATGCTGAGGTTTGCAAGCTATCTGTGAGCCCCTGCTTCAGGCAGTAGCACCCTGAGAAGCATCCCTTAAGATTTCTTCAGGGTTACCAACATTAGAGTTATGAACATCTTCCATATGCAGGGTATCCCTAACTAAGGTTTTACTGTAAGTGCATTTGAAGTTGAAATCTGATTAAGACAACTGAAAAAAAGTTTGGTGGAAAGGTCTAGTAGAATATATTTTCTGCACTCATTGGCCCATAAAGAGTAAATGTGCCAACATTTCTAGCTCAGCAGGAACATGGAAATTAATTGTGTTTTTACTGAGTGGCCTGTACATGTGTGTACATTATTACAGAAAAAGACTTTCTATTAATATAAAATAGATTTTAAATTAATTCTGTTGAACACAACAAGAATGTGTCCACATATGTAACCTTAGTATAAAAAATGTAGATGTAATCTGTGCTTATGTAATATGATTACATGTATACTAATGGGCCTGATATTCCTCTCTGATAGCCAGTATCAATTACTGCTTGCTTTGAAAATTGTTCTTGAGCAATCATGCACACCCAATCACTGATTTTCTAAGATCCACGGTGATGTGCAGAACTTGCCAAAGGGCATAATCAAAGCTTAGTGGTATGCTTTGGAATGCAGAATGAATGTGGATAGAATAATTAAGTAGTCAGATCAGAGATGTGGGTTTGGAAGTAATGGCGACGGCAGTGGCAGAATTTTAAAGCTAAGCACCTAAATCCTTAGCGAGGTGGTTTTATTTTCAACAGTGCTGAGCAGTCTCATATCCCATTGACTTCTTTTCAAGTACTGAGTACTCATTTCCTCTGAAAATCAGGACTCTTTATTTAAGTGAAAAATATGAATTTAAAGTAAGTCCCTAACTTTAAACGCCTTTTGCTTGAAAACTGACAAATATGCTGAGTCTTTTTAATAAGCTGGTATTTGTTAGCAATGTGCCCAGGGGGACAAGCATTTATGCTGAAGCATCCCAATGACAGGCCCAGGAGCCCCACATAGAGGGGTAGAGCTATTTTTGTAAACTCACTCAAATTAGACAGGTCCTATTGTTATGCTTAAACGAAGCACATGAGATCTTTTACAGGGGAAAAGGCAGTACGCTGCATTTATTGAGAATACAACAATTGCATACGCTTTTCAATCACTCTCACATACAAACACCATGCATACACAGTCCCTCCAGATGATGTCATAGTTACCAGTGCAGAGTCTATATCAATCTAGTGGCCAGCCAGATTGATCACTGAGCGGGAGCAGGGCGTTTGTCAGTTGATCGATCCGATGCTCCTCTGGAGTTGGTGGCAATAGGAACCCAAAGTTCCATAGCAAAGCACCCTCCTTTTATAAGCCTTTTCTCTGTTGAAGTCTATGGATTTCGCTGTGTCAGCCGTGACCAGTTACTGTTATCTTGTTGATGTCCCAAAACATCTCCAAGAGGCTTATCCTGTCCTGGATTGTTAATCAGTTGTTTTTAGGGTTGCCTTTACCTTTAAAGTTGTCAGTCTGCCAATCTGATCAGTTCTTGACCGTGGGTACGCACTGATGGTTTTTCTGATGCCAATATGTTTCTTCGCAGTCTGTCTTTTACAGTTTGTGTTCACCCCACATTCTCTCCTTTCTCTCTTGACCATTTAGCTCTAATGATGACCTTCAGACTATATCTCATTCATACAAACAGTCTTTCACAGAGTTACAAAGAGCAAAGTTTTATATTAAACAAAAGCTAACAGCATTGTAAATTGCCTTACTAAATTTTATAAATAAACAATTCAAACGGACGGCTCGGGGCTTCAACACTCCTCTAATCTTATTGACATAGATACAATATGAGATCCTGTCTCTTTACTTACTAAACTTTACTTACTAAACTTTAAACAAAAACAAACAAACAAACTATGTATATATATATATATATATATTACTAAAGGGCTTAATTTAAATGTAATAATATGTTACTTTATATTGCTACAATATTAAAACTAAAAATACAAATATAAAAAGGATAAAACTTTCAATCCTAATACTAGTAATAGAGATGTAGCCGTGTTAGTTTGGTCTTGCTGAAACAAAAGACAGGACTATGCAGCACTTTAAAGACTAACAAGATGGTTTATTAGGCAATGAGCTTTCGTGGGCCAGACCCACTTCCTCAGATCAAATTGTGGAAGAAAATTGGCATGACCATATATACCATGTATCTCTTTGGTATATACGGTCATGCCAATTTTCTTCCACAATTTGATCTGCGGAAGTGGGTCTGGACCACGAAAACTCATCACCTCATAAATCATCTTGTTAGTCTTTAAAGTGCTGCATAGTCCTGTCTTTTGTTTCAGCAATCCTAACACTATTATTGTTGCAGCTGGATCCTGGGATACAAAAATGTTTGTCTCTCTCTCTCTGAGTTAAAGGGAACAAGAGGTTGAGCCAAATAGGATCTGCAAGGAAAACTTTAGAAATAGCCAAGCTTGACAAAAAGCTTAGGCCAATGTTTATGCTTGGTTGATTTCATCCAAGTTAGCCCTAAAAGCAAACCCTAAGAAAAGAGTAATTTTGGACTGTATGCAGTGTGTATATACTCTGTTGAGATCAAAGTAGAAACTCCATCTACAAACTTCTATGCCTGTTTTTCAATTACTTTCATAAAGCTTTGAGTCTTTTTCTTTTTTTGTTTTTGGCTCTAAAAGTGATAAACAGCGCTACATGCCAGATTAGTATGGATTAAGTATGAATAGCCATGAAATCTAATCTTTGTTTCTGAATTAAGTATGTGGTAGGCTGTTACAAATGATGCACCTGTGTAAACTGTAATTTAAAAAAATCTAGATTTCAGAATGCTGAAGGAATTAAGAATTAAATAATAGGAAACTCTTTTTTCAAAGATTTTACATCATTTTCTGGAAACTAGTAGTTTCTGAAAGCATTGAGAAGAAGGAAAATCACAAACCATTTAAAGATGCATTATTTAATAAAAGAGACTCTCAGCATGAATAAATGATAGGAGGTCATGTCTGACAAATTTGCTTACATACTTTACATCACTGTGTCTTGGATCATGTAGACTTTATTCAAAAGAAATTCACTATTGATTTTAATGGGGTATTTTATCTGTGCTTGGCCTAAACTACGCCGTGGTTTAGTATGAAAAAATAAAAAAAGGTTCAGAAAATTTGGGGGACAGTGGGGAGAGAGGAGGGAAATAAGAGGGGCATTACTGTGAAGGTCTATGCTGGGATTGAAGAAGCTATCCATCACTAAGCAGCCAGAGTTGCAAGGTGCAGCTTATCTTATTTTTCCATTTAAAAAGAGAGGGACTAAAGACACTCATCACCTTGCAGGGTCAGACCCTTGGTATCAGTTGCCTTATCTCTGCATTTCAGCACTTAACACACTTTAAGACAAGTTTAATCAGGAAAGTTCTTTCCTTAAGATCTTGAGGTGCATTTTAATAATGCGTTATTAATAAGGAGTTAATAGGAAATCTGTTAAATCTCTTGTCACTTATCTTAATTAATAAAACAATCCAATTGGATGCTGAAAGGGATGGATTTCCCTAAGGAAGGACTATACAATTTAAACTGAGTGGAATTAGAAAGAAATATTTCAAACAAATATTTTGATGAAGCCAATGGAAATACTCCCACTGACTTCAATGAGTGTTGAAGCAGGTTCCAAAAGAATAATGTATATATGCTACACATTTTAGTGGTAGTCAAGGATTTATCAAACAGAGAAAGTAAGTAATTCTTGTGTTCATACTATAACATAGCTTCTTCAGTTCTGTGTAGCACAAAATCTTATTTTTTGCCAACAGAAGTTGGTCTAATGGAATATATTTCCTCACCTACCTGGTCTCTCTAATATCCTGGGACCAACACAGCTACAGCGACACAGCAAATAGAATTTATCAGATACATTTAAAAACAAACAAAAAGTTAACTGAATGTTTTGAACCTCAAGGTTTGGGAACATTTTAGAGTCATTTCTTAATTAAGTTGAATCTCTAAGTATATTACTTCAAATCTGAAACCAGTTCTCATGGCAGAAAAACTGGTATCTGTCCGTAAATGACATTTAATATGGGGAAAAATATTTGGAAAAAACCTGAGAAATCTATGTCTGTAAATTACTTTGTTAAACCTGAAAAAGAGATATGGAATGGAGCTCATCTAGTGTGTGCAAAGTTGTCTGTTCTATTACACTAAATATTTTAAAGAGGGTGAATTAGAATCTATGAACATCTCTATCAAAATGAGATGCTGTGACAGTTTTACATCCAGTCATTGTGTCCACTTATCTTCAAAACACTTCTTGAGGAAAAGGCAGATTGTAGGTTGAGGGATTGTTTAGTTTGACAGTGAACTCTAGAAACGCTAAGCATGGACCAAGGGACTTGAAAGAGTCTTGGTACGGGAGAGGTAAGCAGCAAATTGACCACTCTCTTAAAATCTTGCTCTCCCTTTGCTTCCATGTCTCTGTCCTCTCCTGGCTGTCCTCCTACCATTCTAATCATTCCTTCAGCATGGCCTTTGAAGAATCCTCCTCATCCCCCTTCTAAGTATACATTATGGTTCCTCAGAGCTCTGTGCTTTGTTTCCTTCTCTTCTTCCTCAACACTTTATCTCTGGATAATATTATCTCCAAACATAAATTCAGCTACCAACTCTGTACTGAGGTACCATCTACTTCTCTGCTCCAGACCAGTGTCTTTTTATCCAAGCCATGTTTTTCTCTTGTTTTGTACTTAGACTGTAATCTGTATGGGCTGTCTTTTTGTTCTGTTATGTTTGTACACATCCAAGTACAAAGAAGTCCAGGTTCATGATTAGTGCTCCTCGGTGCTATGAAATTACTAATAAATAATAAGAGCAAAAAAGAGGCTCTGTAAAGTTGATCACAGAATGGTCATGGGAATATGATCAGAGGAGGTGTAAGATATTTTATTGACAATGAGAATGACCTGACTAATTCAGCTCATGAGTAGATTACATTTAAATACATTATTCAAAGACTTTGTGTTGTTTTACTACCTTTTTCTTTTTAATAAATCTTCCTTTATAATTAATTATTTGATCCAGGTACTGTTGGTTAGATATTTTTTCACTGATTACCTCAAAGAGAGCAAAATCTCTTAACATATACAAAGAAGTAATAATGGTTCAAGTGCACATAAGGGAAGCCCCAAAATCAAGACTAAGATATGAGTCAGTAAGGGTGCAGGTGACAGATTCCCCACAATTCTTTACACGTCATCAAATCTTAATGAATAGCAGGTGGATGGAGATGGTAAAAAGCCGTTTAATCTTCAATTCTGCTCAAATTGGGAAATTTTAAACAAAATAATTAATACTTGTCTTTTAGTATGTGTGTTTAGTGTGTGTGTTTGTGTGTGTGCCTTGTCATGAGCATGCCTTGTCATTCCTAGAAGGGACTTGCAGAATATACTTTTTTGAGCTTGAAGATGGAACAATGCATAATATTATAATTGTATATTGTTATAAATGATATCCAGGGGTATGGCTACATTAGCCACCCTAGTTCAAACTAGGGTGGCTAATGTAGTCATTCGAACTTGCAAATGAAGCCCGGGATTTAAATATCCCGGGCTTCATTTGAATGTTTCCGGGCGCCGCCATTTTTAAATGCCCTGTAGCTTGAACTACCTGCCTGCGGCTTCACGCGGCACGGGCTAGATAGTTCGAATTAACACTCGTAATTCGAACTACCATTACTCCACCTTCACTTGGAAGTCCCTGCAGGGCCCCATTGTCCCCCAAGAGCCCTGAGCATCTGTATCCTCCACACCTAGCTCCCCACTAAGCTGCCTGCACTCAGATTGTCCCACACAAAATCTTCTCACTACACACCTAGATCCCCTAACACTGAGCTCTTCACCTGATTCACCTGCCACAGAAGGGCAAGGTGACAAAGTGGTTTTGGGCAGGCCCAGGTCTTGTTCTGTGTCAGGTTTGGATGCAGTCCGACTGCTGAATCCATGTCCCAGTGATGGGAAATGGAGTGCGGGGGAGCTGCAGAGTGATCTCCCACCTCCATGCAACCAGTGCCCCTGTGCTCCCTACTCCATTTATTTATTGACAAATAAAAAGTGCATAGTTTTGAAATATTGTGTGGAGGATTTTTAATGTTTTTTGCACCAAATTTTTAATTTTTGGGCACAGAATGTCCTTGGGAATTGAACATAAAATTTTGCAGGCAAAAAAACTGCTTCAACATCTCTTCTTATGGAAAGATTTTCATGTTCCAGAGAGCTCTTTCAGTTTGTTCCAGATAATTGGGTTTAGATCAGGCAATAGAAGAAAGAATACTCTTTCCCTCATACACAGTCTCTTGCTGTTCATAAGCAAAATTTAGCAGTCTGTTCCTTCCCTCCAATTAATCCCCAAATACTCAAAGTTATGGTGTGTTTCTCCTTCTTTTCCTGCTGAAGACTGCCTGGAACTTTTTCCACTAGTATTATTTGATATATAATGAATTAGCTCCCAGAATGACATTTAAGAGTTGCACAAGAATGTGTGCATTATTGCCCACTTGTTGGTGTGGGCATGGAAGTCATTAACTTAGAGGTTCTGGGCAATACTTTGTTCATTATTACTTGAAGAGTCCCCTCTAAAGTCATAGAAATGTAGCCGTGTTAGTCTGGTGTAACTGAAACAAAATACAGGACTATGTAGCACTTTAAAGACTAACAAGATGGTTTATTAGATGATGAGCTTTCGTGGGCCAGACCCACTTCCTCAGATCAAATAATGGAAGAAAATAGTCACAGCCATATATACCAAAGGATACAATTTAAAAAAAATGAACATACATGAAAAGGACAAATCACATTACAGAACAGAAGGGGAATGGGGGGGGAGGGGGGGAAGGAAGGTGAATGCCAGTGAGCTAATGATATTAGAGGTGGGGAAAGGAAGATGTCTGTGAGTTAATAGTATTAGAGGTGATAATTGGGGAAGCTATCTTTGTAATGGGTAAGATAGTTGGAGTCTTTGTTAATTCCTCTGCGGAGAGTGTCGAATTTTAGCATGAATGCCAGTTCAGAGGATTTCCTTTCAAGTGCAGATTTGAATGTCTTCTGAAGTAGGATGCAGGTTAGCAGGTCATTCAGACAGTGTCCTTTCTGGTTGAAATGACAAGCAACTGTTTTTTCTTTGTGATCCTGTCTAATGTCTGTTTTCTGGGCAATGATTCTTTGGCGAAGTGTCTGAGACGCTTGTCCAATGTACATAGTAGACGGACACTTTTGGCACATGATAGCATAGATTATATTTCTGGAGGCGCAGGAATATGTATTCTTGATCTTATAACTCTCTTGGTTAGGCCCAATAATGGTGTCAGCAGAGTGAATATGTGGACAAAGCTGGCAGCGGGGTTTGTTGCAAGGGAAAGTACCAGGGTTGGTATTAGTGTGGTATGTCCTGTGGTTGTTGGTAAGAATCGTCAAACATGTTTCAGTTCATTTTGAAACTAACTTCTCTCCAGTCACATTTCTTACATTTTTTCCTTTTCTCTGAATTTATCACTTTCATATCCCAGTCATCACATTTAATGGAAAGTATTGTACCTTAAAGTTTTCTTCAAAGAAGAATACATTTGTTTTATACAGAAAACAGTTCTGTAATGTTTAAAGTTCAGCTTCCTTTTGGTAGGCAGATGTTAACAAGACAAAAAAAAGGGTGGGTGGGGAGGAATCTATAGAATATAATGGAGATAAAAACAAAAGGGATCTATGAACATTTCATGTAAAATCTAATCCAAAACCCTAAAGAATTCAATACTGAAAGTTTTTCTATACCTGGGTTTTAATTATTTAATAGAATTCCATACTGGGACTATAATTTATAAATTATATAAGAATAATAAAAAAAACTGTAGACAAAGTGATCATTTTCTTTCATATATTCTATGGAACTTCCATAAGGAAAGTTGGCATATTTCAGGCATTGCATTATGACTTGCTATTTGCTGCTTGAAAAAAGGACTTTCTTATCCTTACTTTGTTGCAGTTTAGCTCTTTGAATGATATTTAGAAAAAGGAAGCATGACAGGCTCTATGTGAGGAATCAGTGATCACCTAGGTCAGCAAGTATGAGGGTCAGTAAAGGATTTGACACTTGATTATGTAACTCAGTTATGGAGAGTAAAAGCTTAGGAGTGGCACAGTCAGGCAGGTTCCACATTATTTCTCTCCCCCAGATACTAATACCCCAAAGTAATCCAAGTTTTCATAATTATCCGAGAGGTCAACAAACTCACAATTAACTGATCTCCCTGTCAGTCTCCACCCTTTTAATTATTATAATTATTATATATCTATGTGGCGCATAGTTTCTTGTCTTCAGAAGTAATACACATTTAAGCTTAATAATAGGGGAAGAAGAAACAGTATCACTGGCAGAGGCTGTTATTACTATAGGCTCCCTTCTGTGAGTAGCAATGCTTGTAAACAATCCAGAATATAATAGGAGGCAGCTGGGTCTGCTAGTTCTCTTAGCTTCTTTGGAGGGGGTCTGGGAGAAGAAGAAAAATAATGCCATTATCAGGACCATTTGCCTTATGTCATGTTACTGCTTCCTGAGTTGTCTATTTGCAACATGTATTTGCCTAGAGGAAGAGCCTTAGAAAAAAACTTGTAATATGATAATGAGAGGGCTGTTCTCTCCCCCCCCCCCCCCATTTGAACTCTCTTGAATGAGATCCTAATGATTTCTCCTGCCATAGTCACTTCCCAACCCCCTGTACCTATCATTGTTGCCTGTTTTGCCTAGACGGAATATTTATATATCTACAATACATTTGGAGCAATACAACACACACATTTCAAGACAAATCCTGACCTGGAGAACTTTCAAATGAATAGGCTATGATGAGAAGCACTGGAGGATTCAGAGGGAGAAGAACAATTTTCTTTTTCTCCTTTTGTTGAGCAATCATGCCTTGCTATGCTGCAAACATGATGAGCAAGGCTGCCTGATATGGTCCTCTTAGTGATAGAACTAGCCACGGGTTTGGTGTTAAGTGAAACAAAGAGCCGTGGACTTCTCACTGAATGTGGATGCCTTGGACTGCGCTTATGGAGAAAGACCTTCTTGAGATGGTTTGTCTTTTTCAGATAAATGTTGGTAGAAAATCATGCTAATTCAAATGAAACTGTGCTACCACCTTGTAAAAGCAACATGGATGATTCCATAGCACCAATTTATCCAGGAGCACCTTGGCCTCAGTTGATCAGACACTAGAGTCTTATCTGTTAGTCTGAATCTGCAAAAGCAACAAGGAGTCCTGTGGCACCTTATAGACTAACACGGCTACGCCTCTGATACTAGAGTCTTAAGCTCATTCCGAAGAGTAAGTTTTTTTAAGGTCAGGGGCTGTCATTTTGTTCTGTGTTTGTCCAGCGCCTAGGAAAATAGGGTTTCAATCAGTGCCTGGAGCTCCTGGGCACTCCAATTTTACAAATAAATAATAATAGTAATAAATAGTTTGAAGGCCTGAATCCTGTTACATTAAACAAAATTGCCCTAGTGAGCGCAGCAAGTTTTAGTGCAGTAACTTGCCAGTGTAGAGAGTCTCTCAGCACTGGGCATTACTCCGCTCATGGAGGAGGTTTGCCTAAAGCACTAGGGAGAGCTCTCTCTCTCAGAGCTGGCACCACAGCCACACTGTTACACTGACGTGCTGCCATGACAGAGCTTTAATGTGGCCAGTGCGGGCAGAGCTATCTCATACTGCCATGTGAGTAGCTTTGGAAGTTGAAGCAGAACTTATTCCCAGAGAGACAAAGTAACAGAGCAGTAAGACACTTGTTTATTTACTATTTACTATTTTATGGCACCCATTGAAGTGCTATGTCTTCCACAGATATACGTAGTGATACAAAGGCATTGAATCTGAGAGCTCACAACATACATTTAGACATGATGAAACTTACGCTCCTTTGTAACTGAGGGTATGCCTACACTACATCCCTAGTTCGAACTAGGGGGGGTAATGTAGTCATACGGAGTTGCAAATGAAGCCCGGGATTTGAATTTCCCGGGCTTCATTTGCATGAAGCCGGCCGGCGCCATTTTTAAATGCCGGCTAGTTCAGACTGCGTGCCTCGCGGCTACACGTGGCACGAACTAGCTAGTTCGGATTAGGCTTCCTATCCGAACTAGCTGTACGCCTCCACGAGTGTATTACTTTATCTGTAAAGTGATAAAAAGTTCTCTTCATTTAATGTGATTTTACAGGATAAAATATTTATGTATCTAAGGTATAGCACCTGTCATAATCCGGAGTGCTGACCAGCACCCGGTGACTAAGGGGTTGACTAATATCTCCTGTACCTAGCCAGGTATCGAGTGGTCAGCCAATAACAATGCAGGTAGGAATTTCAAACTGGAAGAGAAGGGTTTATCTCTTTGGTTTTTGTTTGAGAGGCAGAGAAGTTTCTTCCAAGACTGAGGCAGATGGGAGACACTTCTCTTTCCAAGCACTTCTTAAAATGTGTAAGTAGCAAAAAGTTTAGACAGTCCATCACGATTTACTGTTTCCCTTGTTTGGGAATTTGGAAATAATGTCTGAGCTGTTAAATGTTTTTTTATTTGTAACTAAGTTTTAGCCCAAGGGGTTTTCCTGAGTATCTATATCAATTGACGGCTCTTTCCATCTAGCCAGTTTACTATGCTTACAACTATAGTTTTGTTTTGATGATAAAGGATTCCTTTTCTAATTAACCAGGATTGGATGATTGCTGTGTCCTTAGGACTCAGCACCTAGTTACAAAGTCAGAGTTCATTGTTGTCTGTGAATTCCCTCTGTTTTTCCCAACTCCAAGTAAAATGGAGGTTGGGGTGGGAGGAGAGTTTTAACTTAGAGAGGAGATTTCCCAAGTGATCTCTTCCCTGGTTTTCTTGGAATTATTTGAGTGGTGTCAGTGGATTCCCCAAACTCTAGGTATTAGGATTTTGGGGGAGAATGACCAGAGCCTGTAGAGGCAAGATTTTGGAGTGTTCTTGCAAGCCCCCACTTCTGCATTCTTCGTGCCAGAGTGGGGAACAGCCTTGACAGGACTCAATATTCCTCTCACTGAAATCAATGAAAAAAGTTTCATTGGTTCAAATCAGCTTCAATGACCTAGTGTTAATTTTGCCTTAACATTCTGGGTATGTCTAGACTACATGGCGCCATCGACGGAGCCATGTAGATTAGTTTACTAGACATAGGAAAGTGAAGTGGCAATTTAAATACTTGCTGCTTCATTTACTTCAAAATGGCTGCTGCGCTGTGCTGAATTTAGGGGTAGCCCATCCATATAGGCGAACTAGGCAATCGCCTAGGGTGCCAAGTTAAATGGGGTGCCAAATGGTGGTGCAATATCATTGAGGGGTTTGGAGGTAGGTGCACTGATTGCATGGTTCGCCTAGGGTGCCAGTTGCTGGCAGCTAGTCTAGGGCCGCCCCTGGTGCCGATCAGCTGGTTGGCGGCACAGCACAGTAGTCTGGACACTCCGTGGTCAACAAGGGAAACCCTTGTCGACTGCCCCGTTATGCTTCGTGGAAAACCTTGTCGACCACCCCAGTAAACCTTATTCCACGAGGCATAATGGGGCAGTCGTCAAGTGCTTCCCCTTGTCGACCGCGGAGCATCCAGACTACCACTCTGTGCCACCAAACAGCTGATCAGCACCAGGGCGGCCCTAGACTAGCTGCCAGCAACTGATTATTTAAATCGCCGCTTCATTTTCCTATGTCTAGAAACCTAATCTATATGGCTCCGTCGACGGAGCCATGTAGTCTAGACATTTCCTATTTGTATTATCTGGAAAAGCATTACAAAATTTGTATTTAATCATATCTGAGTGCAATTCTTTATCCTTTTGAAAACTGAATTGTTTTAATTAGCTTCATGGGGTAGCCGAATTAGTGTGTTCAGAAAAAACAACCAATGGTCTGGTAGCACTTTATAGACTAGCAAAACATGTAGACGGTATCATGAGCTGTGCCCATGAAAGCTCATGATATCATCTACATGTTTTGTTAGGCTATAAAGTGCTAGCAGTCCATTTGTTGTTTTAATTACTCAGCTTAAAATACATTTTGAATTATACAACAAATGCTCCGTTCACTCCATATTTTTAGCTCACTGGCTTCTTCTCTCTTTTTGAGAAGGACAAACTTCTTTTTCTGACTTAAATACAATGAAGTGGGCTAAATTTAAGTAGTTGAATAGTTAGACAAAATATATCATTTTTGAAAAAAAATGAAAATCTTAAAAGGTTACCTTACTATTCCTAGGTGTAGTCAATTGTAAAATAAATTACCTATATTCACACACATGCTGGTTTATCATTCATACACATGCTGCTTTATAATAGATGTAGCAGAAAGGCTGCACATACGAAAGATTCAGTATTTCATATTCAAGAAAAGAATAAAAGATGATGGTTCTTTGAAAATTTAATGTACATCTTCTGCCATCTTAATGATGTCTCACAGTGTTACTCCAAAAATATAGAATAAAATCCCTGTCTGCTATTTCACCCTCAGTTCAGAAATTATTCCATTAAAACCTTATAGATTATATTTATGTGGGAATGCAGCACAGGAAAAAACATTTTAAATACCATAGTTTTATTACTCCTTTGCATAG
Source organism: Pelodiscus sinensis (assembly GCF_052426305.1). Classification (NCBI taxonomy): domain Eukaryota; kingdom Metazoa; phylum Chordata; order Testudines; family Trionychidae; genus Pelodiscus; species Pelodiscus sinensis. The sequence continues at coordinate 60,286,305 of NC_143052.1, read as the reverse complement.
AAAATATACTGAAGTTCAACCAAAACAAGAATATTTAAAAGATGCACTACCATTTTTGTTTAACAAAGATTTTCTGTGAAAATTTAAAAAGTAACTGTCCAACTTTTGTTGCGTTGAATAGTTCCACTGAAATAAATGGGGCTACTCACATAAGTAAGGAATGCAGGACTATGCACTTAATTTTTATTCCCAGCTGTTGAGTTTTCAGGCTATCAGTCTAAAGCTCTCTAGGTAAATATCTTCCTTTTCTTTACTTCTTTCCAGGCAAATTGATCAGAAATGCTTTGGGGATTGGCTCTATGCCCAGTTTCCATAAATGCCAAAGACTTCTGCACACTGAGTTAATTAAAATTGACTGCTTGTTTTAGGCAGAAGAAACAGGCTAAATTCTAGATTGTTCCAAAGTCTGATTGGACAATTTGGTGAAACAGAATCATAGCTACTAAACTAGGGCATAAAAATAACATATCACTTTTCCTTAATAAAGTTCATATTTGTATTTTGTTTTCACACCAAACAGAAAATTTTATTCTGGGGTTGGAAAATGGAAAATGTGAGGACTGCTCATCTTGAAGAAGCTGGATATTAGCAAACAAGTAAATAAAAAATGAATAATATTTTTTTCAAAATGCTTTTTTGCATCCTTAAACTAGAGAATTATTAATGAATAGCTGATTTAGATGAAGAATTTTTACATTTTTGGTATTTGGCCTAAAACTAAAAATACATATTTTAATGTCTTCCCACTATATGCCAAACTAATGTAAATTATTACTTTATCAACATAATTAAATTAATTAATTAATAGGTCAAATTCTGCTCATATGAGTAAACTAGAAAAAAAAACCAACCTATCATTGTTTACTCAGTCTCTTCATGGGATAATTAATCTGTTAATCTGTATGTAAACTGTAGCCTTACTTCCTGATTTCACTGGAGTCAAAAGCATTGCATTAGCCTAGGACTCTTTCACAAAGAATGGTGAACTCTTTCACGTATTTCTAGCCTTTCCATATTTAGCGGTATATTATACACAGTCAGCACAAAAATACCACAGCATGCTGGTTCAGGGGAGACAAAGCCAAAAAGTAAGGTAATATTACAGGCCCATCCAAATTGGACAGTTTTCACTCATAGACCTAACTTTAAATATTCCTTCCTTTCTAGCAACTTGTGAAAGAAAAAAAACTTGGGCCTCATCTTTAATATGAAAAGTTGGACATCCCTAGAGGTGAAGGATGGTCTCTTTCACAGGTGTTTATTTATATGAAAAATATTGTTATAAAAACTACTGATTTTCTCTATCACATAAAGAAAACATCTTAAATGGACTTCTTCTTCTTCTTCCAGTTTTTAAGTGAGATTCGAGAAGCATCAGCTCTTTTACTACAAAGCTACTGCCTGCAAAAATGAAATTAGCTTTGTATTTTCATCAAAAAGAGCAGTGGCCATAGGTTAGACATCATACAACCTCAAGTTTTTTATGGAAGCAAAGAAAATGCAAAAGAAACTGATACCCGATTAGAGTTACATGTTAAAGAATTACAATAAAAAACCGTCCAGATTCCAATCAAAGAACAAATGTAACTCTAAAAAATAATGTAAGTAAAGTATTATTTAATTTAGTCGTGTAGTGAGGGAAGTGATTGAAAATATTTTATAAAGCAACATGAAATTATTTAGGATGAATTGTGTTACATAAATATAAGAACATCATTGGCCTCAGTTCCACAATCGGCTTTTATAAATGAACTCATGTCCTGACGTGGATCTTAAAGCAGACCAGACTTTTTAATATTAAATAATTAGAAACCTTACACTTAACTTTTTTATTTCACACCTAGAATGGAATTGTAAATAACAAGAACTTCAGAGGTTGTAGCAATGAAATCTTGACCAGGACGAGGAAGTCTCTGACAGAGTGCTTCTACACTGCACTGTCTATCCAGAATAACGGCTATAGTTCCTGTTCCCCTGCAGCTCTTAAAGCTTCAGAACCAGGGGACAGGGCTTGTGGCAGGAAGCAGGCCCCGAAAGCTTCTATCCTCAGCGTAGCTGCCAGTGCCTGATGTCTGGGCAGCATGTTGCAGCCACAAGCCCCCCAAGAGCCCTCTGCCCATCCTAGGGACCGCACATGGGGCTCCCAGGAGCCCGCCAGGGGCCACAAACATGTGCAGCATCCTGTCTGGGGCAGAGATCCTGGCCTTCCTCCACATGCAGGTTGATGAGGAGAACCTCTATGATCTCCGCTCTAGACACAGAAATGAGGACAACTATGGCTGAATGGTTGAGAGCCTGGTCATGAAGGGCCACACCAGGACTCTGGAGCAGGTCTGGAGCAAGGTGAAAGAGCTCTGGCAGGCCTAGGTCAGGGCGAGGGAGCGCAGCTCATGCTCCGGGGCAGGACTCCATTCCTGCCCCTATTTTGATGACCTGCACCACATCCTGGGGGTGGAGGGCAGTGCATCCCCTTCTCCACTCCTGGTGGTGGACTCAGGGCTGGAGATGCCCATCGTCACCCTCCTGGGGGTTCCAGCTCAGGAGAAGGAGGATGAGAAGGAGGAGGACCCAGCCAACACCATGACCACCATCATGCTGGAGCCAGTACCCTGGATGTGTCCCAGGCATCCCCAAGGCCAGGAATGGATCATTAAGTGAGTGCTCTTATTTTTTCATGCACAGGGCTGGCAGGCACTGAAGGGCTGTGGTGAAATCATTACTTGGCCTTCTTGGCCTGGCCATCACACTGCAATCCATGCACGTGGCTGCATGTGCAGCACCAGTCTGTGCCCGCAGCCCCAGCAGGCAGCACCGGAGCACCCCTGGGCACCTTGCTCACAGGCTCTGGGGAAGCCAGACATACTTCTGACCCCCGAGGGAGGAAGCCCTCCCACCACTAGCCACTGTTGGAAGGAGGCTGGTGACAAGGGCACATGCACACCCACAGACAGACTCTGGAATGGCACACATGGCACATGGGCATGCTTGCATGCTCGAGGCAGCACCCACTCTGGGGAACAGCGCTGCTATGGAAGCCCAGGCAGCTCAAGGCCCCTTTCCCAGCCATTGGATCCCAGTGTGGCCAGACATTTTCCTTGCCAGTTTGTCCATGGGACATGGGGGGTGGAGGCAGGGATCATGGTCCCCTGGGGACCTCTGGGCCCCTGTAAGGCTGGGCCTACTGCACAGGCCACACATGGTCTTGCTCCTGGGACATCACTTTCCTCTGACCTGAGAAATGTTGCTCTCAGCTCACTGATGAGGGCAAGGCCTCAGGGACAGAATCTCCAGGGATGCATCACTAGCCTCCAGAAGCATCACTCCACCATGGTATGCGATTGCAAGGACGTCACTCCCACACACTGGCAGAGGTTCTCAAAGATGAGCCTGGGGTTGAGCTCATGCAGGGCCATGAAGGCAGCCTGCAGAAACTGCTGCAGAAACTGCAGCACTGCAGTGTGGGGCCATCGCGTGCTCAGAGGCAGCTCTGTGTCCATAGCAAGGAGTGCTGTGGTGTCCTGAAGCTGGGCAACCAGAGCATACAGTGAAAATACTTTGCTATCCCTCAGAGAAGTAGTCAAGCAAGCAGAGAAACCTGAGAAACGGCTGTCCAGGGTGGTCCCTTTAAGATCACTTCTCAGAAAGCCTTAGGAAGCAGATCCAGGAAGCAACGGCTGACCTAATGACCTGCCTGAACTGATTCTGGGTGGACTTAAATGTGAGCTAGCTTCCAATCAGTGTGGATGCTATCTTTTGAAATAGCACATCACTATGTCATTGAACTTGTTGTGTGTGGATGCTCTATTTTGAAATAAGATTTTCCAAAAAATATCTTCTGGATAAGCTTATTCCGAAAGAAGCTTGCAGTGTAGACATACCCATAAGCTCTAAAAGTATTGGGAAGTCATGTGGAATTTAATCAATATCAGACTAGAAAATTAGTTTATAATATGTTGTTGATAATTCTTCTAAATAGGTACATAACAATTTCTGTTCACTGTTTATCGCTGTTGTGGATACATTTCTAGATAAGACTGTCCAAAACTATTCATTTGCTCCCAATACAATACTGAGTTTTGTCTTACTTAGAATTACTGAGTAGAGCAAGAAAACCCACCAAAATAATTAAAAATATATCAATATTATATTTTAATTAATATTTTATTAAAAAAATATCAATTACAGGGAAAACTATTAGTCCTAGAGTATCTGAAGAAGTTAACTTGTCAACAAAATCCATTTACAATCTTCAAAGTAACACTGTCTCTATTAGAGGCCAAATGTAAGTAAACGATCAAGCTTAACTGAAGTGCTTAAAGAGCTGTAAGTCCAGAATGGTTTGAAAGTGAGGGGATTATTAAGGTTAACTGTTGTAACATAAGAAGGTGAGATACCTGACACTGTGACAAGATAGTTATCATGGCTTTAAGCTAAAAGTCATTACTTTGGGGAGGGGGAATTTAATTTGTTTCTAAATAGAAAGATTGATTTTTCTTTTTTCATTTCAGAGGTTTCACTTTGTTATTGTGGTAACAAAACTTCTGACACATTAGAAAAAACAGTATGTGCAGGAAACTCAAAGGTGTATGTGTGTGTGTGTGTGTGTATATATATATATATATATATATATATATATTCCTGTAATTAGGTTATTTGTTATGAATAACATCCCCCCCATATAGGGTGTGTCTAGACTACATCCGTCTTTCGACAGAGGTTTGTAAATTAGACACTTCGAAATTGCAAATGAAGCCGGGATTTAAATATCCTGCACTTCATTTGCATAATCACATAATGGCGCTCTTTCGAAAAAGTGCTATTTCAAAATTGAAACTGCAGTCTAGACACTGTTCTTTCGAAAACAGGGCGCTTTTTTGAAAGATCCTGAGGGTCTGGACTCGATGACCTCCTGAGGTCTCTTCCAGCTCTAGAGTTTTATGATTCTAAGACCTTCTACAGGGACCTTCAGTCACTGATGTGACTTCTGTGCTTTCTATAGGTTTATTTACTCTAAATATCTTTCCCTACTGTTTCCCCTAAATCTCCTCAACCTGCCCAGTCTCTTCACCTCAGCCTCACTCCCATATGTTCCAGTCTTTCCTGCCTTTCTTCTTTGCCCCTCCTCTAACCTTTTTCCTTCAACGTCACCTCACCAATCCTTTTTTCTATCTGTTCCATTAATGTCCCACTAATAGCACTTCATTCAAATCATTTAACAAAAACAATTTAAAAGGAAAACAAATGTAAAACTAAAATGACTTTTGTAAACCATCACCTTATTCATTCTAATTGTGTGTCAGGGTCTGGACTGCTTTGGACAACCTATACCACCCTGTCCCTGAACCAGAAGAAGGTATTTGTTAAGAAGGATCACAGGTACCTCATAGGCACTCTTTGGGCATCTGGCTTCAGGTCCCATTTCTTGGGCTTTCTGCAGGTGCTATACCAACCTGCAGAATGTCTGGTCAAGCACAATTGGGCCATGACCAAAGTCATCACTTTTGTTAGAGGGGCTGCCTGATATCCAGCTAGCTCTATACCATCACCACTGAGCCCCTTCCTCCAACTCCTCCTCAAGAAGAAGATGGGGTTGATGCTTTGGGACCAGGACTTGTGGATGATCCTATAGCCATATAGTTACAACAGAATTTTTGTAGCCCAGAACTTTGGAGGCCTGGTACTGGTGCAGATGCAAGCTTGTCAAAACATCTACTCAGAAGCTTCCTGCATCTGGGTCAATTAAGGTCAAGCACTCTTGGCTGATGATCAGGGATGGGTGGCCAATGAGTTCCCTCCCAGCCTATTCTATGCCATCTGGTGGAGTTCAGGTCTGTGGCTCTATCAGGGCATCTGCCCTTCTGCCACTTATGTCTCCCCACTGGAGAACTAGGTCAGTCTTCAGGCTAGAGAGTGTGTCTGCAGAATTGGATGGGGCTGCTCTAGTACATCTCCCTTTGACAGAGGGCACTGGTACTCAACCAACTCCTCCCATCCATTCTCTGGCACTGGTTTAACACCTTCAGCTCTGCCCTGGGGATACTGGCCAATCCCTAAAAGAAGATCTCAAAAGACATCCTGCATTTTCCCCATAAAGCAGGACCACCTCTGTGATACAAAGACTGTCGCATCTTCAGGTTGGTCCAACAAAGGATGTGCTACCCTCCTGACATTTGTTTTGTGCTGTCCAACATCAGCAGTTATCCAATACTATCCACAAGGTCAGTTCTCTATGGGTATGTCTACACTACTTTGATAGGCGCTACACTAGCGCTCCACTAGTTTGAACTTAATTAGAACTAGCGGAGCACTTAGTTCAAACTAGGAAAACCTCATTTTATGAGTATTAAGCCTAGTTCAAACTAGCCAACACCAGGGAAACTTGTCTGCCCCCCTCCCGGCCCCAGGCCCCTTAAAGGGGCACGGGCTGGCTACGGTGCCCGTGCCAGGTGCAAGCCTGCCAGCACCCAGCCAGCAGACCCTGCACCTGGCATGGATCGAGCCACCCACCCGATGCCCCCCCCCAGCCCTTCCCCCTCTTCCTGGGACCATCCTGGTGGCTCCCAGTAGCTTGCCCGGGACTGCAAGAGGCGGGCACCCGCCTGGTCTAGTGCAGACATCGTGGACCTCGTCCACGAACTCCGCACTAGGCACAGAAAAGTGGCCGTCTTGGGCAGGAGAGCTGCCAGCCTGGCCACCCAGGAGCAGGTGTGCATGAAAATCAAGGTGGTCCACTGAGACCCCCGACCCTGAGCCCTGAGCTTACAATGGCCGTCCTGAGTCAGACCAAAGGTCCATCTAGCCCAGTAGCCTGTCTGCCGACAGTGGCCAACCCTAGAGACCCTGGAGGGGATGGACCGAAGACAGTGACCAAGCCATTTGTCTCATGCCATCCCTCTCCAGCCTTCCACAAACTTTGGGCAGGGACACCACTCCTATCCCCTGGCTAATACCACTCCATTGACCCAACCTCCATGACTTTATCTCACTTCTCTTTAAACTCTGTTCTAGTTGTAGCCTTCACAGCCTCCTGCAGCAAGGAGTTCCACAGGTTGACTCTTTGCTTTGTGAAGAACAACTTTCTGTTACTAGTTTGAAGCCTGCTACCCATTCCTTTCCTTTGGTGTCCTCTAGTCCTTCTATTACGGGAACTAATGAAGAACTTTTCTGTATGCACCCTCTCCAGCCAACTCCTGCTTTTAGAGACCTCTATCCTGTCCCTCCTCCGTCTCCTCTTTTCTAAGCTGAAAAGTCCCAGTCTCTTTAGCCTCTCTTCATATGGGACCTGTTCCCAACCCCTGATCATTTTAGTTGCCCTCCCCTCTCCCAGCCTCTCTCTTCCCCTCTCCCACCTCCTTTTCCCAGTCTCCCCCAGTTTTGTTCAATAAAGACAGATTCCATTTTGGAAGACACATTATCTTTATTTTGTACATCAAGAAAAGGGGCTAGGGAAGGGTAAGTGGAAGGAGGTGAGGGAGGAATGGGGCACGAGCCCCCGATGAGGAGGACTGGGATGCCTCTGCGGGCTTCTGAGGGTAGAAGCTCTCCTGCAGCTCCCCAATTGCCCCTTTTCCCCAGATGGCAGCCTGCGGCAAGTGCAGCCGGGCTGATGGCTGAGTGGTGTGATGTGCCCAGTGTGGGTAGTCCGGGCAATCCAAGCCAGGACTGCTTTGCAAGCAGGGCACCCCTGAGAACTGTCTGTCCGGGGTGGGGGTCGGGACCCTTTAAGCACAGCTTTTGGCTAGCCTGAGACAGCATCTCCACACTCTAAGTCCTCTTCCGATGCCCTGCTGGCACTGCTTCCGGCCATCCTTAAGCCTGGTTCAGGGTCCACTTAATGTGGACATGCTAGTTCAAATTAGCAAAATGCTAGTTCGAACTAGTTTTTTAGTCTGGATCCGTTAGTTCGAATTAGCTTACTTCGAATTAACTAATTTGAACTAAGTTAGTTCGAATTATTGATAAACTAGGCAAATATAACTTAGATAGGGCCACGATAAGGTGGGTGCATAATTGGCTGGATAACCGTAGTCAGAGAGTTGTTTTTAACGGTTCTAAATCCTGCTGGAAAGGGATAGCAAGTGGAGTTCCTCAAGGGTCTGTTTTGGGACCCGTACTGTTCAATATCTTCATCAATGATGTAGATATTGGGATAGAGAGTACGCTTATTAAGTTTGCAGATGTTACCAAACTGGGTGGGGTTGCAACTTCTTTGGAGGATAGGGACATAATTCAAAATGACCTTAGCAAGTTAGAGAAATGGTCAGAGGTAAACAGGATGAGGTTTAATAAAGAGAAATGCAAAGTGCTCCACTTAGGAAGGAACAATCAGTTCCATACATACAAGATGGGAAGTGACTGTCTAGGAAGGAGCATGGCGGAAAGGGATCTAGGGGTCATAGTGGACCACAAGTTGAATATGAGTCAACAGTGTGATGCTGTTGCAAAAAAAGCAAATATGATTTTAGGTTGTATCAACAGGTGTGTTGTAAGCAAAACTCGTGAAGTCATTCTGCCGCTCTACTCTGCACTAGTTAGGCCTCAGCTGGAGTACTGTGTCCAGTTCTGGGCGCCACATTTCAAGAAAGATGTGGAGAAATTGGAAAGGGAACAGAGAAGAGCGACAAGAATGATTAAAGGTCTAGAGAACATGACCTATGAAGCCAGGCTTCATGAACTGGGCTTGTTTAGTTTGGAAAAAAGAAGATTAAGGGGGGACATGATAGCGGATTTCAAATATCTAAAAGGGTGTCACAAGGAGGAAGGAGAAAATTTGTTCCTCTTGGTTTCTGAGGACAGGACAAGGAGTAATGGGCTTAAAGTGCAGCAGGGGAGGTTTAGATTGGACATTAGGAAAAAATTCCTAACTGTCAGGGTGGTCAAATATTGGAATAAATTGCCAAGGGAGGTGGTGGAATCTCCCTCTCTGGAGATATTTAAGAACAGGTTAGATAGACATCTGTCAGGGATGGTGTAGACGGAGCTTGGTCCTGCCTTGAGGGCAGGGGGCTGGACTCGATGACCTCTTGAGGTCCCTTCCAGTCCTGTGATTCTATGATTCTATGAATTAACGTTGTAGTGTAGACATACCCTATGACTTTCCCAACATCCAATACTGCCCAGTTGTGTTTCGTGTAGGTCTATATGTTCCTATCATTCAACCCCATCCAAAGCTGTGTCTTACTGTTCATACTATACAGCAACTATAGAGGGCTCACTGAATCAGATCCCAGCACACTGAGCTCATTACCACCACTTTGTAGCGTACTACTATTAGCCACCAAATCAAGCAATACAAGGGGATTCATAAAAGCATTTACTCCTTGCTTGACAGAAAAGAGGGAGGCACTTTTCAGCTTAGAGAAGAGGAGACTAAGGGGGTCTATGATAGAGGTCTATAAAATCATGACTAGTGGGGAAAAAGTGAATAAGGAAAAGTTATTTACTTATTCCCACAATGTAAGAACTAGGGGGTCACCAAATGAAGTTAATGGGCAGCAGGTTTAAAACAAACACAAGAAAGTTTTTCTTCACTCAGCACAAAATCCACCTGTAGAACTCCGTGCCTGAGGATGTGGTGAAGACCAAGACTTTAACAGGGTTCAAAAAAGAGCTAGCTAGATTCATGGAGGTTAGGACTGTCATGGCTCCTTCCCCACTCTGGCATGATAAATGCAGAAGTGGGGGCCAGCAAGTGTACCCCAAAGCCTTATCTACCAGGCTTTGGTATAAAACTTCCCCCCAAGATTTTAAAACCCTAGATCTTGGGAATAAAACTTCCGCTGCCACCACCCAAATGTTGATAAAGAAATCAGGGGAAAGGTCATTTGGGAAATCTTACCCCTAAAACAAAAATCAGGGCACACCATTAACCACTGCCAGGTTAACAAAAAGAAAAGAAAGAACTTTTATTATTACAACAATATTCCGGTTGCAAGTATAATGACTAGAGAGCAGGGTAACAAAATATACTCATGGAGAAACTCCATGGGCCTAGAACTTAGTTACAAAGAAAAGCCAAAACATCTTTAAGCAGTGCCAGATCTCAGATCCCATACCCAATCCTTAAAACAATAAAACCTAACGAACCTACCTAAACTTTACCCTACTTACAGAAAATGAAGAATGGTGTCTTGGAGAGAGAGAGACATGCTTGTCCCTCTCTGTAGCTGCAGAGAACTCTCTCAGAGAGACAAAAGGAGCGAAGAAAAAAACCCAAATTCCTTTGTCCCAGTTTGAAAAGTCCCACCTACATTCTTATTGGTCACTCCACCTGGCTAGGTGTAGTTAACCCCTTAATCCCCAGGCTGCTGGCTAACCCTCATAATCATGACAAGGACCATCAATGGCTATTAGCTCAAATTGTGGGCCACTTGTAAAGTCCCAAAGACCTGATTGAAGATTTAACAAAAGAAGCCCCAGGATTCTGTCTTACCTAGAGGCAGGGACTGCACTCAGCTTCACTCTCACAATGGACAGATGATGTGGATATGTCCTCCACAAATGGAAAATGAAAGAATCACCAAATTTTGACTGTGGTGAGGTACAAACCATGTGACATATCATAGACAAGTCTCTAACTCATGCTAACAGTGATGGCACAGGTGGGATCCACCTACTTACCCCAGAAGTATTAAAATGGCTTTTCAATACCAAGAGTCAATTACAATCCCATTCCTTTTCAAATGCCATATGGAAGAAGAAGCTTGACCAGTGCAAGAAGCTGTCCATATTGCTTATCCCACATTGTGTGACTCCTGCTTCTCTTGCTTGTTTCTCTTGCTTTCCTTGAGTAGGACAGGCAGGAGGGTGCCCTCGCTCCACTCCTTGGCCTCTCTGACCACCCCGACACAGCATAAGACAGCTGCATGATACCCAACTCATCTATCTCCAAAGGGTTTAGTCTGGAAAAGAGAAGACTGGGAGGGAACATAACAACAGCTTTCAAGTACCTAAAACGTTGTTACAAAGAAGAGGAAGACAAATTAGTCTCCTTAAACTCTGCAAATAGGACAAGAAGCAATGGTCTTAAATGGAGGCGTAAGGAAAGGAGAATATTAGGAAAAACTTCCTAACTGCCAGGGTGGTTAAGCGCTGGAATAAATTGCCTAGAGCAATTGTAATACCTTTGACCAGAGTTTTGTAAGAGCAGGTTAGACAAACACCTGTTAGGTATGTTCTAGTTGGTGCTTGGTCCACCATGTGTGCAGCAGACTGGACTTAGACTCATAGACTCTTAGGGTATGTCTACACTACATGGTTCCGTCGACGGAGCCATGTAGATTACCTTTGTAGACATAGAAAAATGAAGCAGCGATTTAAATAATCGCCGCTTCATTTAAATTAAAATGGCTGCCGGGCTGTGCCGATCAGTTGTTTGTCTGCACAGAGCTGTAGTCTGGACGTTCTGCGGTCGACATCAAAGGCATTTGTCGACCTCCCTGGTATGCCTTGTGGGATGAGGTTTACCGAGGAGGTCGACAAATGCCTTTGATGTCAACCGTGGAGCGTCCAGACTAGCGAGCTGTGCCGATAAATAGCTGATCAGCACAGCGTGGCAGCCATTTTAATTTAAGTGAAGCAGCGATTATTTAAATTGCCGCTTCATTTTCCTATGTCTAGAAAGGTAATCTACATGGCTCCGTCGACAGAGCCATGTAGTGTAGACATACCCATAGACTTTAAGGTCAGAAGGGACCAACATGATCATCTAGTCTGACCCCCTGCACAATGCAGCCCACAAAATCTCACCCACCCACTCCCAGAATAATCCTCTCGCTTATATCTCAGATATTGAAGTCCTCAAACGATGGTTTAAAGACCCCAAGATACAGAGAATCCTCCAGCAAGTGATCCGTGCCCAGTGCTACAGAGGAAGGTCAAAAACCTCCAGGCCCTCTGCCAATCTACACTGGAGGAAAATTCCTTCCCAACCCCAAATATGGTGATCAGCTGAACCCTGAGCATGTGGGCAAGACTTGATGATATCTTGAAGTTCCTTCCAGTTCTATGATTAGTGTGACAGTTTTCCCCACCTGCAATCTGGTCAACTTTCTTTACTTTTGAGTGAGTCCAGATCTACCTGCACCTGTACTTCAGTACACCAGTGAACAGTGTTTGAATGTTTTATCCCTTTCCCGTAGTCTTCAAATTGCTTTACCGCTATCAACAAATTCTCAGAAATAACAGATGAGGGCAATCAGCTGTGCACACTTACCTTGACTTAGGAACTTTAGAAATGATATATTAATTACATCATTTGAACAGATTAGAAACTCCAAGAAAAGAGAACATATATGAAGTCACAACTGGATTTAATACATGAGTTCTTATCTCAAAATCCTGTGGTCACATTCTTTCTAATGTACTTCTAGTTCTCTCCCTAGATGTTAAAATGGAAGCATACATGCAGAAAAGTAATGGCTGATCATTCTCACTTTTTTGGCATGCAGGTAATTGGGGAATGGCTAAGGAGGTGAAGAATTATTTGTTAGTAAATTTCCTTATTTTCTGCCTCTGAATCCAGTATGGAAAAAGTACTACAGGTTGGACCTCACTGGTCTGGCACCAAGGGCACCTGATTGGTCCCAAACAAGGGGATTTGCTGGACCAGGGAAGATCCCTCCCCTCCTGGCCTGTGCTGCCACCGGGTTAGGGCCCCAATCTCCTGGGAATCTCTAAATGCTGCCAGCCCTGCTACTGCCGTGGTGGAGCATCACAGCTGGAGCTCTGCAACCGGTGCAGAGCTCCAAAGATGCCTGGCTCTGTGTCCAGGGCCAGAACTGTGCAGCCAGGGCTGGGGCATAGGGTTGGGGACAGAGGTCCCTGGTTGCTGCTGGGGCCAGAGCTCCATGGCTGCTTCTGGGGCCTGAACTCCCCTCTGTGCCACCCATCCCCTCCCCCTCTCCCCCGAGGGTTGCTAGTGCTCCTAATATGCTCCTGCCCTGCATCCAGACCTCCCTTTTTCTTTGCTCTGTCATCCAGGAACATCCATGGTCCATGCTGAACTACAGATGTTTCCAGACCAGGGAGTTCCAGTTAAGGGAGGTACAACCTGTACCACTAATCTCAAAACCAAAAATATAAACTATTCTGCTTCTTTTGCTTGTTCCTGAACTTGAAGTTACTATACTCAAGGTGGGAACAAAAATCAATGTTCACTATACATTTACCAATAACAAGTCCTACTTTCTTATAGTGTTCTTTATCGTCAGAGACAGAACTAGGGCAAACAGATAAGTGAAAGGAAACACACTGGATCATTATTCAATATTATGGTAATGAATGAAGTGAGAATCATACTGTGCCTATAAAGAATCCTTACAATTTTTCCTGCAGTGAAAAGAAGTATCAGAACCCCAAACAAAGCATAATGTGCCACTTTAATAGCAGCCTGGCTGAATAGACATGGTGTTGATAGACCAAAGGAAATTAAAGTAATCCTTTAATAATCAGCTATGGCTTCTTAGGATACTCCTGTATCCATGGGAGGGGGAGAGAAGGCTGAAGGCTAGAACTATTTCCTTATGGATTAGTATGCTTAAGGAGTAATCAAATTAAAGTTAGACAGGGCACCAAGAGAAAGCCCCATTTCTCACATTGCTACAGGAGGAGACAAATAACCATTTTTATTCCTCAGGATTTAAAGGTCTCAGGTGTTCATTACAGCTGGAACTGATATGCCTCATGATTACATTTCTTTTTGAGAATGCTTGCTCCCAGTCTTTGTTAGAAGTCCAAATAGAGAAGTTTTATCTTTCCCTTGGATATCTGCCTCTTGCATAGTACAATGCATCACTTACAAGAGGGGCTTAAATAGATTTCCTGAAGGAAATAATGGAATTTCCTAACCCTGGCATAGAGTAAAAGGGCAATATAAAGACATTCTTATTTGTAAAATCTTAATGTGTAGGATTCCTTTTCTCTTACATGGTTGTTATATTTTCCAGAGACTGGTTTTGGAGAACAGGGACTTGGAAATCTCATTACTTTGAACAAAGGTGTTAACACATTCTGGAGAAATAAGTTTATTTTGTCTGTGATGTGAGGCACAAGATAATGAGTCTACTTGGGCCAGATTCTGCCATACTTGCAGACGAAGGTACTCTTCTGCATGAGCAAGGCTGGCCAAAACTGGCTTGCTGTTATTATGAAGATACTTCTCAGTGAAGATTAGCTACATTTGGGATGTCTTCCTGGACAACCGGAACTATGCTCTATTACTCTGTTTTCAAGAGTACCTGAAAAATACCTCAGTGCTGAATAGAAGTTGGTGCATTCAGGGAACACAAATCTAGAAGTAGCGAGGGGGGATCTAATCTCATCACCTGGAATTCAGGCCCCAGGACCATCCTGAATAGTAAAAGTACCCAGGGGCACCTTATAACACTGCTGACAGATTGTTAACTGATCTGAAACAAAAGCCTTAGCTAAAAATGAGATCTGATGGATGTCTTTTCTGGAATTGAGTTTTCACTCTATGTTAACATACACACACACAGGGTATGTCTACACTACAAAGTTAGTTCAAACTAACGGACGTTAGTTCGAACTAACTTTCATAGGCGCTACACTAGCGCTCCGTTAGTTCGAATTTAAATCGAACTAACGGAGTGCTTAGTTCGAACTAGGTAATCCTCATTCCAAGAGGATTAAGCCTAGTTCGAATTTACTAGTTCGAATTAAGGGCTGTGTAGACCCTTAATTCGAACTAGTGGGAGGTTAGCCCTCCCCAGGTTTCCCTGGTGGCCACTCTGGCCAACACCAGGGAAACTCTACTTCCCCCCTCCCGGCCCCGGACTCCTTAAAGGGGCACGGGCTGGCTACTGTGCCCGTGCCAGGTGCAAGCCTGCCAGCGCCCAGCCAGCAGACCCTGCACCTGGCACGGCACAGAGCCACCCACCCAATGCCCCCCAGCCCTCGCCCTCTTCCCGGGACCAGGCTGGCGGCTCCCGGGAGCTTGCCCGGGACCGCAAGAGGTGGGCACCAGCCTGGGCTAGTGCAGACTTCGTGGACCTCATCCACGACCTCTGCACTAAGCACAGGAAGGTGGCCAGCTAGGGCAGGAGAGCTGCCAGCCTGGCCACCCAGGAGCAGGTGTGCATGATAATCAAGGTGGTCCACTGAGACCCCCGACCCTGAGCCCTGAGCTTACAATGGCCGTCCCGAGTCAGACCAAAGGTCCATCTAGCCCAGTAGCCTGTCTGCCGACAGCGGCCAACCCTAGGTACCCTGGAGCGGATGGACCGAAGACAGTGACCAAGCCATTTGTCTCATGCCATCCCTCTCCAGCCTTCCACAAACTTTGGGCAGGGACACCACTCCTACCCCCTGGCTAATACCACTCCATGGATCCAATCTCCATGACTTGATCTCACGCCCCTTTAAACTCTGTTCTAGTTGTAGCCTTCACAGCCTCCTGCAGCAAGGAGTTCCACAGGTTGACTCTTTGCTTTGTGAAGAACAACTTTCTGTTACTAGTTTGAAGCCTGCTACCCATTCCTTTCCTTTGGTGTCCTCTAGTCCTTCTATTATGGGAACTAATGAAGAACTTTTCTGTATGCACCCTCTCCACCCCACTCCTGCTTTTAGAGACCTCTATCCTGTCCCCCCTCCGTCTCCTCTTTTCTAAGCTGAAAAGTCCCAGTCTCTTTAGCCTCTCTTCATATGGGACCTGTTCCCAACCCCTGATCATTTTAGTTGCCCTCCCCTCTCCCACCCTCTCTCTTCCCCTCTCCCACCTCCTTTTCCCAGTCTCCCCCAGTTTTGTTCAATAAAGACAGATTCCATTTTTGAAAACAATTGTCCTTTATTTTGTACATCAAGAAAAGGGGCTAGGGAAGTGTAAGTGGAAGGAGGTGAGGGAGGAATGGGGCACGAGCCCCCGATGGGGAGGACTGGGCTGGCTCTGTGGGCTTTTGGGGTGGAAGCTCTCCTGCAGCCCCCCAATTGCTCCCTCTCCCCAGATGGCAGCCTGTGTCAAGTGCAGCCGGTCTGATGGCCGAGTGGTGTGATGTGCCCAGTGTGGGTAGTCCGGGCACTCCAAGCCAGGACTGCTTTGCAAGCGGGGCACCCCTGAGAACTGTCTGTCCGGGGTGGGGGTCGGGACCCTTTAAGCACAGCCCTCGGCTAGCCTGAGACAGCATCTCCACGTTCTAAGTCCTCCTCTGATGCCCTGCCAGCACTGCTTCCGGCCATCCTTAAGCCTGGTTCAGGATCCACTTAATGTGGACATGCTAGTTCGAATTAGCAAAACGCTAATTCGAACTAGTTTTTTAGTCTAGATCCGTTAGTTCGAATTAGCTTAGTTCGAATTAACTAATTCGAACTAAGTTAGGTCGAATTAACGTTGTAGTGTAGACATACCCACAGAGTCACACACAAATCCCTGCATAATGATTTTGTGTCCATAAGAAATGAAAGAAGGGATGCTGGGAGATGGGCCTGTAGTTGCCATATTAAAAATGCCTATGGATAGAAATGCTTTAATGTGTTGTTCAGACTGTGTGTAGAGAGGGCTGAGATGGATATTAAGAGAGAAGGAATCCTAGGCTACATGTAGACTGCACGCCTTTTTCGACAGAGATTTTGTTGACAGATACTGTCGACAAAGCCTCTGTCAAAAAAGAGCGTCTAGACTACGATCAGTATTGTCAACAAAGCAAGCTGCTTTTTCAAAAGAGAGTCTAGATGCTTTCTTTTGAAAAAGCACAGTTTGTATGCAATAGTGCCTTTTTTCGAAAGAGTACTTTAAAAAAAGGCGTTATTTTTCATAAAATGAGGTTTACCGCTGTCGATAAAACTGCTGCATTCTGTTGACTTACTGTTGACAGAACGCGGTGGTAGTGTAGATGCAAGTATAGTTGTGGCTACAAAAGCCAACTTTTGTCAACAAAACCCTGTAGTCTAGACACACCCGTACACATTAAGGCTACATTTACACTATAGGCTTCTTGCACAATAAGCCTTTTATGCAAGAGTTTTTGTGCAAAAACTTCTTGTTCAAGAGCACATCCATACCTCAAAGTGCATCACAAGACAGTGTCCACACTGCATGGACGCTTTTATGCAAGAAAGCTCTAATGGCCATTCACAGAATGGCCATCAGAGCACTGTGCTTTGTCCCACTTACCTTTTTGTGCAAGAACTCTTGTGCAAAAAGGAGTTATGCCTCATACAAGGAGGTTTACCTATGCTGGAAAAAGTAATCTGTTCTGCTGTTTTACTGCCTATTTACTTGCACGAAAGTGTACTTGAGGTGTGGACGCTCCACAGGTTTTTGTGCAAAAACATCTGTTTTTGCACAAAACCCTTGCAGTGTAAATGTAGCCTAAGTTTTTACAAATAAAGATATTGTCATGAAAGAAATCATTTGTCTGTCCAGTAATATTTTTTCATAGAAACCCAAACCCAGGAGCACTCTTGTTTTCAGCTATTGTAAAACTAGATTTGGCCCACAATCTCTGAATCTGAAGAAATAATTTAACTGGTTTAACATCTGTTTAAAATTCTAATTGACATTGTAACTACATATTGATATGTAACTGTAACTGCCTAGAGATATCAGGGACAGGCTAAAGAGGGTTTATTGTAATGTGTGATATCCCTCTAAAGGGCTAACGTAAAATTCATCACCTGTGACTGTCTTCTATCCAAAGAAGTCCACACGTAGAACAGTAGTTTTTCTAGAGAGCAGCTGGACTAAAGGAAATTTTATTGTTCACCAGTTTGTATTCTGGGATACCTGAACTTTCTTGGCTAATCTCCCGAGCGGAGTATCAAATACGTGGACACATGATAGAAGGCACAGAAACCTTATTTAAGGATATGATCCTAGGCATGTTTTCTCTCCACACCAGACAGACCAGAGCTAATCAGCAGGATGCCCATGGCCAACCTCCATGACTGACAAGAAGGGATGAGCCATGAGCATAAACGTAGGGCAAAGCCACCCACAGAATAAGAAGAGGAGTTTGTTCTGACTCGCTACTCACAAAGTTCCTTCATGACAGAGGGCCAATTTGATTAGGTAATCCTACAGAAATATCTACTACAATGAATTGGTTCTGCCCTGAGGGACCTGTTATACCTTACAAGAACAGCAGATATTAGAGCTACTTTTAGACTAATCACATTTAACTTTTGGAAGACCACTTCATGGATAGGGTTGGTGACAGATTTTGCAGGGCTGTGGGCAATGTGTGCAGATGTCTTCAGCTGCCTAGCGGGTATTACAGCCTAGTGGGTATTACAGACAAAAGAAAATTAAAACTATTTGGGGTAATTGTTGTTGCAAAGAATTAACCTACTTTTTCCTATTCAAATTTGGATATGTGGGGTAAAATTATCAAAGATACCTAAATATCTTAATATCCTGAGACCCATTCACTCTGAATGAGTCTGAGGCCTTGTCTACACTAGGAAATTAGTTGGTGTGACAATATTGCTTACAAGTATGAAAAATCCACACCCTCAAGTGCAGCTAAACCACTCCCCTCCACAGTCACCCACTATTTCAGAGCTGCAAAAAAGCTAATAAAAAGTAGGTCATGTATCAGTGGAAAAGCATGATAATTTTGTTCGCATGCACGTGTTACCTTTGTGTCTGACGTTATGAATATTTGCTATGTATTTCATAGAATCATTGAATCATTATGAAATATTCTGACACACCTTAAAGACTAACTGATTTATTTGGGCATATGCTTTTATGGGTAAAATCCACTTTATCAGATGCAATTTTTATTAACATAACTAGTCCTCTGAGATAGAATCATAGAAAAGGAGGGTTGGAAGAGACTTCAACGGGTCTAAGCAAGACCAAGACCCTGTGCTCTAAGCAAGACCAATATCAATTAATCAGTCCACCCAGGACTTTGTCCAGCCTCGCCTTAAAAACCTTTAAGGTTAGAGATTTCAGGCAACCCATTACAGAGCTTCACCACCCTCCTAGTTAAATAGTTTTCCCTAATATCCAATCTACGCCTCCCCCACTGTAACTTGAAATCACTGCTCCTTGAAATTTGTATCTGAGAAATGTGTTGTGTTCTTGCTTGACACTCCCAGACAGATTTGCATCAATGCTAGCCAGATGGTTTGATAGCCCCTTTAGAAAAATCAGTTGTTCCAGGTACCCTCCTGAAAACGTCTCAAAGAACACATACTCAGTACTTTGTGACTGAGTGAGACATGATAAGAACATATGAACTAAGACTTTTATCAATAACTTTTCATATTCACATGACACTGAACCACATATTGCCCAGTAACTTTCAATTTCACTTGGGCTAATCTATAAATTGCAAGCTGTGACGTCACTGCTTTCTCTGAAAATCAATTGCAATGCATATGTACCAATTTAACATTTAATAACTCTCTTCTTTTCATATTAATAAACCTTTAGCTTTTAGTTACTAAAGGAATTGGCTACGGTGTGATATTTGCTAAGATATAAAGTTTACATGTTGTCCCAGGACAGTGGCTAATCTTCTGGAATTAGAAGAAAAGCCGGAGAAAAGCGCCAGTCTAGACGTTATTCTCCGGAAAATAAAGCCTTTTCAAGTTGTAACTTTCAAGTAGGAATAAGAAATCCTCCGGAAAAGGCTTTATTTTCCAGAGAATAACATCTAGACTGGCGCTTTTCTCCGGCTTTTCCCCAAGCTGGAAGAAAGCGGCAGCCATGTTAATGCAAATGCCGCGGGGGATATTTAAATCCCCCGCGGATTTGCCTCTTCCAAAGTCTACATTAGCATCCCTTTTCCGGAAAGGGGTGCCAATGTAGACACAGCCTAGCACTATTTTGGGATAACAGATGTTATCCCCAAATAGTGCTTTATTTCAGGATGGATGTTATCCCAAAATAGTGTTCTGCACCTCTTAACAGCATGCCTATTATTTCAAAATAGATTCAAAATAACGGGCTTCTTATTCTGGCTTTCTGTAAACCTCGTTGTACAAGAAATAAGGAAGATGCCAGAAGATCAATTTATTTGAAAATTAGTGCTGTGTATACTGTGCACTTAAATGTTTGACAACTCAGGCTATGTCTATACTGCGGGTATTTTGAAGAAGAGGGAATGCAAATGAAGCACTCATTTGCATATCTTTCACTCTCATTTGCATATATTCTTCCAATCCTTTTTGTGAAAGAGGTTTTTGCTATTAAAAAGCCCCGTGTAGATGGGGCTATTTGTCGGAAAAAAACCTTTTGTGCAAGAGCCCTTATTCCTCCAAAAATGAGGTTTACAGGCTTTTACGCAAAAGGGTTTTTTTCCCGACAAATGGCCCCATCTACACAGGGCTTTTTATCGCAAAAACCTCCTCCGCAAAAAGGATCAGAAGAAGATAGCAAATGAGCACTCAATTTGTATTTCCTCTTCTGCAAAACACCCGCAGTGTAGATGTAGCCTCAGTGTTTCTCACCAAGTGCTGTTTGCATGCACAGATCCGTGTCTGAGTGCCCCAAACTAAAGGAATCATAAATTGGGCCACCAAATTGATGATAGCTTTAAACTGAACTCTAATTTTGGAAATGTGAGACAATGTTTTTGTTCTAGTGTGCAACCCACAAATATAATTATCTGTTGAGAATAAGCTCTAAGGATTTCATAGCCATGACTGATTCTCAGTTATCTGATATATTGATCCATTGTATCCAGGAGTATATTTATTACATAATGATAAATACTTCTGAAAAATGGGAGCCAAAATATAGACTTTTAGACATCTAAGCAAGTGGCCTAATTTTCAAATGTGCTCATTAAAGTTAATGTTTAAAATTTATGCTATTTATTTAGGTACCTAACAAAGAATGTGTCAAGGGAGCTTCAGAGAATTAGGCACCTAATTACCAATTTATGAGATTATGGTACTTTATTCTCTTAGACTCTTTTCAAAATGTCACCTAAGAAACTAAATGTGAAACATTAGCTGGTTTTCTTACCTTAAACTAGAGCTTAGCAATTAATCCACAGACAATTCATTAAGTGAACTTCAAATCTCTCAGAGAAATATTAAGAGCTCAAAAATGCCTTGAAAGTATTTGTTCTGAATTATCTACAGATTTCTTCCTTTTGTAATTTTGCCTTCAGACTGCTCACAAATAGGTAATTGCAAATAGCCACATTGTGTTGCTTAGCGAACTGGCCTGTTTTTTTTTCTCAATTGGATGCTTTATGTAGCCAGCAACTCAGTGCAAATTTTGAGTTGTATTGTAATACTCTCAATTTCCAGACTCATTCTGTTGGTTAGTTACATGCATCTAGTTACAGACTGTGACATGTTGCTGATTAGATAAGCCACATAATATTGTCAAGATGAAACTTTTTTCTGTAGTTAAATATTCAGACTATTTTCCCATTATTCTGAGGTCTAAAACTTCTTACCAATATAAAAGGTGATAATTCATACTTTAATTAATTTGCCAATCTTTTCTCGTACCAATATCAGTTATCCAGTAATTGTCCGTGCCAGAGCCTACTAGTGTCATTTGCTTGATAACTGGTTCTGAATTAATTAATAATTCATATGCTTATCAGGTCAAATTACTGTCATATTATGGCAGACAGGAGACCACAGCAGCTGTCATTACTCCAGGAGTCGTCGCTGAAACATTTTGCAAAAGACACTCAAGGGAAAGCCTTCACTCACACACACAAAAAGAAAAGCTTTTAAAAAAAGTCTCACTAAGAATCAATAACTACTGATTATATGATCACTCTTAGTGTATAGGGTTGAAATGTTAACATCTACTGTATGTAGAAATAAAAGCTAGCAAGCTTTCTTTGGTATATTTCACTAGTCACTGTAAAACTTAACTTCTTGAAGAGAGAAGCACTAGATGCCCTAATGAAGTGAGTCACTTCCATTGTTAAGTTGTACAAGTTTGTAGAACTATTACAAACATTAGCTTCATCTAAAATAAATGGAGATATCACTTTCTCCAAACCAGCTACTTTAATTTTCTTGAGCTTTCTTAAAATAAAGCTTATCTTTTCTAGTTAACTCAGTCTATGTCTAGATTGCAGGCTTCTTTCGGAAGAAGCTTTTCTGGAAGAGAGCTTCTGGAAAAACTTCTTCTGAAAGAGAGCATCCACACTGCAAAAGTGCATCAAAAAAGCCATCTGCTTTTTCAACATATAGCATCCACATTGAATGGATGCTATCTCACATTTTAGCTGTGATTACTACGGACGGAGTGGCCATCAGGGCACCTGTACTTTTTCCTCTTTCCTCTTCTTTCGAAAGAACTCCCTTTTCTCCATCCACACAAGCCTTTTTCTGAAAGAGCTCTTTCGGAAAAAGACTTCTTCCTCATAGAATGAAGATTACCAATGTCAAAAAACCCTCTGTTCTTTCGATTTTCTTTCGGAAGAACATAATTGCAGTGTGGACATAATTTAAGTTTTTTCAGGAAAAGGGCTGTTTTTTCAGAAAAAAAACTCTGTAGAGTAGACATACCCTCCTTCTCACGGAATTCATGTGCTTAAGTGTTTCTGAATCAGAGCAATAGTAATTTTTATACTTCAAAAGGATTAAAGCAAAGGAAGTCTAGAGAAAAGGGCAAACTAAACAAAATAAGACAAAAATCACACTAAATATTGATGGACATAGGATGCTATAAAGATTTGTCTGGAGGGACCTACATAGCTCACTTGTGACTGCGATGTGTGGTAATGTGTCATCACAATTGTATGGTAATGAAGACTCTCTAGCCACCATACACTCTTATATTCTTTATAAAATGGGCAGGAATGTAAGCACAGCGATGATAGATAGCTGTTCCAAGTTTGTTTTACGTGAGTATAATATATTTACAGCCACTTAATGCAGAACTATTTACTTCCATTTCCCTCCCTCAGATCAATATAAGATATCCCTGAAAAAGCAATAGAGGATATCTAATTTTTTCCTATTTACTACATGTCATAAACCAGTGCATTATAGGCTTTAGAATCCTACAGCAATGGTAAAGGTTTATACATCACATTAAGTTAATAATTTGTGTAAATATATACCACTTGGATATTAGCATTGTAACCTGTCGGATGTGAATCATAGCTATTATGATGGCTTGAAGTTTATATGGTGTCTGTTCTCTTGTAATCATGGGGTTTTGTAAATAGTACACAATATATTCTGGTAATATTCTATATGGTCTTGGAGCCAACCTTTAAATACAATATACAATTTTGTTAATTGTAAGTGTAAATGACATTTAGATTTGTAGGAGCAACACTAGTTTTTGGTATGTACACTTAGTATTCTTTAATTTAAAAACATACACAGCCTCCAATTATGTATATGGCACACACAATTTGAACGAATAAGTTCTTTTAGTCATCCTCTAATTATTATAATTTAAATATGCAACACTTGGTTTATTTGAAAGTTGTCTGTCACAAAGGGACCATGATATCAAGGTACTTAATCGTTACTGCTAATAGTTTCAATAATTTCTGCACTATTCAGAATCTGAAATTTCCTCACTTTTACTGGAGTAATACCTACAGAAAAACTCCAGTGTTTATATTCTATGTATTGCCTTTTAGCTGATTATTGAGCCTTGGGGAGAAGGGGGGGAGTCATAGTATGTAAATGTAAACAAACAAATTGAGTCAGAAATTCAAGACACTTGAAAACATTCAACCAATTCCAGTGTTAATAACTGGGCAGCTATGTAATTCTCAGAATCTACCCAACAGGAAACGCAGCTGACATGTAGCTTGCACTCTGATCCAGTGGGGGCATGGGAGCCCTGAACTCCATTTGAAATAAGTGTGAGGCTCACCTTGTAGAATCAGGCCCAAAGACAGAAAGTTCAGAACTGAAGCCAGAGGCATCAGAGCAGCAAGAGATTTAACTTTTATTTAGTGAGGGGAGGAAACAAGCACACTTACAATGTACAAAGACATAGAACATATTTTAAAAAGAGAGCAGTACAAGTCTCCTGTCAATTTCTTGGGTGAAACCTCATGCTCACTCTGGCCTCTTTGGATTGGTAAGAGCTGAAATGGCTCAAAAAGGGGCTAGAAGTACTCTCTCATGCCTGTACCAAGGAAAAAAATCCTCCCTTTTCTAGACAGAGCCAGCC
Source organism: Pelodiscus sinensis (assembly GCF_052426305.1). Taxonomy (NCBI): domain Eukaryota; kingdom Metazoa; phylum Chordata; order Testudines; family Trionychidae; genus Pelodiscus; species Pelodiscus sinensis. The sequence goes on along the minus strand of NC_143052.1, from coordinate 60,262,217 downwards.
ATAGGCTGCCTTCCGAGGAGCTCATCACAACCCTTGGCTGTGCTGGAGGGCTGTGCTCAGGGTGGGAAGAGAAAGGAGGCAGGAAGGCTATGTCATGCCGTGTGTGTATCATGCAGGGATGTGAAGGTTTTGGACAGTGCTATGTCGATACGGTAGCTTAGGAGGCTGCTGTAACTTAGGCCCCCAAAGCCGGCATGGCCCCACCTGCTCCAGACCCTGCCCCTGCTTTGGCTCCAGCCTGTTCCCACTTCCTCCTTTCCCCCAAGTCCCAGCGCTGCTCCACCCCACCTCTTCCCACTGCACTGCACTCTCTCCCTACTCATTGTACCCTTTTTTCCAACCTCCGTCCCCAAGAGGATTGTTGCAGGGCAGCAGCGGGGGTTCAGTGTTCCACACTCACTGTGACAGCAGGAGCCACGGGAATCAAAGTGACTCAGCAGCCTGCTCTGTCCTGCCAGCCATCTCTTGGCCAGGTCCTTCTGTTCACCAAGGCAGTGGGAAGCAGAGTGACCCAGTTCCAGCCCACTCCCTTCACTCCCTCAAGCCCTGAGGCGAGTGGAGTAGGCCAGGACAGGGGCACTCCGCTTCCTGACACTACAGTGAAGAGGAATGACCCAGCTAGGAGATGGCAGTGCAACAGAGCAGGCTTCTGTGTTGCTCCAATTGCTGCAGCTTTTGCCACCGCAGTGAGTGGCAGGGGGACAGCTGCCTGCCTTAGCCTTCCAAGGTAATCCCCCAGGATGCCCTGGGCCCCAGGGCTAACATCAATATGGGGGATTATCCCATTCATAGGATGGTTAAGACAGCTGCCGCAGGGCCCCACAAAGCACGGGGCCTGAGGGTCTGCCCCAAACCATACTATGGACTAGATGGTTCTGCAGGAAGGTGATTTACTGTTGCCTTAGCCCCCTCTCATCCTGGGCTGTGAACTCTGTGCTGCCCCTCTTTGAAGGAGAGGTGCAGAACCTCACCACACGTCCTGATACATGTCATCAGACTGATAACATTATTGGATCATTTCATATTTCCACATCATGTAGAGCAGTGATCCTTAGACTTTTGAACTTTTGCTTTCCCATAGCACAGCTTTGAATGTGGATCCTACCTCATAAATTAAAAACACTTCTTTATATATTTAACACCATTAAAAACGTTGGAGGCAAAGTGGGGTTAGGGGTGGAGGCTGACAGCTTGCGACACCCAATGTAGTAACCCCATGATCTGCTGAGGGGTCCTCTGACCCCCAGTTTGAGATCTCCTGATAATAGAGGGGTTTGTAGATATTTCATTCATATTTCTATTGATTCAGAAACTGGAAAATGTTTTATATTGAATTGGCCACTGTCTCTCCTTAAAAGATGTTTGCACTCACTTTTTACTGCAGACCCAATGTGCTCTGGCAAGTGTGGAACAACAAGCTTAAAGTACTTAATTCACCACAGTTGCCCTAGAGAAGTGGCAGGGGAGGGTATAGTTAGGCAACTAGATTAGATACTGTATCTGGAAAAAAATACATTTGATATACAAAACCTTTTTTTAAACTTCTATATTCCTTACCTCAACTCACCAATAATGTGAAATACTGTAATTCAACTGTATAGCAGATGTCACATATAAATAAGCACATGTAGGTAAATGATTCAGGCCTGAATTCAGAGAGACAGTCAAGCACGTGCTCTTTTTAAAAATGTGTTTTTAGTCCACTGCTATTCAGAAAAGCATTTGTTTAAGTCCCACTGAAGTCAGACTGGTGGGGATGTAATGCCTTCTTATTCCACAGATCTGCTCACTGAAAGGCTACGTCTAGACTACATTCCTTTTTCGTAAAAGGGATGTAAATTAGACGTATCGCAATTGCTAATGAAGCGGGGATTTAAATCTCCCCTGCTTCATTAGCATAAAAATGGCTGCCGCTTTTTTCCCTCACGGAGCTTTGTCGGAAAAAAGCGCCAGTCTCGACGCTGATCTTGCGGAAAATAAAGCCTTTTCTGAAAGATCCCTTATTTCCTCTATGAAATAAGGGATAAGGGATCTTTCAGAAAAGGCTTTATTTTCCGCAAGATCAGCATCTAGACTGGCGCTTTTTTCCGACAAAGCTCCGTGAGGGAAAAAAGCGGCAGCCATTTTTATGCTAATGAAGCAGGGGAGATTTAAATCCCCGCTTCATTAGCAATTGCGATACGTCTAATTTACATCCCTTTTACAAAAAAGGGATGTAGTCTAGACGTAGCCAAAGTGTCCCAGGTCATATAACTGGTTTTAATGATAATAATAAACTATTACATTTCACTAGTGTTAATCCTAGAGTGCCAATAGGAGCTATCACAGGCTGAGCTAGATTCTGGCTCATGAAACATCAAGAGAATTGCTAAATGAATTCCAATTGCAAAAGCTATATTGATTTTGGTGAAGTGCAAGCCAGACTGAATGCAATTTAACCTTCAGATCCCAGGATGAGTTGGCAAAGCTGCCAAATAGAAAATAGCCATCTTTTGTACTTGTGTGTATATATCTGTGAAATCTAAAATAAATAAATGCATAAAAATCCTACAGAAAACATTGCTTTGTAAATGGTTATTGCAACAGATGTCTTGGCAGAATAAATAGTTATACTACTATTTCATCTCTTACCTTGGGCTAGACTTGGTTGGGTCACAAATTAGCTGGTGTTAATCCCATGTGTACAAGAGTAGTTGTTAAAAAGTCAACCCTTGCCAACTATTATCATATAACAGAGATCTCTGCCACGAAGTACAGTTGAAAATCATGACCATCTCATATGCAATTGTCTGGTAACAGTTAAATGTTGAATATTAATGTTAGCCACTGTGTCTACTGCATGGTATAACACCATTGTGTTACTAATATAATTAGAGATGGATTTGAAATAGTCCTAAAAAATCTGAGTACCCGTGGCATTGGAACAGTTTTTGGAGAGATGCTAAGCTGCATGCTCCTTCACCCCTCTCTGTGCCCCTCACTGCCTCTTAGAGCTGAGGATGGCAGCGAGGACCCTGGAGGGGCAGCATAGCCACTGGGACAGTGGCCATGCAGGATCGTGGGCCCAGCAGCAGAATTCCCAGGACCAGCAGTCAAGTGGCCAAAAGCAGAATCCTTTGGCAGTGTCAGGGGTACAGAGCCAGTGGCCAGGATCTTGGCCATCAGGGGTGCAGGGCTGGTGGCTGGAACCTCAGATGTAAAACCTGGGGATGCTGCAGTATTGTGCTGTACCCTTGCTTCCCACATCTATGCGGAGTATCAGCTATGGTGTATTATTCAGAGGCCAGTAGGATGAAGAATAAATCCTCTGGGCTTCAGTAAGAAGTTTAAAATATTTTTTGCAATGTTGGCTTAGAAGCAAAACTCACTCCATGGCACTAAATAAAAGAATCAAGAGGAAATGGAACATAATAAATCGACTCAGGATATGGGCCTTGGAGGGCAGCTAGTCAACAGCTGTGGAAACATTAAAATTTGCATACATTGGAAACTTTCTTCCCCAAAAAGAATTTAAATCCTGTAATACAGTATCCCATTATCTCAACACAGGATTCAAACTGGGTCAACAGGACACCATGGTTAACTCTACGGATGACTGCTAAAATATAACAAAATGCAGTATCACATAGTCGATGCTTGCTTTCCCCAGAGACCTGATTTTTTTCAAAAAAATAAATCTTTGAACAAATTAACCAGCAATTGTTCAGCATCAAGGTGCTAAGAGTTAGATATAATACTTAAATCAAGCTGCTTTTAAACATATCTTAATATGTAGAGTGGAAGATACACTAGGTTGACAATCATAGGGTATATCTACACAGCAACATTATTTCAAAATAACTAGCATTATTTCGAAATAACTTATTCCATGTCTACATAGCAGGCAGTTATTTCAAAATAATATTGAGCTGGAGGACTTCTTACTCTGACTCCTGTAGCCCTCATTGTCTGAGGAATAAGGGCAGTCGGAGGAAGAATGCTCTATTTTGAAATAAATGCTGTGTAGATGCTCCCAATTTCAATTTCAAAATAAACTATGCAATTGACGTATCTCAGTATGAGTTACTTATTTCAAGTTAAGCCCCGCTGTGTAGACGTAGCCTTAGAGGGAATTTAAAAGAAAGAAAGAAGGATGAATTTTGAATAGGGGTTGAGCTAGGCATTCAGGAATATCAGAGAAGCTATAGAAGAAGAAAAAGGAAATGTTCAAACTCCAATTCAGGTAATTACATTCTGCTTTCTTACATTCATTATTTATTTACAGTAAATAAGTTATTTATTTTCATATTCATTTATATTTTTATTTTGATAAATTATTCAGGGTACATCTACACAGCAGCGCTGAAGTAGGAATAAGCTACACAACTTCAGCTATGTCAATTGCATAGCTTAAGTTGAAATAGCTTATTTCGGCTTTTGTCACTGTCTACATAGCAAGAAGTCAAAGGAAGAACATTCTTTCTTCGACTTCCCTTACTCCTTGTGAAATGAGGGTTACAGGAGTTGGGGTGTGTCTAGACTACATGCCTCCTTCGACGGAGGCATGTAGATTAGCCAGATCAGAAGAGGGAAATGAAGCCGCGATTAAAATAATCGCGGCTTCATTTAAATTTAAATGGCTGCCCCGATCTGCCGATCAGCTGTTTGTCGGCAGATCGGGGGAGTCTGGACGCGATGCCCCGACAAAGAAGCCTTTCTTCATCGACACAGGTAAACCTGGTTTCACGAGGCTTACCTGTGTCGATGAAGAAAGGCTTCTTTGTCGGGGCATCGCGTCCAGACTCCCCCGATCTGCCGACAAACAGCTGATCGGCAGATCGGGGCAGCCATTTAAATTTAAATGAAGCCGCGATTATTTTAATCGCGGCTTCATTTCCCTCTTCCGATCTCGCTAATCTACATGCCTCCGTCGAAGGAGGCATGTAGTCTAGACACACCCTTGGAGTAAGAAGTCCTCCAGCTTATCCTTATTTCGAAATAAAGGCTTGTTGTGCTCTTTGCTCTTTGTTATTTCAGAATAATGACAATTCTTCCAAAATAACACTGTTGTGTAGATATAGCCTCCCTCCCTCTTCTCTCTTCAAGTGTCCTCCCATCATGTTGTCTCCTATTATAAGAGTCTTTCTTGCTTACCTGCCTTCTTCTCCAGACAATTTGAATGTGTCATCTACAATCTCTGCTTTGAGTCCTTGTCCATCCTTGACTATCTTCAAATTGATTTATGAACTTTCTTAACTCCACTGAAATGTCTATCAAGGTCTCTGTGATTTCTTGCTGATCAGATCTCTCCAGACTTCTATTCCTTCCTCATTTTCCTTGTCATCTCATCCATTTTTTTGACAGCTCTGATCTTCCCCTCCTTGAAATCTAGTCCTCCCTTGGATTTTGGGACTCTTCTTTCTTGGGTCTTGCATAATCTCTTCAATTATTCCTTCAGAGTCTCATTTTGTTGTATTCTCCTTTTCTCTCACACACTTTCAGTTGGGATCCCTCAGGATGCCTCCTCTCTTTCTATCTTATTGCTAACTGGTCTTATCTATTCATGTGGCCTCAGTTACCATATTTATACTGAGAACTCCCAAATCTCTCTCTATTTCTTACCCATCACTCTCTACCCAATCCTTCATTTTAGCCTGTCTGCCAAGCATCTTCTTTTGAAACATCTAATGTTTCACTGTCAATTTAATAGCATAAATAGAATTCCATGTCTGCCCTGACCATGATTAGGACATGTGGGAACTACAGAAATATAAATAATAACAATCTGTCTCCAGGGGTGAAATTAATCTAAATATCTTACAAGTGCTGTCATATCACACCCCACCGGGGGGCTCAGGGTAGGCAGTGGGTGTGTAATCTCTGACAATAGCTGTAAGAAAGTTAAGTGGGGGTGGAATGCAGGGGATTTAGGGCAAAGGGTTGGGATGTGTGTGAAGGGGTGCAGAAGTCAGACTTGGGGGCCTATAATGTCAGAGGCTTAAGGCAGGGGGGATTTGGGGAGGCACAGGAGCCAGGACAGTGAGTGTGGGAGTTTGAGGGACTCAGAGAAGGAAGTTGTGGGAGTGCAGAAGTCAGGGATGAGGACGTAGTGAATCAGAGCAGAAGTGCTGATGAACAGATAAAATCCATTATTTTCCCAGTTCTAATAATCAGAAGTAAACACCAGGGAGGGAGAAGAGCTATTAAAGCTAAAGTACAATGTTGGCACAAGAACAAATAGGTGTAAACTGGCCAAGAATAAATTTCTTGGAAGTTAAAAGATTTCAAATCATCAGAAGAGTGAGGTTCTGGCCACTTCCTCTTCCTCTTTCCTATTCCCCTCTCCCTCTTTATAGTAAATATCTGTCCTTTATCAGCCCCCATCAAGGCTGTCAAGGAGGTCTGGAGAAGAGCAGTTTGGAGCAGTTCCCTTGGAAAGAGCACAGTCCACTTGTATAAATAAGATTACAAATGGGATTATATAACTGAACTTGATGAATGGGATAGCAGGGCACTAGAGTCGATGGTCCAGAAAGTTTTCTTCTACCCCGGCGTGCCATGATCCAGTATTTCCTGTCTTGTACATGGTCCATAAAGAACATTGGATATAAGTGCCATAAACCTTAACAACAAAAACAGCAGCACAGAAAATGAGAGGACTAACCTAAAAACAACAAAACTACCCAAAGAATTAGTAATGAAAGTTGATACAGAACTGGGAAGGGATGCTGTATACATTGACTGGAACCAGGTACAAAGAATACTAAAACAAATAATGTAAAATATATCTATGCAACATATGAAATAGTCAAGGGAACAAAAAAAGAATTATGACAAACATGAAGCTGTAATTTAAAAAAGCTGTCTAATTTTAGATCAGTTATGTCCCAAAGGGCTTATTCACTTACTCTTTGCTACCAGGGCAAATATTACTGGAGTCAGAGAAATTTCTGGGCTTTGCTATGGCAAAAAACAAATTACAGTTCCATAAGGGAATTTTGGAAAATGTTCAGAGGGTGCAAAATGTAACATAGGCTATATTTACCTCCCATTTCTAGATGCCATTTATAGCAATAAAGCAAGTGCTGGTGACACCTAAAGATTTTCCCTATTCCACTATTACCCTTCTTATGAGAAAACCATAAGGGATTTGTATATTGCATTTTCACAAAATGGACAATCCATGCTATTTTTAGATCCATCCATCTCCAGGGTGACCATCAGCATGATACAATATCTAAGCACTATTACAAAGTCACAGTACATTTTTTCCAAAAAACTAACTAAACTCTTAGCATTGTTGAGCTTATGGTCTAAACTGAGGGGGATAATGTTGGCAATTTTTCTAGGAGCTTGAAGCAAAGGTCATCTGCAACTCCATTACGTGGGAAAGATTGAGCAAAGAGATTATTGTTGCATAATCACCTGAAAGTTGTAAATCTCAGGAATATTTTGGACTTCAGTAGCAGGGATATTCATCAAGACCCTGTTACTTCAAGGCCCAGGGAGTTTTACTTTGGAACTGTGAGTTTTACGTAAAAGGGAATAACTAGTTGGAGTGACTGTTGTAGTTTCATGGAGAGAGGGGTAATTCCTTAGACCTAAATGTTTTAAAGATAAGGACCAGCACCTTGAAATGAATCTGGTATAGGACTTAGGACCAGTTAGAAGTGCACAACAATGGCTGATATTCAGTATTCTTTCTCGTCCACTTAGGAGAAAGACCACTGCATAATGGACCAACATTAGCTTGTCACATTTGTGTTTATAGTCAAAGCTGAGAAATGCTGCAGTAGTCCAACCTGAAGGTGTTGAAAATGCGGAACACCCTCGATAACCTCACAGTTAAAAAGTATAATTTAACCCACTGAAAGAAGGTGAATGTTTTGTGTACGTATTTGGGATTAATAATTCCAGCATGACCATAGGATGATGCTCTACCTTGGCCAATAGAAAACTGATACCTCTAGATATAATTATAGCATCTGTCACTTTCTTGAAGTGCTTTCCTCTTTCCTCAACCATCAACTCTAGGAGTGCATCTGGACAGCACCCTTCTGTCAGAATAAGCTATGCAATTTAGAAATAAATGAAACCAAGTTAGTAGAATAATTGCACCCATACCAAATCTTACCAATAAGTCAGCATCACCATGGCATCATTAACTGCTAATAGCTCAAATGGTATTAGCATAAATATTTTCCTTTCATCCATAACCCAAAAGCAAATACCTATTAATTTAAATTTGCCATTTCCTGCTAGCTCAGAAGCATGGCAGGAAATTATTTACTGGCAAGAGGTGGCTGGAAAATAAAATTCTGATTTGTGAGAAAATTCTGATTTGTGCTTCAATTTATTTAATTTAATTTAATTTAATTTAATTTAATTTAATTTCATGTATTTATTTATTGGTGAAAAGATCGACCCCACACCTCTACCTATCCTCTTTAGAGTAACCAATAGTCCCATGGCTATGTTAGGGCTATGTTAGTGCCCTAAGAGATGATATGGGAAACCTAGGTTCAAATCCTTGTTAGCTATCTGCTGTGCCTGATTCAAAACAGGGAGCTGAATTGACTCTATTAGCTGTTCCGTGGTGAGTCATTAGCTTGAAATTTCATCCTGGAGATGAGAAAGCTGTCGAAAGAGGAGGTTATTTATCTATAACTGGAGATCTTTCAAGATGTGTCTATTTGTATTCCACACATGTATGCCACCCACCTGAGCCCAGAACTGTTTCTTAGCAGTGACTGTTGACCTGCACATGTGTCTCCTCAGGCTTTCATCCCAGCATGGAAGAGCTAACTTGGATTCATCCTCTCCAGTTTCCCTTGTTGTGTAATCCAGTCTGAAGCAGAGTAAAAGAACAATATGTAGTGCAATACAGACAGGCACCGCACATGTCAAAGACCCTTCAAATACACGCAGTAACTGCCTTTTCTTATTCATAAGAAGTGTTTTTGATTTTATCTCTGGCCCTTGGTACCACTTGGTTCTGACCTATGTGAGGTGCTGGAGAGGTACTGATATAATGGGGAGACAGCTGTATAGTGGTCCAAAATCTGAGTGTTCCCGGGGGTCACATCACTGGTAGGGGGCAGTCCCCAAACAGGGGGAAAAAAGTACTACTATGCAAACTTAATTATCTACAGACTATGTAAAAGACGAATAACTACCTTTGTGAGTGTGACGAGGAGTCCTGTTTCACCTTATAGACTAACAGATTTATTGGAGCATAAGCTTTCATGGGCAAAGACCCACTTTGTCAGATACCTTGTGAGTGCAAAGGAACAAAGGGTTCCCACTCAAGTCATGCTGCAGAAAGAGGGGAATGGAGGGATGTCAACTGGACACAAGGAAACTCACTATGCACATGCAGGTCAACAGACATTGCTAAGAAACACTTTTGGAGTTCGATGAAGAACTTACGTTTCAATGGAAAGTTTCAATTTGGCAAATCAGAATTTTGTGATGAAATTTTTTTCCGATCACCTCTATTAACGCATTTTATTAGTGTCCCTATAAGAGTACTTTTTTTAAAAAAAAGGTAGAGAATGAGTAACTTGCAGAATGGTGGCAGCTCAAAGGAAAAAAATAGAGTAGAAAACTGTTCTGCCCAGTTTGCAATGGATTCCTGAAAGCATTGCTCATCAGGACTAGCTGCATGAATCCAGTTTCTTACACCAGCTTCTGGATTCCTGCTGCTCAAAAAGCACTAAGCAGGCAAAGAAAACTATTTTCCAGCAAATCAATAAAAGCTATTTACATCTGGTGTTAAGTTCCAACCAGCAGAATAAAAAAATTCTATAAAGTAAGGCCCTGCTGGAGGTTGGGTTATATAAAGATGAACACTGATTAAAACCTGAATTCAAAAAAGCAATTAGTGTGCACAAACCAGCCTCCTTATGCGAGGTTCAGTTTCTGACAGATTCTACTGGAATGTTATTTTTCAGATTCCTTCCTGCCTTCGATGAGTTCTTGTGAATGGAAGATGATATAGGATGTGAATTTTAGCTACTGAAAAGATGAAAATTTTCCACAGTTAAAGCTAACATGAATGTACTTTTCAAACATTTTTTTAATTTTTTTTATTTTGGTTATTAATTTAAGTAAATTATCATCTTTTACAATATAAAAGAATAATTTAATATATTTAAAAGAAAGAAGAATGTTGTATAGGAAAATAGAAGCTCTGAATAAAGAAATCTGGAATAACAAGAATGTTGATGAGAAAGCTTACCTTTGCTTGTGGAGTTCTGGTTTTTTTTGAAGAATGATTGCTAGAATTATTATGGCAATCTCTATAATCTTACATGGACATATTGGAATGGGGAACGAACATGTCAGTAAATAACAGGGTTGGAAATATCTCAGTTATCTTGGAATTTTTTGGTTCATCCATGAGTTCAATTGCTTAGGTCAGTAGCTCTTAACCTTTTCTACTACGGTACACCTTTTAGGAATCTGATATGTCTTTTGTATCCCAAGCTTCACCTCACCTAAATTACTTGCTTACAAATAAATCAGACCTAAAAATACAAAATGTCACTGCACACTATTACTGAAAAATCTGATACACCTAATTATAATAAAACTTACCTAATTAGAAAAAATCGGGCATTTTATATGTCTGGTATTTTCTCAATTTGTTTCCCAGACAGAACCCTCAAATACCGGATTGTCCAGTACAAAACTGGACAGCTCGCAACCCTACCCCTCCTTGCACACTGCCTCCTAGCCAGATACCCTACCCCCAATCTTCTCTTGCTCCTGCCTCCTGGAGTGCCCGTGCAGCACCGGGTCCCCGGAGCCCTGGCCCAGGCTGGGCAGAAGATGCAGCCGGGTGAAACACTGAAAATTTATTCATTTTTAATTCTTTTTTTATATGCATTTATATTTTTGGCTGCAAAAAACAGCACTGAAAAAAAATGGGTTCCAACTAAAGTGAAAAGTTTGGGAAACCCTGGTCTAGCCAGCTTTCTGTCCATCTTACAGTCCATTTATCCAATCCATATTCCCTTAACTTGCTGGCAGGAATATTGTGTGTGACTGTATCAAAAGCTTTGCTAAAGCTGGCACTGGGGGCTTTGGGAGGACCAGAAACAACTTATTTGAATATTCATCATTTGCATAATGAATATGCAAATATATAAATGAATGTTACCGGTCCTCCAAAAGCTCATGACTTGATTTACAGGTCCCCGTGTCAAAAAGTTTGGGAACCTCTGGTCCTGACCAAACATGGAAGAGAGAGGGATCCAGATGACACCTCCATCAGTTCCAATTAAATCCCCTACGTGACCTGGGATATGAGAACTTGGTTCCTGCTGTTATCCCTTCCCAATCACTTCTTTTTTATTTCCCACCTTATTCTTCTCTTTCTTATCCCTCTCCTTTAGCTTTCTGTTTAATAAGAGTGTGGCTGGGTTAGCAAAGGTTGCACATTTTGCAACACTGCTATGAGCTTGCAGCTAGAAAGCCAGGTAAATACAGTGGCCTAAACAGCCCAGTGCTTGAGCAAGTTTGCCAGGTCTTAGAGTGGCTGTTAACTGTGTGCTGTGGGTGTAGTAATCCACAATGGAGGTTGTAAGTTAAAGTCAACACCAAAGACAAAAACTGTATTTTCTAGCTTTGTTGTGTTTTTCTCTTTCTGTTTGTATTTATCTTTTAGGAAACAGGATCCCTGCAACATCAAAAGCTCCAGGCCACCTCAAGTAACTTTTCTTTCCCACCCCTAAAAGTACAGCTGTTAGCATCTGTACTGGAGGTAGAAGGTGTAATTTCCAGCTCAGAAAGATATACCCATACTAGCTCTGGTTAGCTAGAATATGAAAATTGTATATAGCTATGGTGGTGGGAGTAGCAGGATGAGCTAGCTGCCCAAGTATTTATACCTAAGATTTCAAATAGGACTATACTCGCATCTATTTCATCCTGCCACTTACACCCCTACAGGTACACTTTCATGGGTTTCCATGGGTTTGCCTATTCTAGCTCCCATGTAAACATACTCTAAGAGTATCTTAAACAGTTTTTTCCCCTTTTTAAAAACTCTATAGCTAATGGAAAATGGAAGGAATATTGTTAAAATGAAAATCTTAACATTTCAAATGCTTCAACTCCTTTCCTTTATTGGTATCTTTAATAAATGGTGAAAATATGTTTAATTGTGTATTCTACTAAGCAGGCAGAGGTCTTGGTATTCAAAATCTGATTCTTTACACAGTTTAGTGTTGTACTGTAAAAGGGTCATGTTAACACCTTTGACTCTCAGGGTACTCTCGAGATAGGAATGCAAATGTAGCCGACCAAAATGGATAATGAAGCGGGGATTTAAATATCCCGCACTTCATTAGCATAATCTCACCCGCACGCTATTCCGATTGCCAGCTGATTTGAACCAGGAAGTGTGCTCCGGACCTCATTAGTTCGAAACAAACCCCTTCATTCGAACCAACGTTACTCCTCAAAAAATGAGTAACTTCCTGGTTCACACTTCCTGGTTCGAATCAGCTGGCGGATCAGAATAGCGCACGGGCGAGATTATGCTATTGAAGCATGGGATATTTAAATCCCTGCTTCATTAGCAATTTCGGTCGGCTACATTTGCATCCCTATCTTGAGATAGGGAGCAAGTGTAGATGTACCCTCACAGACCTAGGGGAACTGTTAGCCATGCCAGGCCCCTGGTCAAGATGGGCGGGGGCCCTAGCTCCATGTTCTTAGAATGAATGGAGCCTCAAGTGGAAGAAGTGGGGCAAGGGGAGCCAGCCCTCAGCATTGCTCAGACTGCGGCACCCCTCCCCCCAATGCTGCCCAGAGTGTGTTGCGCAGTTCCTCTGCGTCTCCTGGTAGCCCTAAGAGATGCCTGGAGTATACCACGCGGCACTCTGGGTGGCAAGTTAAAGAGCTCTGGGCACCTTTGAATCACCAGGCCCCAAGCCAACTGCCACTTTTGCCCCCAGCACCACCCCACTTCCCTCAGTGGTCCTGCTGGGACTTTTCCATCAAAATTAACACACCTGTGAGTTCCATTTGCCTAAATGATTCCTAAAGGCAAGTCTGCAGCATGCTACAGTGTATCTGCAATGACCGTAGAATACTTCCAATACGATGAGAAAATGCTGGGCACAGCATGAGGACAGGGTTTCTTACATGCTGCACCAGAACCCTGCCTCACAGGCAATTAAACAATCATTAAAATGATCTGATCAAAGCTTTCACAGCTAGGCCATGAACACATGCACCTGCATTGTTAGGAGAGAATATTAAATGTAACTCTGTACTCAGGCAACACATATTACAGCAGATGAATCATTTTTATTAATGATATCCAAGAGCCATGAAACCCAAAAAGAAATTTTAAGCCTTCTGAAATTTCCTAATATCACGTATTCATTTCTCTCCAAAGTGCTATCACCTCCTGAGAGACTCAAAGCCCCAGTCGGGTTTTTTTTCAAGTCCTCAATCTAATTAAGAGCAAGAAAGCTATTTTATATTTTATCATCAGTAAGGGGTAGAGAACGCTCAATAGTCACAATTCCTTGTGTAGTTCTCTCCTTGTCCCAGAGAGGAAGTAAGGTGCTATGGTACAACTGAGATACACATTATTTCCCTGAAAGGGCAGGACCTGCCAAGTCCCCTTATCTGTTGATTTCAGTGGGAATAATCAGCTGTGTAACCTTCTACCAATGTGCATAGGGGATTCACAAACTGCACCCAAGTGACAATTCACCTAGATTCAAATATCTAACCCAAAAAGAAATACAGCAAACAATATAAAAGTGATATATTGCTTACATGTGTTTGCCTCACATATTCATTGAACAGTTTCAACTAGAGAATGGATTTGTAAAACGATCAGTCTGTTCAGAAACAAATTCAATAGGAAAGGTGCCAGATTTACTAAATAAACTGTCCATTTTGAATTGCCATGGCAGAAGTCAATGGCGAGAGGTCTCAGAATATCACAAGAGAGGAAAAAACACAAAGTATTTTTAATTTAACAAAGAGAGAAAGAACATCCCTGCATAATTTGTCAGGGGATGAAGTAATCATTATATATCTCGCAGACACAGAGGGTTCCACATTAATTATCTATTGGCTAGAATATAAGAACAAGGTAATAAGAGAGTAAAATGATGAATACAGGCTGAGATTAACTATGGATCCATCTTTTAAATATAAGGGAGAAGGGTTGTATCAAATTTGGATTAACAAAGATATATTTTCAACAGAAAAAATGTCAATGAAAATGGCATTTTATGTATGTCTGAAAGGGTCACTAGTTAGTCATTTGGATTAATATGTAACTGACACAAGTTTCTCTCAGTGAGTTCTCTGAGACAAGATTAATAGAAGTGAGATAATATAGCTGAGTGCCTTGAAGTCCATGGCAAAACACCCATGCTTGGCATGACATACAATTTCATTGTTAGTGTGTTGCATGGAAAAAGTTTCATACATTCAACATGAAACTCATATGGGACCTCTACTTCATTTTAGAGTTGACCTTGGGTACTATTATCTGATTGTAATATGACCATAAAAACTATTGTTGATTCCACTGTGTTATAGTTGCAATAAATTTTGTGCCAAGTTGGACACAAACCAGAATGGGTAAAAACAATCCCAGGCCAAAAGACCTAGAGTTAACCTGTAGAGGCATGTGAGAAAAGTATGTAAATGGTAATTAAGGCCACTTAATGCTAGTCAAGCTAAAACTTAACGCTAGCCAAGCAAACTTGTATTGTTAGAAGTTAGAAGTAATACTAGTTACATGTGTTTCCTTATATCTCATAGATGCTAACCATATAAACAGACAGTTTGTGTCTATCACCATAACTGCTGATTCAGAGATCAAATTTAGATGAATCTTGGGTGAAATAATCTCATTGCTGAGATGTTTCTTTAAAGTTTATGATAAACTGCTTTATGGATACACTACGTTAATTACCATGATGTTTGGGAAACAGAAGGCTACATCAAAAGCCTATTGTTTACCCAGGGCTTTATAAAAGGTATTTGGATCCTGATCCTATTTATCTCAGATCTGCTTAAGGTTTCATGTAGGTTTGTTTATTCTAATCTTATCTGGAGAATAATTATTGTAAATCATTTTGCTTCCTCAGGTAAAGTGACTGATGGAAAACACTGACTTTACTCATTTGTGGGTTGACACTCAGGTTTGAGCAGGAAGGCAGGCAGCGTGGGCCATGACACACAGTCTTTTTTACCATTCAGCCCCCAGAGAGTTAGTCTGCTCCTATTAAACATCAATATTCTTAAATGTGCAAACCCTAATTCTTGCCGAGGGTTAAATACTAGAGCAGGGGTTAATCTCAGTGGGATCCTGGAGCTGGCAGAGGTGTGTGAACACAAATGGTTTTGTAAATGTGTTTCTATTTCAGCTCTAGACAGCTCAGATAGGGATTCTATAAGACCCAGATAGAAAATATGCAATAAATCTAGCTGCATTTTGTTCCTGTTGTTTCTCACTAATGGTCAGACATTGAACCTGATAACAGTTTTCTGTACTGGTTTTCATTACACTCTATTAAACCACAATGGCCAGAATGTAGTGCTGATCCTTGATGCTTAGTACTGGACCAATTGTAGCTTTCCTGTGTCAGTTGTGTTCATTTTAGGTGTCCTGCTGAAGTCCACTGTAGTCATCACAGGAAAATAATTTTATGAAACATACTGAAAGTTGGTGCAGATAAATAAACACTATTTTATTGTATTGAAAAGGAGCTTTCAAAATTAAAGGAGTATACAGAATATATTCACCTTATATATGAGATTGCTACCGTGATTGCGGTATATAGTCCCGTGAAAATGGATTAACAGAATGATACAGTGAGTATAACAAAGAGCAGAATACAGCTCATTTCTCTATATATTTTAGAGTGCATCTGTCTGTGAGTCTGTCTGTCTTTGTGGGTACATCTATACTGTGGGCAGAAGTCGAGTTAAGATACACAACTTAAGGTATGTTAATTGTGTAGCTGAAATTGAAAAAGTTTAACTCAGCTTTTGGCGCTGTCTACTCGGCAGGAAGTTGAAGGAAGAACACTCCTTAACACTTCCCTTCCTTTTTGTCAGAAGTCAGAGTAAGAAGCTCATTATTTCAAAATTATTTTGAAATAACAGGCTTGCTGTGTAGACACGTACTCTGTTATTCTGAAATAACAGTAGTTATTTCAAAATAAACATGCAGTGTAGACATACTGTTCAAGAATTCCTTGAGTCCATTTGTTCAAGAATTCCTCCTAAATGGTAAGTGTTAGGACAGGCATATTTGGTATGCAGCTTCTACTTAGCCTAGCTTAAAGCAAGATGAAGATTTGATTATTCCAGAAAAACAGGAAGTGATGGGAATGGGACTGTTTACCACAACATGGAAAGGGAGTGAGTAGAGAGGAGGGACGTGATACTCACAGTAGCCACTGGACAGTGACTGCAGAGGAGAGCTATACTGTAGAGTGACCACTGGGGGTAGCCATACCATCAAGAGAGTGACCAACTGGGGCTGGGGCTGAGGCTGGGGCTCATTATCATGCCTGCCACTGGATAATTATCACCCCTGCCATAAAACCTTCTCCACCCTGGCCCTTAGTCGCAGTACTGGGAGGGGGGAGGCAGGTGGAATGGAAGGAGAATGTCCTGCCAGATAAGGGGAAAAGTCCCTGTTGGCTGGGGGATCTGGGGGGAGAGAAAATGCCCATGCCAAGTAGAGGAGCTGAAGGGAGAGAGACAGCTAGGAGGGGTGTATGGGGGGAGGGGTGGGGGTGGAGAAAAGGCTCAGCCAGCTGTGGGGGAGGGAGGATAGAAAGCACTGATGCATGGGAACCCCTGCCCTGAGCCCCTTCTCACCTCCCCAAACTTTACTCTCATAGACCCTACATTTCCAGCGCCCTGCTCTGAGACCCTCCTCAGCCCCCTCATCCTGACTCCTGCACCCCCATGCCCCAGACTCCTGCCATGCCCCCTGTCAAGGCTGTTCCCCACTCTGGCAGTCCAAATGCAGAAGGTGGGGGCCCACAAGAGACCTTAAAATACATTGTCTCTATGGGCTTCTGCTTAAAAAACTCCCCAAGGTCACAGATTCCCTAGCCTTGGGAAATAGGGGGCTGCCACCATCAAGTGAAAATCTCCTTCTTCTTGGACCCAGGAAGAAAACACTTGAACTTCTTTCCAGAGGGTTACCCCCAAGCTCTTTTACCACAAGAGAGTTTGAAAAAAAGAGGAAAAAAAGAGAAAAACTGCAGTCTTTGATAGCTGACCTCTCAGTCCTAGGCAAGCATGCAAAGACCTCTTGTTACCACCCAGACCACAAGAATTAAATCATAGCCTTGAAAAAGGAGATTTTATTATCAAAACAAAAAGATATACTTTTTGCTAGGTGTTACAGAGCAACTGAGAAAAGAGTAAATTAAAACACAGAGAAATTGTATCTCTGGGATCCAGCTTAGAAAATACAGTGTATTACAGGCTTAGCACTGAGAAGTTTAATCAAACAACAAAACAAAGATTGTGACGAAATAGACATTTTCCTATCTACTTACAATCCATGTTTCAAGGTCCAGTCCATTTCCATGCCCAGTATTCCTTTTAGGCATGGTAGTTCTGCTTTATTTACTACATCTTCCTCCCTGCCCTCCAACTTCTAGCTTAAAACTCACACAAAGAAAACAACAGGTAGATATATCTTCCAATTCACATTTAAACAACTATTCCCATTGGTTCTCCTGGTTCCCTGCCAACACCCCATAGCTATCTGAGTTTAACCCTTTAGTCACCAAATACTGGCTAGTACTCCTTCTATCCATCACACTTTATGACACCCCCAAGGCCCTGCCCTTACTCCTGCACACACACCCCACTAGCCACCACCCTGAAGGATCAGGGCAATGCCAGATAAGTCTGCTAGTACTATAAAAGAATCAGAAATAATTCTTTTTTGGTCTTTAGGTTCTATCAAAAATCTATTATTAGAGATTGCTCCTATACTTAATTTTTGAGGATTAGGTGTCTTGTATTAGTAAAGCCTGAGCATGCACTAGAAAAGGATGAATTGTTTGAGCTGTTAAGACAAAATTTATATTGAAGGGAGTCTGAATAATGTGGTAAAGCTACTTATGCAAAAGCATAGAGTGGGCTCACTGGGGAATTAATACTACAGATATAAATAAGAATCCAATTCCATTTATAATAACCTATAATTCTCATTTTTCAGATATTTATAGATACATATGTAAACACTGTTATATATCATTTGATATAAAGTATAAATAGATGTGTATTGATCCATTACTGACATAATGACGAGAGCAATCTTAGCTCTTTTGATGTACATATTGCAATAAAAAGCACAAACTTATTGGTTAACGCTCTCAACTACATGCAGCTGCTCCTCCGCCCCATTGCTCTGCAAGTAAATTTTTTTAGTGGGCTGGGCAACAGGCTGGCTCAGTCCCAGCTCATGCCAGGACCCAGCATCATCCCCCGCTGATAAACTGCTGCAGCGGGAGCCTAAAGCTGTAAATGTGATGCCAGGTGTGAGCCAGGACTGCGCGATAGCAGTGCTAACACCTATTGATTAATCATGTAGTCAACAAAATTTTTATCAACTACACAATTAATGAATTACAGGCAGTCCCCGGGTTACGTACAAGATAGGGACTGTAGGTTTGTTCTTAAGTTGAATCTGTATGTAAGTCGGAACTGGCGTCCAGATTCAGCCGCTGCTGAAACTGATCAGTTTCAACAGCGGCTGAATCTGTACGCCAGTTCTGACTTACATACAGATTCAACTTAAGAACCCCAGGCTCCGCGGCTTTGCTCTGCTCTGCTCCCCGTCCCCCTGGTAGACCCGCAGCTGGTAGACCCAGGGGGACGGGGAGCAAAGCAGAGCAAAGCCGTGGAGCACGCGGGCAGCTGACAGCCCAGACGCGTCTGGGCTGTCAGCTGCCCGCGTATTCCGCCGCTTTGCTTCCTCTCCCTGGTCTGCTGGAGACCAGGGAGAGGGAGGGCCCCGTTCATAACTGCGGATCCGACGTAAGTCGGATCCGCGTAACTCGGGGACTGTCTGTACATGCTTCCCTATTGTAGTTGGCAATACTATACAAATATGCCTAAAGGTTTCATTTCTGTGGGCTAAATTCTATTATCTGGTCAATATGTTGATATCCTGAGTTGGGATCTTTCCAATTAAACACGTCAGCAGAAGCCCCAAAGTAGATTGGAGCTACATTGTGCTATGCACTGTACAAATGTATAGTAAGATGTCATAGATGTCAATCCAAATTGGCAGGACAGGAAATGGAGGGGAAGTGATTTTTCCCAAGGTCAGTTATACATAAGGTTGGTGGCAGAACTGAAAATAGAACTCAGGTCCCATTTTTGTAGTCCTATGCCTTATGAATCAGACTATTTTACTTCTCTTATTACTCTAATTCCTTTTGTACATGTAATGTGGACATCTCAGAATGGAAGAGGATTACTTATTGTGTGATATGTTTCAAAGAAGGGGTTGGAATTTTGTATCAACCACAAAGGTTGAAGGGGGCTTACAAACATTGAGGTAATTTTTTCAAAGGCATAGAGTGGAGTTAAGTATTCAACTCCCACTAACTTTCAGTTTTATTCCTTTGGGTCCTAGAAGAGAGAAATAATTAGTAAAGAAAAAAAAGGCTTATTGATTTTAGCTTGAATCAATCACAAGTGAGCGAAGAAAACTTGGAAAGTGGAAAATACTTTACTTACTAACAACACATAAAACCATTGGAAAGGCAGAGTATGGTGAAAGAGCTTTTGACAAAGAGTTATTGGCACAGAGAGAGTGAACGAGAGAAGCCTTGATTTTTAAAACATTATAAATTAAGTAAACAAACATAGTGAAAACAAGAAAATAAATTACAAATGACAAAATAATTGCCCATCCTGAACAATACAAAGTGCATTTCCAATAGCACACTACTGAATAAATTGATCCAAATTGTCTATAAGACTAGATCTAAACTCCAAATGAAGGTGTAAAATCACTAGAAAATTTTAAAAAACCAACCAACCAACCAACCAAACAAACAAAAAAAACCCCCAAAGAACCAAACCCTGCATCAAAATATTACATTTTCTACTTTTACGTTATCTTTGCTTAACTCAGACTAAAGCTTGCAAGTCATAACACAGATTTAAAGGTGTGAAAATGTACTTAATATTAAAGAAAAAGTACAGTACGAGGAAACTCAAGGGATAATGATTAAAAAATAGCCTGAAGTAAAATAACTAGCCATAAGAAACACATGAAAAACAGTCTCCATGTCACCAAAAAGGACATTACCGAGTCAAACAATGCATAAATACATTGTAGCAATACTCCTGTGAAAAATTATCTATTGGTGATTGCCCATACTCTTTGCAATCAGAGGCTTATTCACAATTGGCCAGGCTGACATGCATCACCAAAAGCTGCCTTCTTCATATCTTATTGAGATAACCAACATATGTAATAAAAATGATGAATCTTTAACACATGTACACACAATAACTTATGACCTAAGATATGAAAAGCAGACGATCCATTGAAGTCAAGCAAGCTGTCAGGCTTGGCTACATCCCAGTCCTCAGCAGGAGCAACAGGCTAGAAAATAGAAACATCAGTATAATTGGAAATGGCTTGCTCAAGGGGACAACTGTATAGACTGGCAACACTGCCTCAGGAAGGGATGATTCCACCTCGGATAAAAACTGAGAAACCCAAAAAACGGAATGAAAACCAAACCTGACAGGCAAGATAATCACTGAGAACCATGTACAATTTGTAATATCAATTAAATGAACCAGTTTTGTTACAGCTGCTGCTATTAGGGAAGAGATAAGACCCCTAAAAATAAGATTAGGAACCCTCACATAAGAGTTAAATCCAAGGTCCAGCAAGCAACCCTAGGAATTCTAGCTGTCTAAGCCGCAGCCTTGGCTTTAAAAAAAAATCCACATCTTAAAAGCTTTGATAAAAGCTGGGTTATATTTTAATATTGAGCCATCGAGTCCAAAAAAAAAAGTTCTTGACCAAAATCAAAACCTCCTATTTGCTGAGGAAAAGTAATGGCTAATTACTTCCAAAGAAAAGCAGCTGCTGCAGAACCTGTAACTGAAAAGTAGTCACTCTTCTCAAAAGATTTATGACTCCTGACTTCACCTGGTTCTACAAGAGACACACACTAAATATTTTGCCTTGGCCAATGATGGAGAACCCAGAAAAAGTCCAAAAGAGTCATTGAATTTTTTTCTAAAATGAATAGATGGTTATCCAAAACAACCCATTTGTGCATCACAACATAGACATTAATAATTTATTTGCCTCTAATGCATCCTCCTCTTCATGAGTCTCAGAGGAATAGGTGTGTTAGTCTGTATCTGCAAAAACAATTAGTCCTGTGGCACCTTAGAAACTAACAGATTTATTAGGGCATAATGATGACTTGAGGCTAATCAAGTCATTAACACAAGTAACTTCTTGCTTTTATTGTTATTATATATACCTTTATCTCTGAAACTTTCACTCCAATTCATCTGATGAAGTGGGTTATACCCACAAAAACTTATGCCCTAATAAATCCATTAGTTCTTAAGGTATCACAGGATTCCTCATTGTTTTTGCATCTTCAGAAGGAGAATCAAAGCAAACACTATTTCCATCTTTGCAACTTCCTTTCCAACTATTCCTTAACTCCCTCCCGATACTCATCCAAACTCATCCAGGATATGTCTACACTATGGGGATTTTCCAGGATACCTGAAAAACTCCTCCACATCCAGGGAACCACATCTGCTCTTCTACTTTTTTTTTGCAGAAGAGGAGATGCACTCTTTCAGAAACCCTGTCTTCCTCCTCCAATGAGGAAGAAGGGCTCTTCTGAAATAGAAGGCTTTTCTGAAATTTGGCCCAGTGTAGACAATTTGCATACCTTTTTCCAATAGATCAGTGTAGTGCAGACATAGTCTCAGTCAGGAAGGCACTTTCAAACAGGAACAATGGAGGTGTTATAGAAAGAGTTTACAATAGCTCAGACAGGGACCTACCATCTGATTCCCATAAAAACGTGAAAGGGATTGTCATGGCTCCTTCCCCACTCTGGCATGATAAATGCAGAAGTGGGGGCCAGCAAGTGTACCCCAAAGCCTTATCTACCAGGCTTTGGTATAAAACTTCCCCCCAAGATCTTAAAAACCTAGATCTTGGGAATAAAACTTCCGCTGCCACCACCCAAATGTTGATAAAGAAATCAGGGGAAAGATCATTTGGGAAATCTTACCCCTAAAATAAAAATCAAGGCACACAATTAACCACTGCCAGGTTAATAAAAAGAAAAGAAAGAACCTTTATTATTACAACAATATTCCTGTTGCAAACATAATGACTAGATAGGGAGGTAACAAAATATACTCATGGAGAAACTCCATGGGCCTAGAACTTAGTTACAAAGAAAAGCCAAAACATCTTTTAAACAGTGCCAGATCTCAGATCCCATACCCAATCCTTAAAACAATAAAACCTAACGAATCTGCCTAAACTTTACCCTACTTACAGAAAATGAAGAATGGTGTCTTGGAGAGAGAGAGAGACATGCTTGTCCCTCTCTGTAGCTGCAGAGAACTCCCCGAGAGACAAAAGGAGAAACCCCCCCCCCAAAATTCCTTTGTCCCAGTTTGAAAAGTCCCACCTACATTCTTATTGGTCTCTCCACCTGGCTAGGTGTAGTTAACCCCTTAATCCCCAGGCTGCTGGCTAACCCTCATAATCATGACAGGGATCATTCAAACACTATTTACCTAAAGTAGACCATGTATAATAATTGTACAGTAACTGCATGCAGGAAACAAACCTGGGCCCAAAACCAAAAGCACAAGGGTGGGAATCAAATAATCATAAAAAGATGTCTCTTGATCAAGTGAAATAAACCTAATGTGTAAGTCAAATATTTCTGAAGTTGAAATTATATTCAATGATAGAAAAATATTATCAGAAATGACCCTATTGGGGATGCCATAGATTTGATCAAGGTAAATAGATGAACCAATCTATCTATTAACCAAAAACTTTGAAGAAAGATTATAGCTGGAACAAAGCAGGGACACAGGTCTCCAATTCTTCACTTTTCCAAGCTCCTCATTCTTTGGCAGCAGGATAAGGATTCCTTGATGGTAACTGAGAAGCAATATCTTCTCTCTGATGCTCTCATGAAAAACCTGAAGCAACTCCATTTGAAGAAAGGTCCAAAAAGCCTTTTAAAACTTAATAGGCAAACTATCAATATAAGGTACCTTCTTTGGAGCAAGAATATTTAGGGCCAAAGGTGATTGTGAGAGCATTAGATTCTGTTCAAGTCTGTCCACATCCCACGTTGAGATTTTAGGAAGATCCTCAAGGAACTGTCAGCTCTCAGATGGACACACACAGGCTCTGTGGAATACAGGTCTGAGAAAGAAAAAAATACAAGTATACCAAAGTTCCTACTCCCCAGAGAATCTGAAAGCACTTGACCCAATGATCTTCCATGCCACCCACTTCCTTTCAAGTCCTAACAAAAACTGAGTAAATGCATCCATTTGAGGAAGGCCCTGAAGTTTGGCCCTAACCAGTAGATCCTGAACTTCAGTATTCAACAGCTCCCTCAATAACAGTTTTTATATTTCAAGCTCCCATGTAACCAAGCATCCTAACTGCCATGAAAAGCTTTCTCCAGTGCCAGAATACTCATCTCCAATTTTAGCAGGGTTTACTGCTGATTAAAACATTGAATATGTAAAATTACCTATTGCCATCTCCTCAAGGAGGAAAAAAAACATCCTTTGAGTCAACCAAGATTCCACAAAAACAATTGACAGAGTCCCAAAAGTAAACATCTTGTAAAAGGAGAGCTTTAAAGTGTCTTGATAATTATCTTGAATGGGAAGGGAAAAAAACATATATAAGACCAAATCATGGCTTAAAAAGGGCTTAATTCATGTTTTTTTCTTTGACCTGTTGTTGATGTAATTGCAGAAATTACTAACATAAAAGACAGGTCTGAGAAATTGGATTTAACCTACTGGACAACTCTTGGAATCCCTAATGACAGGTAGATAGCTTTCCTCTTGAACCTCATTATTTGACCACTCAAGATCCCTCCAGGCTATGGGTAATTATTGTTCGGGAGTACTTTAAGCAATTGTATTTGTATGTGCTCAGGGTCACCAACAGCCACGGTAGGCCCCAGGACCTGGTGTGGGGTGGGCTGGCTCCATGCTCCCATAAGGGGCAGGACGTTGGGTGAAAGGTGCAGGGCTGGAGCAGCCAGTCCTCTGTGATTCCTAGAGTACACCATGTTGCCTCCCCAACCCTTAGAACTGTCCAGAGTATGTGGTGTGGCATTCCAGCAGCAATTTAAAGGGCCTGGGATTCTGGGCAACTCCACTGCTGCAGTAGCTGCAGAGGCAGCTGGGAGCCTTGGGTCCCTTTAAATTGCCAGACTTTAGGGTAACTGACCCTTGCTCCCCATCCTCCTGTCAGTGGGTCTGTATGTGCTTGAGATCTTTTTTTTAAAAAGATAATTTTTGAGTAAAGGCATTTTATTGATAGTGTTGGAGACTAATAAAGTGAAAGCTTAAAGTAAAAGCATTTGATTTTGTGCTATTTATGCCAGCCATATAGCAGATGGAGTTGTATCTTCCTTGATTTGTTTCCTGATACCACCTAACAGACAGTAGTTACTGAGAGCTTTGGATTTAAGGAAACCCAGGTAACAACCAGTTTGTTGACAAACAGAAACAGAACAAATTGAAACTTAGACAGAAAGACACTTCTCATAATATACTCAGCAGACAACAAACACTGATTAAGGTCAGGAAACTAATTTGCCACATCTACTCCACATTTTCCCTTAGTCTCTCTCAGCAACATACAGTATTGCCAGGGGTATATTCCTGCTCAGGGACTCAAAGTCGATCTGTGAGCACATAATCTCCAATGCTCTTGGAGTCACTACTGACCTCAAGGGAGGGGAGGGTTCCTGATAGACTGGAGAGAGTGGGGTTGCTGGGACTGAGCACAGAATTCTCCATGCCCCCAACCAAACAACCATCCTCCCTGATTGTACTGACCAAACTAGCTTTTAGCTTTTGGAAACTGGTGGCCCCTTCACCTTCAGTGGCTATTTTTTATTTTGGGGGTTTGCCAGGGATCCTGAACCACCAGTCAAGGCTGTGGGTTCTGTAAGAACAGTCTCAAAGCTTCCATGTCACAGTCAGGGTCAGACTGAGAGTCCACAGAATCAGTAATACCATCTCCCTCATGTTGTAAAGGGGGCACTCCTCTCCCTGAACCAACATCCCTAGTCATTTAGGGACTTTTCAGAGTGTCTGCCACCGCCATCCCAGCTTGTGCTTTCTCTCACAAACCCCCACATTCCCAGGGACAGTCTGACTCTTCTTAGGGAACTGATTAAATGAATGTTTCAGTCTCCCACAATGAAAACAGGCCACATGTCTTCACTGGCAACAAACACACCATAGCTATGCTCACCAGTGTTATATTTCAGGAAAGCTTTCAACATTTCAGTAGCATTGTTTAAGAAAACAGGAAGGTCTGTATGAAAGGACAAGACATACCAAAGCTCTGGGTTTTTAAAGCCCAAAGAAATCCTCATAATAAGGTTAGTGATTCACCATAACTCACCAGCTGCTCATTTCCTAAAAAAGGAGGAACATTACAGATAGTGACTTTAATAGCGGGTGTTGAGAGGGGCACCACAGAGACAAGAGCAACTTGCACTACGGTCCCTTCCAGAACAACTTTATCTAGAAAGTTAAGTATAGCAACGAAGGCTGCAGGTTTGCTTAGTACCTCACATATGAAACTCCGGTTACATTCCCCACAGATAGAACACAAACCCCCACAGAGGCAAATCTGCAAAACACAGTAATCAGTTAAACCCTCACTTAGGCTATGTCTACACGGCAGTTCTTTTTCAGCATACCAGAGGAATGATGGAAAAGCTATGCCACGTCCAAGGAATGCGTCTGCTTTTCCAAAAAATTTTTTTGGAAAAGAGGATGTGTTCTTTCACCATCCCTGTAAATCTCATTGCACGAGGAAGAAGGGACGTGCCAAAAGAGGAGGTTTTTCCAAAAGAAAAGCAGAAAAAGATATGCAATGCACGTATCTTTTTCCAACTTTTCTTTGTAGTGTAGACACAGCCTCTCTTAGGGCTAGGGCACCTGACTGGGAGGTAGGATTCATTTCCTTTGCTCTATTGTTTCTATTTATCCACAGCAGAGCAACTTCTACAGGAGAGAATAGGTGAGTCCCATACCACACTATACCATAGCTCAATGATTTGAGACCCTCTCTCCCAAGAGGTAGGAGACCACTACTCAAATCCTCCTTGGCAGTTGTGAATTGGTCTCTCACATCACAGTTAAGTGCTCTAATCACTGGGGGTACGTCTACACTA
This sequence comes from Pelodiscus sinensis, assembly GCF_052426305.1. NCBI lineage: Eukaryota > Metazoa > Chordata > Testudines > Trionychidae > Pelodiscus > Pelodiscus sinensis. Next base: position 60,235,740 of record NC_143052.1, on the reverse strand, counting down.
CAGCGCTAATTCGAACTAACTTAGTTCGAATTAGTTAATTCGAACTAAGCTAATTCGAACTAACGCATCTAGAACTAAAAACTAGTTCGAATTAGCGTTTTGCTAATTCGAACTAGCGCGTCCACACTGATTGGCTGCAGGGGCGCATTTAAGGGCGGTTGAAACTGGTTCTGGCAGGGCATCAGGTCAGTAGTTGCGTTGTGTGGCTGCTGTCTGAGGCTATCTGAGGCTCGTGCTTAAAGGGACCCCCCTGGACAGCCAGTTGTCAGCTTTTCCTGCTTGCTTGCCAACCTCGCCGAGGGACAGCAAAGCGTTGGTCTCTGTGCCCGTCTGTGTTGGTGCTTCCCTTCGGGGGGGCCGCCGCAAGTGGCAACCTGGAGCCAGAGCTCGCCCTGCACCTTCTGGTGCACTTTCTGGACTTGCTGCTGCAAGCCTGTCAGCAATGGCTCGAGGCTGCCTGGCACCACCTGGTGCACGTCAGCTCCCTGCCTCTCCACCTGGCCACCCTGGGGGCTGTGGAGGAGCCGCGGTGGCGCCCCGGCATGGGCGTGCCCTGCCGCATCTGGCGTCTGGACACCAGCAGCGACTGGTGGGACCGCATCGTCCTGGAGTGCTGGGGGGGGGACACCTTCCTGGAGGGACACCTTCCTGGAGCTCTGCAAGTGGCTCACCCCTGCTCTGCGCAGAAGGGACAATCGCATGAGGCCCGCCATCCCCCTCCAGAAGCGGGTGGCTATCGCCCTCTGGAAGCTCTCCACGCCGGACAGCTACCGATTCGACGGGAACCAGTTCGGCGTGGGGAGATCCACCGTCGGAGCGGTGCTCATGCAGGTATGGCACTCGTCGGCCACTGCGCCGGAGGAGGGAGGGGGGCTGCAAGGAGGGGATGGGCCGCCCCAGGGATAAAGTGGGGGAGGGAGGAGGAGAAAGCGCCCCGCACTGGAGGGGTCGGTCTGTCCCGGCCGTACTACATGCCACCAGGGGGGTTGCTTCCGGGAGTGGGGCGCAGGGCACTTCCAGGGCACGAATGCTCCCAGCCACCCGGGCGCCCCACTGATTGGCGCTTTGCTGTGTCTCTCTCCGCAGGTGGTCAAGGCCATCAACCGGGTGCTGCTCCGCAGGGTGGTCCGCCTCGCCGACCCGGATGCCGTCATCCGGGGGTTCAGCGCCCTGGATTTCCCCAACTGCGGGGGGGCCATCGACGGGACGCACATCCCCATCCGTGCCCCGGAACACCAGGTGTCCCGGTACATCAACCAAAAGGGGTACTTCTCCATCCTCCTGCAGGCCGTGTGTGACCACCGGGGAGAGTTCATGGACATTAATGTGGGCTGGTCCGGAAAAGCACATGACGCCCGGGTGTACCGCAACTCCTCCGTGTGCCAGCGGCTGCAGGACGGGACCTTCTTCCCCGACTGCCACATCAGGGTCGGGGACGTGGACATGCCCGTGTGCCTGGTGGGGAATGCCGCCTACCCACTGCAGCCGTGGCTGATGAAGCCCTACACGGGGCACCTCAATCCCTCCCGCCAGGCCTTCAATGCCAGGCTGACCAGGGCCCGCATCGTGGTGGAGGGAGCCTTCGGGCGACTGAAAGCCCGCTTTCGATGCCTCCTCACCCGTCTGGACCTGGCCGAGCACAACATCCCTCCCGTGGTGGCAGCATGTTGTGTGCTCCACAATTTATGTGAGAGAAAGGGGGAGGCTTTCCTGCCAGCCTGGATGGCTGAGGCTGACCGCATGGCTGGCCACTACGGTCAGCCCCGCACCGCCGCCGTCCGGGAAGCCCAGCGGGGGGCCGTCCGGATCTGGGAAGCCCTGCGGGAGAGCTTCCTGGTGGAGGAGGAGGACTGAACTCTCCCTGCATGCCCCACTGGGGCCTTCTTCTACCCTACCCCCTTCCCCTTTCCCCTCCCACCTACTGTCAAATAAAGACACCTGTTTTTCAAACAAAAACGTCTTTTTATTTTACATAACTGGGGTGGGGGGGAGGGAGGGAGGAATGAGGGTGGGAGAGGAGAGGGGGAAACCTGGGACAAGGGAGCTGGAAGGGGAGGGAAGGGAGGAAGGGAAAGGAAAGCTTAGGGGTGGGGGTCCAGCTGCCTCTCCTGTCTCGCAACACTGCGGGTCTGGGGGCATTGGTAGGGAATGGTTGTGGAGGGTGGGGCAGGAGGGACGGGGGGTGTGGAGGAATCAGGAGCAGGATCAGGAGGGGGAGCAGGGGGAGCAGGAGGGGGAGCAGGAGCAGGAGCCGGAGAAGGAGGAATTGGGAAGCGGTCGAGCAGGCTCTGGAGGTGGCCTCTCAGGGCACGGCCCTGCTCCTCCAGTGCCTCCAAGCTCCTCCGGCGCAGCCTCAGGTCCTCCTGGACCCAGTGGTCCTGTAGACGGAGCTGTTGCTCCAGGAACCGGAGGTGCCGCCTCTGGTACTCCTCCTGGTTCCTGGCTCTCCTGCTTGCCCGTTAGTTCGAACTAACTTTGTAGTGTAGACATACCCTGGGTAAAAGAGATGCCATAAGCATCACTGCTCTGGCCAGATTTTGACTTGAGCTTCTGAGTAGGGCTACTGGATCACATCCCATAGGTGGGTAAATGCCTATCTTCCCAGTTCATTAAATGCTTCAGGCCTTTTTTGGGAGATAGGCAACTGAATGTTTCTAGAGTCAGGCAGCAGCATGGCTTGAGGCAGAGACTTCTGCACTTCAGAACACATTTAACCTGACGGTCTAGATACGGATTGAATCTAAGCACCTACAGAGCTCCACAGGAACTTTGTAGATCAAACCAATCCTAAAATAGGAATGTGGGTCTCTAAACTCATATTTAGTGCTTATGTCTGGGTTCTAAGTGCTTAAGTACCTTTGTGAATCTAGACCAAAGCATTCAAGAACTCTACTCAAAATCTGAGGCACTCAAAATTAGTGACCACCTTTTACAAATACTGAAACTCCAAAGTTCCTGACTCTCAGTCCTGTGCTTGCTTCATCAATTTGATTTTGTCTGTAGAGTTATAGATTATTCATATTAAACAAGTGAGATGGTCCAACACAGCAGAAAGAAAGGAAGTGAAAAGAACAGCCATTGACCTTGTAGATCTGTTCTGTGATTAATTATTAACTGGCTTGAAAGCAGGAAAATAGAAGGATAGTGCTTTAACCATTTTATTTTTTAACAGAAATCTGTAGGGTTCTACTATTCGTTTCTCTGCAGCTGCCGGGATTAGCTGTACCAAATATACAGTGTGAAAATTACAGCCTTATATTTGCCATGTGCTGAAAAGGGCTGAGATTATAAGGGACATATATTCACTAACATATTTATTCTTTGCAGGTAGCAGTATTGATGGCATGAAGCAATGCAAGTACTCGTTTGAGGTAAGGAGAGATACGATCACCAATTTCCAGTTCAAGCGCTAACATCTCAACACATTAAGAATAGCAACATAGTGTCAGCTCAGGTTGCAAGACTGAGGCAAACAGAGATAATACTAACTCTTCTACTTCACTAAGCATTTTTTTTAAAAAGACAACCAAGGCCTATTATAGACATACAAGGACTGAAGAGCTTGCAGATGGTGTTTGCATGAATGCTTCCAGTCTGCGCTCAACTAATTCCAGTCGTCTGTGCTCAACTAATTCCTGTCACGCTATGGTATCTTTAGAGCAGACTGGAAAAGTACCATCCTACATGGCATATAACCTTTGATCAGTATTCTCCATAGGACGAGAAAATTCATTTTTTGCCCAGTGTTTCATTTGAAAAAAAATCCTCATTGGCAAGAGATATTTTTATCTTATGGAACAGAGGAGATTGGGAAGAAGCCCTAATTCCAAAGTGAAGTGTACCTTCCCCATGATGGAGTAGCTTTCTGTTTCAGGATCTTGCTGGAGTTTTGCTGTGATGATTAATGGTCCATCCCAAGAGGACTGCCCTAAGTTGAACAAGTACAGGAGCAAAAAAATTGTTGCTTTTGACTTACTTAAAATGAACCCATTCAGAGCTCTTCTCACTTGTAGAAAATATGCACAATTTTATCAACAGCTAGGATTAGAAGTGTGCAAAGTTCCCATACCTAGGAGTTCCCTTAAACTCTCCTATTCAAGTACTGACCCATCTGAAACATGTTTACATGTTCAGATCTGACAAGGTCACAGAGCAAGATGGTAGAACTGAAGGTACCTTTAGTGTACTGAGTCTGGTTCTGCTTTCCTGATCCAAACAGGATTTAAATGCCTTCTACATCATTGGAATTTCATTTGTTTAACATAATTCCAACTCTTATTTTTTACTATGAATTTTGTATTCTCTGGAGGTGTCCACTTTGGGCAATTGGACAATAGGGCCGTGTCCAGACTCAGGGGTTTTTTCGGGAAAAGTAGCCTTTTCCCGAAAAAACTTCCCCTGCGTCCAGACTCAAGCTGCGTTCTTTTGAAATTATTTCGAAAGAACGCGGCTTTTCTTTCGATGGCGGTAAACCTCGTTTCACGAGGAAGAACGCCTTCTTTCGAAAGTTCCTCTTTCGAAAGAAGGCATTCTACAATGTAAAGAGGCCGTCTTCGAAAGAGAGCATCCAGACTCGCTGGGTGCTCTCTTTCGAAAAAGCAGATTTCCTCTATCGAAAGATCCGCCTGCAGTCTAGACGCGATCTTTCGAAAGAGGCTCTTTCGAAAGATGCTTTCGAAAGAGCCTCTTTCGAAAGAAGCCTGCAGTCTAGACATAGCCTAGGTGTGTAAAAGACGATAGGTGAAATATTTAGCCCAGTAGACCATGAAAACAGTACATTATTACCTGTAATAATATGTTCTTCTTTCTTGATTTTCAGGGAATAACCACTATTGAAACGCTTTAACCCAGATCTACAAAGGCACTAACATGCCTAATCCCAGTTACTGAGATCCACAAAACCACCATATTTCTTCCCACCCATTTTGTTTTGAGTTAAGTAAATGCCTAATTCCTTCTCATATGAAATGACTTAGGTGCTTAAGCCACCTGACTCCAGGACAGGGTTCCGGGTCATGGCTCACTAGCAGAGGTGGGTGTCTAACCTTCTGAGGCTACGTCTACACTACAGGGGTTTTGCGCAAAACCCGCAAAGCGTCCACACCTCAAACGCGTTTTTGCACAAGAAAATTTACAGTGAATCAACAGAACAGAGGGGTTTTTGCCATGTAGGTATTCCTCTTTTAACAAGGAATAAGCCTTTTTGCTCAAGAGCTCTTGCAGGTGTCTTGGTGGCCATTCGGTTAATGATAATCAGCTTTCTTGCGAGAGCATCCATGCAGTCTGGATGCTCTCTTGCGCAAAAGCACATCACTTTTCCGATGCGCTTTTGCAGTGTGGTCGCGCTCTTGTGCAAGATGTTTTTGCGGAAGATCTTTTCCGCAAAAAGCTTCTTGCACAAAAAGCCTACAGTCTAGATGGAGCCTGAGGGGGCAGAATTGAAGACACTCCTCTCAATACAGTATCTCCTATTGGCTCCACAGCTAGTGCACTGCTTTTCGTGGCCTGCATTCAAAGGTGCCTCTCTCTGCTGATTCACTGTATGTGAATGGCCTAGGAGTCTTACTAAGATTTTGTGGATAACATTATTCTTCCTATGATTTTCTGGGCCTTAGTGGCTTCCTGAAAGGGAAATGCATGGTGTAAGAAAGTTACACACTTTGTTTGCATTTCAAAACTGGTAAAATCTGATGTTTTCAGAATCTTTTAAAAAGATGATGGGTGTCCACCCTTCCTGATAACTTCAGAGGTGTTAAAGCATCTCAGTCAGCACATTCTAAAAGACGTTCTGAACCTTAACAGAATTTGATTTTGCAAATCTTCTCATTAGTCATTTCACCCTTCTCAAAGGTCAATCAATAATAATAATAAAAAGCCGGGTTCTCCATTGTTTTATGTAGCCACATGCACTTTTGTAAAAGAGGCATTGAGTGATGCCATTCTGACTTAGTAGCATTCTATGCCCATTTTACAGAAGTATGTGACTATAGTGCAACCAATGGGCTAGAGACTTCCCTCCCCCATATTCTGTCTGCTTTAGCAGCTGCTCTGCCTCTCACATCCATCAGTGACTGAGAACAAGTGTACTAGCATATTTTTAATATAAAATGCAAAACTTCTTCCATTTTATCTTATCTGTCATCTCTAAATAAGTTATACTCATCTATACCAATATTCTTCTCATGATACTTAACCCACCAAGACACCAGTTAAGTTATAATTTACATTATGCACTAATACTTATAGTTCAATCTCCATACTCCTTGCATTTGTGCATAGACCAGGGGTTCCCAAACTTTTTGACATGGGGACCAGTAAGCCCATAGTAAGCCGCAGCCCATAGTTTGGAAAACACTGGTATAGACAATAAAACAATATTACTCAATAAGGGTAATAGCTACTAGTTACTAGTTCCACGAGGCGTACAGATAGTTCGGAATAACTACATAGTTCGAACTATCTAGCCGGTGCCGCGTGTAGCCGCGCGGCACGGGGTTCGAACAAGCCGGCTTTTAAAAATGGCGGCGCCGGCTTTATGCTAATGAAGCCCGGGAAATTCAAATCCCGGGCTTCATTAGCAAGTTCGGTATGCATACATTACCCCCCTAGTTCGAACTAGGGGGGTAGTGTAGACATACCCTAAGAGATACTCATCAGCTGCTTAGTTCTTATTCTTATTTTCTAGCTACTAGTTCAGGGGTGGGCTAATACTGGCCCGTGGACCAGATTCATTCCACCAGGGTTACCCACTGGTGGCCCCCCATGCTGCTGTATTTACCTGCCCCTCTGAAGGTACAGGGGATCACAGCTCCCATTGGCCACAGATCAATTGGTTCCCAGCCAATAGGAGTTGCGATTGCCCATACCTGCGGAGGTGCAGGTAAATATAACGGCAGCAGCCCAGCAGGGGCTAACCCTGTTGAACCACTGCCACTTTATTGCCCACCGCAGTAGGCTAAGAGAATGTGTGTTTTTAAAACCTGAGGCCCACACAACTGGAATAGCTGTCTCAACCTCTATTTCTCAACCATCTCTAATCACTGGCCTAAATCTGCACTGATCTCACTCACAAAGCTAACATTTGTTCTCTTGTTTCTTGCTTATTCCATCCAGAACAAAAGACATTCTGAAAATATGCAGAGAAAAAATATAACTTGTAACTGGCTGCTGAGAAGGAAGATGGACATTTCTTTTGCTGTAGGCTCCTTCTCAGCTTCACTCTAGAGTCATGGGCAGGTAGCAAGTTTTGGGCCCAACAGGCTATCCCATGAGGGAACATGAAAATGGAAAGCTAGGATTTAATGTCTTGCTCTTGTTTGTTACTTAGGGCACCTCTATGGATATGTCTACACTACATGGCTATTTTGGGATATCAGAGGTATCCCAAAATAGCTCCCCCGCGTCAACATAAGCTGCCCAGCCAAGAAAAAGAACATTCACTCTTCCTGCCCCTCACCTTTTTCATTCTTTTTTTCTTACTCTTCCTCCTATATTATAAGTAAAAAGAAGTAAATGAAAATAAAGGGAGGTACCTGGATTGTTTTTGTACACTAACTTTTTTCACAGTCCACTTGAAAATTGTTAAAGGTCTCGGTGGACCATTCAATGATCTTTCCAAATATTGTTTGTACCATTAGCTAACTATTATAAAATGCTTTGGATAAGAGATTTATAAAAATAACATCATAACCTTTCCTCAGTGCACCTGAATGGAGCACAGTTTGAAAACTTCTGTTCTAGATGAAAGCTTGTATTTGCATTAAGCTAACGTGAACTATGTGGAAAAAAATAACATGTATAGATCATGCATAAATAAAAGTTAAATTTCTCTGAAGAAACTTATTCAATCTAAAAAAATTATTCAGACAGCTTTTTTCTACACTTTTTCTTTACAAAATCATCAGTTAAGTTGTAAGTAATATTTTGTAAAGAAGTACAACATTACTGACCTTTTCAAATGTTCACAACTCATTATATTTTGCAAATAATTTTTAACTCAATTGAATATAGAAAAAGAACATTCACCAGAAGAATTTGTGACAGGTATTGTTAACAACATTTTTCAGAATGGTTTCTACATTTGGAGAGGTTGCCTGCAAACCGTCATGTACAAGTCTTTACAAATCAACTGGTGATCTCGAAGCACAGACCTAATAATTTTCGATAAAAAGAATGAAATGTTTCACTTCATCTTCAAAAAGATTTGTGTCTATGTCCTCTTGGTAGAATTCATTTAGCTTCTTAGTGGCTTTTAGCATCTTCATCCATATTTCTATCAAAAAACATGAAAAATAAATCAACAGTTTTCTTTAGAGCTTCACCTCTACTCTGCAATTGCACTATTATGTTGTTACATATAACACTGATGGTATCAATGATGATTTTCTTTCCCTTTTAAATTGATTTCATTGTCTCTAGTTTCACTGAAAAATAACTTCTTGGGTTTTTTATGCTTCTCACCAGATATATCAGAGGAACTTATATTTACTGTTAATGTTAGTGAACTTCCATGACAAATCTTGAAACTGAGGATAAACAATTATGCAGCCTTCAATAAATTTATATCAACTTTTTACAGTGATTTGCTGACATCATTAATTCTTTGATGTAAATTGTTCCTCTAAATAGTAAAAACAGCAATATAATTCTTTTCAAACTTTTCGGCAAAGGATTTTGCTTCAGTTTTTGCACATGGATTTTCAGAATTTGATGTGACTGTGTCTAATAAGGTTCTTCTTCTAACAACGTAGCTCATTTCCAAAGCCAAAACAGCAACTGCACCTGGTGTCACAAATTCTTTTGACTGTCAAATGTTTTCCATTTGCCTGCTCCAAGCGTGATTGTAACATGTGTGGAAACTGAAAAAAAAAAAGCATACATATTTTGAACAAAATGAAAAAAATGAGCAGCTTCCTAAAAAGATGCAGTTGCAGCATTTCAGATTAAATTTAAGGAATGGCTGGAACGTGGCATGAATAAAGCAGAGGGATTTGCATTGTTCAGTCTTACCTGTAGACCTGAATATTTCCCCGCCATATTTGCGATGTTATCAAAGCTCTGCCAATAACAATTGTTGATGTACAAATCTAAATTTGTAATGATTTCGAAAATCTTTGGGCATCCTTCTTTCAAAAGAAGGATGTAAATTAGACACTTCAAAATTGCAAATGAAACTGGGATTTTAGTAATGGAGTAGTAAAAGCCAGCCCCTGTCTTTCCTAGACGCAGGTTCATACCTGGGTGCGGACCGCAGGCACAGGAACTAAAGGTGTAGGCAGTGCTGCTGACAGAATAGCCAGGACCCTGGGCATGGTGTGGGGGTACAGGTTTGGGCTCCCAGAAGGGCAGGACCTCACGTGAAAGGGGTGGAGCTAGGGTTCCAGTGCAAGATCAGGCCTGCCATGGTGGGGCTAGAGAAGAAGACTAACAGAGGATCTCCATGCTGGCAAAGGACAGCTTCAGGTGCCCCAGTGGCCCTGCACTGGCTTGCCTGGAGAAATGGGCAGAGACCCACATGTGCTCCCCCTGAAGGTGAAGGGAGTGCAACTCCATTGGCTACCTGAGCAACCCCGCCCCCACCCTGGGTTCTCCATCCCCTAGCCACTCTCTCCCTCATTCACAGGTAGCCACCACTCACTAGGTAGCAGCCAACAGCAGTGCAACATTACAGGGACTGGAGGACTCAGGAGTTAAAGGCAGTGCGAGAAGCAACACTTTCTCGCTTCAAAGTGCGACATTTTCCTGCCAGCTGTGCAGCTTGCAGTCTCTCCAGCCTCCAGTTGGCTCTTCCCCCACCATGGCAGCCACAGCTGGCCCCCCCTCCCACCCTGTGGGCAGCTGCCACTCACCAGGGATGGTGGCCAGCAGAACAAAAAGAGGCTGGAAAATGCCACTTTTCTCTGGTCGGATGTGTGGCTCACTCATGCTCCTCTGAACACTTCCAGGCCATGTTTGTGCTGCTCGCTGCCTCCTGATGGCTCTCCTGACACTACAGCCTGCAGGTTAGCCTCCCTGCTCTCCTGCCCTCCCATACAGCCCTCTCTGCAGAGAGACTAGCCCCCTCGCGGAACAGCCTGTGCAAGGGTGTGTGGGGAAAGAGTGCCATACCCGGTACTGGACTGCCTGGCTGGGGGGGCACCACGCTGTTGGGGAGGGCCCATACCAGGGCACAGTATGTTTCATTTAAAATCCTCCCCTGCTCTGGCTAGCAGAGTCTTCTATCCTTGAATTATACCTGTCATGCCGTCTGGAGTGGCTCAGGACTGTATGTGCCTACCTCTGGGCAGGCTGTCAAAAACAAGGCAGACACCTCAAACTGGTGATATGTTCTATTAAATTTCACCAAGCCAGTGATAAATTTGAACTCTTGGATCACCTTAATAGTCTTATCCTTGAATTACATGCAGTCTCCTTAGACTCTCCAGTCAATCTTGCCACCCGGACAAATTGGACTGAGTGATAAATGGTCACATGATATCTAAGTTGCTTTCAGTTCCAAGAGATCCGTCACTTACCCCAGATCAGCTAGCACCCAACATACAACAAAGAGAATGTCTATGGAAAATTCTGTAATAAACTATCCCCAGGTTTATTAACTAGGGTTCTTTCATCCATTATCTAGGGACAGGTTTTTAGGTGCTAAGCTATTGCTTTGGGTTCCTCATCTAATATAAAAATATTGGCTATGATTTATTGAACCTCATATAAAATGGATTAAACCTAGTGCCATTCTTCAGTCTGGAGCACAGTCTTGTTAGGGATTTCTCTTTCCCATGAAAAATATTCCCAGAGGAGAATTTTTTTTCCTCCAGATTATTGGTTATTACACAGGGAAGATAGAACAGATGCATGTTCATTGGATAAAAACCACAAGCAGGCATTTCCATCATGTGTAGCTTACTTTTCAATCAACAGTAAATTATGATCTTCTTAAACTGGAGTGCATATAAAAAATGGCTATAGGTGAGTTTAAAGTGATGTTTCCTTTATTATGACTTAGACTGCTTAGTGACCTCTCACTATAACAGTTGATTTATTCACAGTATGAATTTGTTCATTCCATTACAACAGATTGAAGTAAATGGGAACTAAGGCAAGTTTTTCTACATAAAGGGATTGCATATAAGAGGATGTTACTGAAAAATCTTTCCTTGTCTACTAGAAGAGAGACTCCATCAAAGAGGGCATGGCAAAGAGGGAAACTGCCCCAGGTCCCAGCAATTCAAAAGTGTCTGGGGATTCTGGCCACTGCAACTGTGGCAGAGGTGGTATCCAGAATCTGGGCCCTTTAAATCGCCAATATAGTGGCACAGTGTACTCCAGGCAGCACTGGAGGAACGTGCTGTGGTCCAGGTGGCATTGAGGGCTGGCTTCCCCTGATTTTGTCCCTTTTACCAGAGGCCCCACCACTTCCATCTGAGGCCCCACCCTCTAAGGGAGAGTAGAGCCAGTCCCCACTTTGTCCAGGAGATCAGTGAAGGTGTTGATTCTCCTAGGGAGTGAAAACTGAAAATGGAAAGTTCAAAAGAATTCCCATGTTGCAATGGCGTGAACTCAGTATAAAATGTATTTTTCTCAAAATCCTGCTTTTCTGAATTTGAAATAGAATATATTTACATATATATGCACATGGATTTCAGCACAATATGTCTAATATAAAATGCTATTGAAAATGAAGACAGATGATACCCTTCCTACTAGGCAGGGATGTCTCATAACTGTAAATAATGAATTCCTGTGTATAACTAGATCTAACATAAGCAGAAGGATAACATTCACTGAGACTATGTCTACACAGCAGGGTTATTTCGAAATAACTGATGTTATTCCGAAATAACGTAGTACGCATCTACACATCAAGACTGTTATTTCTAGATAAATTCGAAATAACGGGCTTCTTACTCTGATTCCTGTAACCCTCATTATATTAGTAAGGGTTATCTGAGGAAGAGTGCTCTATTTCGAAATAATTGCTGTGTAGACAGCACCAAAAAGTCTAAATAAGCTATTTTGACTTAAGCTACGCAAGTAATGTAGCTCAAGTTGCATAGCTTATTTTGAGTTTAGCCCTGCTGGGTAGACATGCCCTGAGGCTCTTAGTATGGGACTAGAGTTTGAAAATGTTCTTTACCTGAAGTACACACTTGTTAAAAAAAAATCAATGTTTAAGAACAAATCTCTTTAACTATCTTGCCAAAAAAAGTGGGTTAGAATCAATTGCTTTCATAGTAAATCCCAGTTTATTTATACTGTCAGTGAGTGGAACCTTATTTCTAAAGCACTTTGAGATTGACCAATGAACGTTGCTATATAAGAGTTTGTATGATTAATTATTAGTTCTTAGGTTTGTTTTTTTTCCAGAATTCGATAGAAGTTGTTCAGTGCAGGAAATTTCTCTCCAAAACACAGTTCTATGAAAATAAAATTCAGATCCAGTATCTATAACATGACATATGACTGACATGAATTCTCATAGTTTTGAAATTCTAGGAGCTACTAACAGTTACCTCTTTTATTTCACCCTATATCTGCTGAAAGGCAGTTATCCACTATTTGCTGTAGTCTGAAGAGCTTTCAGGATGTCTCTACAGAAACATAAAATTAGTCAAAAATAAAATGAATAGAGATGGGTTGATACCAGATTTCCTATTTTTCAGGAAATTCAGCAATTTTGATTTTTTTCCATTCCAAACTGGAAACCAAAACATTTCAAAAATTCCTGCAATACAAAATTACACATCTACACACCCAGAAATTATTTCAAGTTGAGCAAAATGTCTCTTTCAACTAGAAAACATTTCACGTTCAAAAGATGGGAATTTTCCAATGGAAAAAAAATCTTTCTTTGGAAAATTTCTGCTTAGTTCCACTTATGGAATTACTAAGAGAAATTACCAAATAAGTAGGTTTAAACAAAAAATTGGTGAACAAGCACTTATACTTCAGTTGCAACACATAAGCATCACAATCATAAAATTGGAAGAGTAAATTTTACTAATATTGGAAGGGGTAAGTCTAGATGACAAAATTCTGATAAAGTGGAGTGATTTTATATTACAGCAGAAGGAAATTGAGATAGAACTCCTGGGATACATCTACACTGGGTGCTAAATTCAAGTTAAGATACGCAACTTCAGCTATGTTAATTGCATAGCTGAAGTTGAAGTACCTTAACTCAACTTTTGGCGCTATGAAGCAGGAAATCTAAGGAAGAACACTCTTCCTTCACCTCCCCTTACTCCTCGTGAAATTAGGGTTGCAGAAGTCAGAGTAAGAAGCCTGTTATTGAGAAATTAATTTGAAATAATGAGCTTGCTGTGTAGACATGCATTCTGTTATTTCAAAATAACATGAGTTATTTCAAAATAAGTGTGCCGAGTAGAAAATAACATTAGTTATTTCGAAATAAGCATGTAGTGTTTTTAAACTGCATAGGAATTCTACCCCTGCCTTTTCTCTAATTGTGAAGAATTTGTCATCAGATGCACAAAGATACTCTTGAAATTAATATTTGCATATAACACTAAAAAGTTCCCTTGTTCTCTCAAAGCAAATGATTTGTCCATTAAAGCTCAATATATCCCTATGTCCTAGTTATCTTTTGGGTTTAGAGAAGGTAACAAAGATAGCCCAGATTTGAAAAACTTAAACTACAAGAAAAAGCTAAAAACTGAGTGGCTACGTCTAGACTGGCATGATTTTCCGCAAATGCTTTTAACAGAAAAGTTCTTCCGTTAAAAGCATTTGCGGAAAAGAGTGTCTAGATTGGCATGGACGCTTTTCCACAAAAGCACGTTTTGCAGAAAAGCTTCCGTGCCAAATCTAGACGTGGTTTTGCGCAAAAAAGCCCCAATCGCCATTTTCACGCTCGGGGCTTTTTGCGCAAAACAATACCACGTTGTCTACACTGGCCCTCTTGCGCAAAAGCATTTGCGCAAGAGGGCTTTTGCCCGAATGGGAGCAGCACAGCATTTCCGCAAGAACACTGACAATCTTACATGAGATCGTCAGTGTTCTTGTGGAAATTCAAGCCGCCAGTGTAGACAGCTGGCAAGTTTTTCCACAAAAGCAGAAAAACTTGCCAGTCTAGACGCAGCCGGTATGTTTATTCTCTTGAAAAGATGAACGAGGCCTTTTCAATACCTTCCAGAAGATCATTGCTGTGGGAATCCCAGGAGTTCATACAGTAGGTCCAGTAAAGAAATTAACTGCTGATCATGCTCCTGTCAACTCTGGTACTCCACCAGGTTGAAAAGAGTAAGGGGAATTGATAGGAGAGTTTCTTCCATTGACACCCCCCCCCCCCAGTAGGAATGCAGTGGTAATTTAAATTAAGGTACATCGACTCCAACTTTGCTATTCACATAGCTGGAGTTGCGTATCTTATTTCAACATTGCCCACTAGTGTAGACGTGGGGGGGGGGGGGGGAGGGGGCTGACAATAATCTTCAGATGTGTCAAGGGCTATTATTAAAAACACAGCCATCAATTATTTGCCTTCTCCTCAGTTCAGTGGACATGGAGAAATCAGTTTAACCTACAGTGAGGTTTATATCAGATTTTAGGGAAAATATTCAAACTGTAAGGATAGAGGACTACTGGAATAGGTCACCAAAGGAAGTTGTGGAATTCCCCATCATTAGAGGCTTTTAAAAACAAGTTAGATTAGTGATGATCTAGATATATTTGGTCCTGCCTCGTTTTGAGATGAACTAGGTGACCTCTTGGGTGCCCTACATTTCCATGAAAATAGGGTTTTTAAAATCAAGCTAGGTTTGGAATACTAACTAGCAAAAAGAAAACTTTTAACAATGAAATGCTGGTCATTTTTACATCCACACAGTATCACAAATATTTGGTTGAATACAACTGACATGTAGTTAAAATTCCCCTCTTGTAAAAGCCACATATGCAAAATAATCAGTAATAAAAGGCCTCTATTCTCTTTGATTGAAAGAGATATGTGATCAGAATTATAAGGACAATTTTAGTTACTGCAGGCCAGAGATCTATTTACCAGAGAAAATGAGTTACACCAGCATAAAACTGGAGTAATGCTGTAGTGAATGGGGCATGACTTCTTTCTCTTCTTTGCAAATAAAGTACTCTAATGGTGAGATTCAGCACTGTGCCTCTTAGAAGTGTTGCAAAGGATTTGCAGCTGCAGGCAGAGGTAGAGGGTTAAGACCTGCTCCAATTATGGCCTGTTATGGCAGCCTCCCTGGACTGTGCTATCCCTGCAGTGCTATATGCCATTCACAGAACTTGCCCTGTGCCAGGAGTCCTCAGTGTACAGCCGACAGCTGTGTTCCTCAGTTCTTGCATCTGAGGAATTAGCTCCATACCAGACCTAGGTGTTTTAAACCTGCTTTCTGTCATTCCAGCCCTTTTACCCAGTGGAAAGGGGACCTTGCAGGGGTAGAGAATCTCACCAAGTCTTTTTTTGCACTCTCTCATATAGAAGTTCTTATACCTCTGAACATTTTCACTTCTCTGTACTTTTTCCATTTTTCCTACTTTACTTTATTCTTAACAAGGTGTACAAAACTGAATGCAGTAGTCAGAGAACATAATATACCATTCATTTGCCCAACTCCATTACAGAATAACGTTATTCTCTATCTTTTCCTGAATACTTGATAGAAAGCCAATATTCTTCAATACCAATGCCAGTGAGGGCAATTATAAAAACTTTATGATATTCCAATCTCTTTCACAGTCACCCGAAAGAATTAGCTCCTAAGGAAGGCCTTTGTGAGAAGCTGCAACCCCCCTAGATGTAAACTGCAAGCAGCAGTAGCAGCTTCTCAGAGTTATGATACAGTTATTATTTCGAATTAACTTTAATAGCATCTACACAGGCAAATTGCTATTTTGAAATAAATTCAAATAAGCGGAGTGCTTATTTCAAATTTGGTAAACCTCATTCCACGAGGAATAACACCAAATTCAAAATAGCTAATTCAAAATAAGTGCTGTATAGACGCTTATTTTGAAATAGGGGGCCTCCAGCCCTTCCCAGTTTCCCCTGGTGGCCACTCTGGGCCAAACCAAAAAAACTCCTCTTCTCTCCCCCAGCCCTGGAGCCCTTAAAGGGGTAAACTCTGGCCACACTGCACTGCACTGCCAGCACACACTGCACTGCCAGCAGTTGCTGCCCCTGACCCAATGCCCGCAGAATGAGCCGGGCAGCCAGTGCCAGCCAGCCATCCACTTCCCAGTCCCCCAGGAGCCAGCCAGGGGCCGGAGACGGTGGGAGCCCTTCTGGACTAGTGCGGACATCATGGACCTCATAGAGGTTTGGGGGGAGGCCTCCAATGTCCATGATCTCTGCACTAGATGGAGGAACGCAGCCATGTACAGCCGCATAGCTGCCACCATGGCCACCAAAGGCTACATGCGCACCCAGGAGCAGGTGCGCATGAAAATTAAAGAGCTCCGGCAGGTGTACACAAGGGCCACATGGGCAGCTCCGTACAGGGGCAGACTCCTGTCCCCATTTTGACACCCTGGAGCACATCGTGGGGGGCGGCATGGTCCGTGCCACCCCGGGGGACAACGATCTGGGAGCAGAGAGTCCTGACCAGTGCACGGAGGAGGAGCTACAGGAGCTGTCACAGAGGGTGCCACACTAGCAGGACCCCTCAGCTGTCCCAGCAGCTGAGTCACCAGGGTCGTCCGGAGAGGCCACAGCATGTGAGTGCCATTACTGTCTCCTTCCTCGGGGGGTGGGGAAGGAGACCAGGGACTGTGCATGTGGGCCTTGCTTACCATGGATCATGCAGCAACCTGTGCATGTGTGAGCATGTGCCGTGCCACCCCTGGGCAGGTGACTCCAGCTGCCTGCCACATAGGGACCTTGGCCTGACAGTCACACGCATGTGTGAACAGACATGACATGCCCCTGACCCCAGGGCGGGACACAGCAGGACACCCTCCCTTCACAAGCCCCCTCTACACAGAGGCAGGGGACATCGCCCCCCCCCCCACCTCGGCCGCACTATACACAGCACAGGGGCATGGGTGTGGTCTTGGGGCAGCTCCCTCTCCCGGGGATAGCCGGACATTCCGACCATGGCCTCTGTGCAAGCACAGCGGCTCTGACGGTGCAGGGCACAGTCATCCTCACCTTGCAGAGTGCAGCTGGGCTTCACCCACTGTGTCCCCAGGGAGAACTGACCACTTGTTTTGTTTCTCTACAGCTGCACCAGCTACGCATGAAGAGCGCACACCACGCCCGGGACATGCATCCGAGGGCTCGGCAGGCCCACTCGAACAGTGAAGGGGTACTGACAGCAGCACCTGGGGGCACTGCGAGCCCTGAACCTCCAGAACTGGGTGCAAGAAGACCTGCAGCTCCGCGGGAGCAGCTTGCCCAGGGTTGTGCCATCTACTGACACCTGCAGGGGCCCTGGTGCAGAGCGTGCTGCCTCCTGCCAGTCTCGCGCCTGCTGCCTCCCCAGCTACCGCTCCTTCTCCCACTTCTTCTCCCTCTCCCTCTTCTTGCATCACACCCTCCTCAACCTCCACACCCTCCTCTCCATCTCTCTGGGGATGCCGAGGCCCCCGCAGCCGCTGTGCTGGGAGACAGTTGGCCCGGTGAGACCCCCACCACTGAGCTTCCCTTCCCTCTTCTTCCCCTTTCTTCTCCCTTCCAGCTCCCTCCTCCCAGGTTTCTCCCTTTCCTCGCCCGCCCTCTCTCGTCCCCTCTCCCGCCTCCTTTCTCCAGTATCAGAATTTCATCCCCCCTCCCGAGTTTTGTTAAATAAAGACAGTTCGTGTTTGTGAAAAAGTGTGCATTTTATTTTACATCATCAAGGTAGACAAGCAAGCAGGGAAACCTGAGAACTGGCTGTCTGAGGGAGGAAGGAGGCCCTTTAAGCACAGACCTCAGTTAGCCTCAGGCATCAGCCACACAGGGTAAGTCCTGACCTGGTGCCCTGCCGGAACTGGCTCCGACCATCCTTAAATGCGATTCACAGTCCACTCAGCGTGGACACGCTATTTCGAAATAGCAAAATGCTATTTCGAAGTGCATTTTGTGTATAGACACGTTATTTTGAAATAAGCTATTTCGAATTAACTCTTTTGAAATAAGATATTTTGAAATAACGCTGTAGTGTAGACATACCCTCATCTGGAATAGTCCCTTGAAAATTTTCTTCCTTCCACAAGTATCAGCCTAGGAGGATTTAGGCTTTTTAAATCCTTCAGAATTGCATCTTCCTACCTCATTTGTGGTCCTTTGACCTCAATTCTAAAAAACTTCTGTGATAGTGTGCCTTCTTCTCCATGTTGGACATGACCACACTATTATGCTCTTGGCATCCACTGGTGGAAGACTCCAACTTCCCATGATCATCTAAGTTATCAACTTGTTTGTAACAAAATTAAACCAAAGTATATTACGAATGCACCCTCACTTTTGATATTGAAAACTCATTTTTCTTCCTTTTCTCGGCTGTTTTTAATGTCAGGGTTTCTTCTCTGTATAACAGAGTTGTCATCACTACTGTGTTAAACATTTGAATCTTAGTTGTCACACTAATATCCTGCTGTCCAAACACGGGCCTTTAAAGATACTGAAATGTCATTGATGTAAGACTGAGAAAAACCTGTGACTTTTGTAATTACAGATTCTCCTTCTGTTAACTAGATACCCAGATGGATAAAACTTTTCACCATTCAACATCTTTGCCATCTTCATACAGCATTGGCAGGTCATACCTTTTGATTTTATAAGAGGAAGTCATAGCCTTGGTTTTATCCTCTTCCCCACCGCATTGACCGTCTGTTTCTGCTGGGGTGAGGGTTTTTTTTTTAGGTTTTGGTTTTGGGGTGTTTTTTGTTTGTTTTTTGCAGTTCTTCCACAATGCTTTATATTTGTTCACTTGTCCCTCCAGAAAGGCAGTATCCACCTGCAGACTTGAGATCCTCTAACGACAAAACTTTAAATTGCACATCTCTTACTCAATCAGCATTTGTCACCCTATCCTCTGTTAGAACATTGAATAAAATAGGTAAGAGAATACACAGCCCTTATTTCTGCTGCAACCTTGGGAGTTGGGGGGGCGGGAGGAAACCACAGCTCCTACTCCTGCCGCAGCCACTGCCATCTGAAACCAAAGTCATGGAAATCTGGTAAAGTCATGGAATCTGTAACTTCTGTGCTTATTTATATCCTTTTTATGAGCATTTTGTATTTTGTAAGACTTGGACCTAAATGATTTATTGTTTACCTGAGTGAACCTAGAGAATTAGAGAGAGAAAACTAAGTTATGCAACTGAAATATAAACTTCAGGCCATTATTTGTAAGAGATATGAACAACATATCTTACATTTTTTCTGAGAAATATTTATAAACAAGCCTTACATATACTGGTTTTAATATTAAAATGTAAACAGTCTTCTACATGCAAATATTCATTTGAAAGTAAATATCCATCCACTTGAAAATAAATGTGTACAGAATTTTTAACAAACAGTACAAGTGTAATACTTACATTGACGAGTGTTGATTTGCAGTGTGAATGCTTCAATTACAGAACATCTGCAATTAGATTAATTATGAATTTTCAAAGTTGACTCATCATAGTAACTGACACTTCACAATAAAATCCAAGTGTGTAATCGTTCATTAATCAAAAAAGCAAAAACAAAACAAAACCAGTTTAAGAAAATCCCACCACACAATTTGCAACATTTCCGCACCCTATTTATAGGAATAGACTTACATGGTTATCAGAGAAATGTCACATCATTAGAAACATTGATTCACCCTGTAATGTCATTTACAAAATGTCACCTTCTGACAATAGTGCTGCTAGGAATAGTATCACGCTACATTGAATCAGCAGCTACAGTGAACGCTATTTAAAAAGTAAACATTTGCAAGACAATCAGTCACCACAGTTACTACCTACTCCAGTTATAGTGAAAACTCTGGTACCTTGGAAGCTACTGTGTGGTAACTATAGATAAATATTGATTCTCGGGTCATATTCTCAGCTCATGTACATTAACATACCTCTGTTGAAGTCAGTACAGTAATTCTTCACTTAACACGTGCCCACTTAACACATTTTCACGATAGCACGATTTTGGGGAGGGGACATTTTTTAAACAACATTACCCCGTCCCCACAATAACACAATTTCCCCTAGGGCTGGCCGGTGGCTGGCAGCTGCACAGGGCTTCTCCTGCGTCCCTGCAAAGCGGCAAAGCTCGCAGCACCATTCCCCAGTGACACCCTCTGGCCAAATGCCTTGTGTCCAGACAGAGGAGGTCACTGGGAAACGGTGCGGCGAGTGGCAAACCTCCGCCACTTTGTAAGGAGGCAGAGGAAACCCCACGCAGCTGCTCGTGATCGGCCAGCTGGGGAAACCCAGCCGCTGGCTGCAAGCTCCCTTCCCTGTCCTCCTCTTCCCTTCCCGAGAGCCAAACACCTCCCCAGTCCCCTTTCTCCCCCAACCTTATGTCCCGGTCCTAGCTGCTAACAAGTGCAAGCTGGAGCCGCAAGTGCAAACTCAACCACCACCTTTTTCATTATTTTCAATGGGAAAAGAGACTCAGCATAACACGTTAGCACTTAACACGAACATTTTCAAAAATGCATCTATAGTGTTAAATGAGGAATTTAATGAGGAATTGCCAACTCTTGCATATTATTCCCAATCTCATAATATTTTGGTTCCCTTTTAATGTATTTGCATGAGCTTCTGAGTTTTGCTGTTATTCCCATGGAATTTTGTTCGTCCACAAAATGGCACCCCTCTCCCTTTATAGTGAAAAGAATTCAAGCCCTCTGTGAAGTGGCTTCAATGTCCCTTTATATTTAAAACTGAATATGAGGCTCCCCCACAAAGATGGCCAGCTTTCCCTCAGTTTTCAATGGAATTGCAGCTATGCTACTCCCAGAAAAGATGGTAGCCCTTAATCACCCTGTGAGAACCTAGTAGGGGATGAGAAAATGCTGATGTTCAGGTAATGAGATTATGGGAGCACCAGGAAGGGAGAATGTGTCAGAAAACAGTATAGGTAACTATGTGGGTGTCAGAGGCTGACTGAGAAATGCAGATGAATTGTGGGAACCAGGAGGCAATGGATAGAAATATAGGAAAGCAGAGGAGGCATATGGAGGGACTGTGGAAAAATGTAGCATAGCAGGGATGGAAAATATGATGGGTACCTGATTGTAAGGGAATATGGAGGAAGAGTACAAGTGGGGCAGGTGTTTATCCTGTTTAAGTACAGAAGGGATTAGAGATTCCTGATCCCACACCTCAGAAGAGAAGGTAAGACAAAATACTTCTAAGTAACAAATGGAGAAGTTTACAATTGTGTGGATTTCACTGAAGATTGAAATTTGAATCTGAGATGCTCTCACACACATTGGAGGTGGCTAGTTTCCCTCTAAAGGTAGAAATATCATGGAGAGAAAGCTTGTTAAAAATGTGTTTTTTTAAACATTGACCGCTGTGACCCACATGTCATAATTATAAAGGGTGTGGAAGAGAAGGGGGACAATTCACCCGTCCTTTTGAGTAAGAGTTTCAGAGCTTTTTAATGCCGGAAGAGATTGTTTTTATCATACTTCCTGCATAACAGTGGACATAGAATTTCCACCAATAACTCCTGCATCAAGTCTATAATTTCTGGTTGAGCTAAAGTGCATCTTTTAGAAAATATATCAAATCATGAGAGAGAGCACTCACAGAAATCCTTGGCAAGTTATTCCAGTGGTTAATTACCCTCATTTTATTTCTATTCTGAATTGTCTAACTTCAGTGCCCAGCTATTTGATCTCTTTATGCTGTCTTCCAGAATATGGAGACAGCCACAATCAGAAATTGTCTCCCCCTTTAGGTACTGAGACTGTGATCAAGTCATCTCTTAACATTCTCTTTGATGTGTTCAATAGATTGAGTTTCTTAAGTGTGAGCCAGGATTTTCCCCCAGAATGATTCTTGTAGCTTTTTCCTCAAATCTTTCCAAATTGTCCATAAATGTCTTAAAGTGTTGATATCAGAACTGAACCCAGTATTCCCATAACTGCTTAGTCAATACTGTATTCAACAATAACAATATATACCAAATCCTGCTAGTCCCCTACTTACACATTATAGGGTCATCTTAACCCTCTTAACCATAACTTCATGTTCAGTTAGCTTTCTAGTGTTATATTTTTACCACATGTCAAGGCTCCTTCCCCACTCTGGCATGATAAATACAGAAGTGGGGTCTGCAAAAGTACTTCCCACTCTGGCACAATAAATGCAGAAATGGGGGCCTGAAAAAGTACCCCAAAACCTTATCTTTCCAGGCTTTGGTAAAAAATTTCCCCCCAAAATCTTAACCTAGATTTTGGGGATAAAAACTCAGCTGCCACCACTCAAGTAATGATAAGAAAATCAGGGGAGAGATCACTTGGGAAATCTCACTCCTAAATTACAAACCAGGAAACAAAAATTAACCACTACCAAGTTAATAAAAAGAAAAGAGAAAGAACTTTTATTATTATCACCACAATATTCCTGTTGCAAGCATAATGACTAGATGGAACAGTAACAAAATAATATAATCATGGAGGAGAAATTTACCATGGGCAGGAACATAGGGTATGTCTACACTACCACCCTAGTTCGAACTAGGGTGGTAATGTAGGCAACCGGAGTTGCAAATGAAGCCCGGGATTTGAATTTCCCAGGCTTCATTTGCATCTTGCCGGGCGCCGCCATTTTTAAATGTCCGCTAGTGCGGACTCCATGCTGTGCGGCTACACGCGGCACGGACTAGGTAGTTCAGACTAGGCTTCCTATTCCAAACTACCTAGTCCATGCCACGTGTAGCCACGCGGCACGGAGTCCGCACTAGCGGACATTTAAAAATGGCGGCGCCCAGCAAGATGCAAATGAAGCCCGGGAAATTCAAATCCCGGGCTTCATTTGCAACTCCGGTTGCCTACATTACCACCCCAGTTCGAACTAGGGTGGTAGTGTAGACATACCCTTAGTTACTAAGGAGAGCAAAATCCCTTTTTAAATGCGCAGACATCAGATCCCTTTTCCCCAAACCCTAAAACAATAAAACCTAACAGATTTATCTAAACTTGACCCTACTTACAGCGTTTAAAGGGGCAGAATATCACCCTAGCCACACACAATAGATTACATGTCTAACACAAAACATAAAATAATCTCACAAAAAGTGGTGTTATAATAACCTTACAAATTACTGGGGTACATACTGCCTCAGTGGAGCTTTTTGAGAGCAGGTTAGGCAAACACTTGTTAGCGGTAGTCAAGATGATGCTTCGTCCATCCATGAGTAAAGTAAGAGGGCACCAGCATCCAGATCATAGCCCTACCCCCTGTTCTGCCTTGAGGCACATTCCCACTTGGCCCCTCCCGTGAAGCCCTCATGCTTCATTCCCCTCTCCCCTGAGGCATTCCCCCCCACCCTTCACTCACCTGGTGGAACAGGGGTGGACAGAAGAGCAGTATGGGTAGGGTTATAGGGGAAGATGATGAATGGACGCAATGCCTCAGGGCAGTGGGGCATGGCCATAGTACCATTCAGCAGCTGCCCTTCAAAGGGAGGTGTGCTGCATTCTGTTTGGGGAAGCTTAGCTTCCCCTGCTTGTTATATCTGCTGCCCATGGGCAATATGAAAATGTAGTATGTCCAAAGAGGGATGCAAAATCATTTTTAAAAGAGTGCAGGTGACTTCCAAGTATTAGCATATGGTATGGTGTTCATACAGGCAAAGCAAGAATTGGTCCAGTTTCTGCTGATGACTCAAAGTAGATTTGTTAGCTCTTAGAGCATGCTATAGTGTCCCCATAAAAGCAATCTGCTAGATCTTTTGTGGCAGGATGGTATGAAACAGAATAAATGTGCTGAATTTCATTTGAAACAAGGAATGTCTCAGACACTTCTTCATAGAACTGAGGTCCATTGTCACTCATCAACTGTAATGATAGACCACATGGCTATGAAGCTATGAAGATGTCCACTGGTCTTGGGAGGTCTAGTATAAACTATTTTGAACATTTCTGACAATTTTAAATGGGCATTGGCAATGACCAAAAACATGTAGCCTTCTAAGGCTATGTCTAGACTGCAGGCTTCTTTCGAAAGAGGCTCTTTCGAAAGCATCTTTCGAAAGAGCCTCTTTCGAAAGATCGCGTCTAGACTGCAGGCGGATCTTTCGAAAGAGCAATCCGCTTTTTCGAAAGAGGGCACCCAGCGAGTCTGGATGCTCTCTTTCGAGGAAGCCCTATTTACATTGAAGAACGCCTTCTTTCGAAAGAGGAACTTTCGAAAGAAGGCATTCTTCCTCGTGAAACGAGGTTTACCGCCATCGAAAGAAAAGCCGCATTCTTTTGAAATAATTTCGAAAGAACGCGGCTTGAGTCTGGACGCAGGGGAAGTTTTTTCGGGAAAAGGCTACTTTTCCCGAAAAAACCCCTGAGTCTGGACACAGCCTAAGAGACCAGCAAAATCCACATGGATATGTGTTCAAGGAATCTGAGGCCAAGAGATAGGTTATTCTCTAACCAGGAGAGGATCATGCTAAATTAGGGTGCTTCTACACAGCCAGGTTTAACTCAAAATAAACTATGCGAGTTGAGCTACGTCAATTGCGCAGATTATTTCAAAATAGCTTATTTAGAAATTGGGAGCATCTACACAGCTCTTATTTTGAAATAGAGCACTCTACCTCCAACTTCCCTTACTCCTCATACAATTAGGGTTACAGGAGTTGGAGTAAGAAGTCCTCCAGCTTGACAGTATTTTGACATTATTTCAAAATAAATGCCTGCTATGTAGATGCGGACTAAGTTATTTTGAAATATTGCTAGTTATTTTGAAATAATGTTGCTGTACAGACATACCCTTAATGAGAAATAGTACCACACTTCACCTTCTTTTCAATGTCTTTCTTGATCTTCACCTACCAGACATGACTCCATGTTTCAGTCCTTATCCATACAATACCAAAATGATTTTATGAAGAGTTTCCAAAACATGAGAACAAAGTGAGTTTGGAATGATCTCTTGTGTTCCCCATAAGCAGCAACCTGGATTCACAGATAATTCAGGTTGATGTGACACAAATTTTGTCAGTTTGGGAGGTTTATGATCCAATACTGTAGCCTCTAGTTCCTTCCCTTCACAAAGGGAAGCACAATATCCTTAGTGGTTTCTTTGCTGATATCTATGCTTGTGATGATTAACCTATCCATCAAAACAAATAAAAACACCTTCATTTGAAGTTTCTTTGGGTAAACTGGAAGCAGGCATGACAGTCTATTTGCATTGTGGCGCTGAGTCCCTTTATAGAACTGAGTCATATAGGAATGAGCTGAAAATAGCAATGCCCATTGTTGCATACAAGCACCAGCTAACAATAGAACTCCATGTTTCAGTCTCAAAACAAAAAGTAATGGGCAGTGATCCATCAGCAAGGCAAAATATCTACCATCCAGCTAGGCATGCAATTTCCAAATTTCTAATATAATGCTGAGAGCTTCTTGCTCTAGTTGAGCATAGTTCTCCTCAGAGTGGAAAGTGCTCGTGAAGCAGAGGCAATTTTTGCACTCACTCCATATGGCGAAGCATTCACAAGCCAATTCCCCAGTAGCAAGGCATCAAAGTGCATAAAAACATTGGCTATTGTCAACGGTTTCTTTGCTTCCTTGAATTCACAATCACATTTAGTCAATTTCCTTTTTGTTGTTGTTGTTGCTTGTATCCAGTCATGTAAAGATGCCAATACTGTTGCCAGATTATGCAGAAATTTACTGAAATAGTTAAGCATTCCTAAGAATGAACAAACTGTGACATGTCCTCAGGTATGTGGCACTTGAGGAATTGCCTTCTCATTTTCCGGTGATTTTCTTAAACCAATGGCAACAACTACATATCCAGTGTATTCAGCTGCAAGTGTGAAAAGCTCACATTTGTGTCAATATACAGTCAGCCCTTGCAAATAAGGGAATAGGCCTTTTATCCTTCCAGGGTATATGCATACCTCTCAGAGAAGCCTTTTGAAGATTGTGTTGAGGGGCATAGTTATTTATCAGACTAATTATTTCATGTCAAAGATAGGATAGGTTTCAGTTTGTGATTTCCAGTGATTATTTAAGGCCATATAGAAAAAAATGATCCCTGGATTCCATTTGATCAGAGTTTGTGAGGATTAGTTCACTAAAAATCTAAACTTATTCTTGGTAGCACACTGTACTACAGGTGGATTTGGTGTAATGGTATCACTAAAATAGTTTCAATTTTGAAACAAACTTTGGCTATGCTAAGTTTATAACTCCAACCATAATATGTCTTTGTGCATTGTGATTATATATTATTTCATTTTTAGAACAAACTGCAGTGTTTCAAAGGGAGAAAAGTTATAATGCTGATTCTGTGGTTACATGTCTTGAGTTTGCCTTATTGTTCTAATAATTCACTTCAAACTGAGGGATATCTGCTGATTAGGGCAGTGGCTGCCAACCATTCCAGACTACTTTGCTCCTTCTGGGGGTCTGATTCTTGCATACACCAACTTCCACCTAATTTAAAAGCTACTTGTTTACAAGATCAGACATAAAAATTCAGAAATGTCACAGCACATGGTTACTAAAAAAATGTTTATTTTCTCATTTTTACCATGTTATTATAAAATAAATCAATTGGAATATCAGTCAATTGAAAAATACATATTGTATTTACAGTTTAGCATATAGTATGTAATGCAGTATAAACAAGTATTTGTCTACATGCAAGTTTAGCTTGTGTTGACTTCTCTAGTACTTTTTATGTAGCCTATTGCAAATCTAGGTAAATATCTAGATGAGTTGAGATACCTCCTTGAAGACCTCTGAATATTCGTAGGAGTACACATAGTAAGGGAAGTTAGTCATAACTAAATTTTGTGTTGTTTTTGAGACGTGCTCCCTGTAATGACTTTTTGGTGATAAAATTCCAAATTTAAACCTAAATCTAAAAAACTGGATCAATCATTGCTAGTGTTGGGACAAGGTCTTCCAAGTATTAGTGGCAAAAAGCTTGAAATAACCATGGCAAGCCCATTATCTATAGAATAGGAATGACTCCAGTAATCTGAAGAAGTGGGCTATGCCCACGAAAGCTCATGATACCATTTACATGTTTTGTTAGTCTATAAAGTGCTACCACACCATTTGTTGTTGTTTTTTTATAACAACACAGGTTGTCTTAGAACTATCGAGGTCATTTTTCTTATTATACTGGGAGACTAGATTAATACTACAAAATATTGAAATAAATTCACCAAGAAAGCAAATGTGTAGCCCTAGGCTGTGTCTAGACTGCATCCCTTTTCCGTAAAAGGGATGCAAATTAGACACTACGCAATTGCAAATGAGGTGGGGATTTAAATCCCCCCCGCTTCATTTGCATAAAAATGGCTGCTGCTTTTTTCCGGCTTGGAGCTTTGCCGGAAAAAAGCGCCAGTCTATATGCGGATCTTTCGGAAAATAAAGCCTTCTGAAAAAAAATAAAGCTTTCTGAAAAATCCCTTATTCCTTATTTTAAGAGGAATAAGGGATCTTTTGGAAAAGGCTTTATTTTCCGAAAGCTCCATGTCTAGACTGGCTCTTTTTTCCGGCAAAGCTCCGAGATGGAAAAAAGTGGCAGTCATGTTCATGCAAATGCCGCGGGAGGGATTTAAATCCCCGCTTCATTTGCAATTGCGATGTGTCTAATTTGCATCCCTTTTACGGAAAAGTAGAAATAAGAGATCCTCCAGAAAAGGGCTTTTTTCCGGAGGATCGGGGCCAGTGTAGACACTCTTTTCCGGCTTTTCTAAAAGCCGGAAAAAAGCGGCGGACATTTTTATTTAAATGCCGCGGGGGATATTTAAATCCCCCGCGGATTTCCCTATTACGACCTGTAAAATTAGCATGCCCCTTTCAGAAAAGGGGCCAGTGTAGACGTAGCCCTAGAGTTTAAGGGAGAAGCTTGACAGATTAGGATACTGTCTGTACAACTAAATTTGATAAAAAATTTGGGATGATCAGACTGATCTGAGTTATTATCACAAGGTATTCTGACGAATGCATTTTAGAATCCACTGATATCAGAAGCAGTATCCACATGCAACATTCTATATTGAGCCAAGAAGAAAATAGATTTGCCTATGAAAGGGACGTAATAGTTCACAATGAAAAAAATGAAGCTTTCTATATTGCATTTTAAATTAACTCTTGTAACATGTTTTCTTTCCTTTTCTTTCCTGAATCCTTTTTGATTTTAAGAATTCCCTGGTTTCCAAACAACTGTAGCATCTCTCTGCTAGGGGAGGCGGTTGAGCCCCAAGCCTCATTGGCTGGAGTCAGGCAAGCTGTGTCCAGATCTGACCAATGGACTGTGCCTTGTAGGAGAAGGAAGCAGCTGTGTGCTGCTGCTCCCTGTCCCCCTTTCCTCAGCTGGGGAAATGGCAGTGCAGCAAAGCACTGCCTGACGGTTTTTCCCCTGCCACTCCAATTGGCCATAATTGCCTGGAAGTGGAGGGGATTCAGAGCCATGTACGTCCCCAGGGAGCTGTGCCAGGTAACCATCCCCTCCATCACCCAGACCCCACACTTCCACCCTGCTCAGGCACCCTACCACACTCCAAGATCCACCAACCTCCATCCTGGTCCTGCACCCTCCTTCCCGCCCCGACACCACAACCCAAACCTGCTTCCTTTCAGCCCCTTCCCACACTCTTAGCTGCTCATTTTTGGCCCTACCCCAGAGTCTAGGGGGGCCCATACAATCTACTAGCCCAAGCCCCCCCTTGGTCAGATGTGCAAGAGGAATTTGGGAAGTGTCTCTCTGTTTCGCAGTCAGGGGCCATGTCAGTGAAATGGGGTTTTTGTTTGTTTGTTTTGGTTTGGTTTTTTGCTTCTCGCTTTTGTGCAGCCGCTGGCTGATTTTTCTGTAGGTCAGCAGCCCCTGTCTCAGTATGCAGTCTAAGGTCACTGTTTTGTTTTGGGTTTTTTGCTTCTCGCTTTTGTGCAGCTGCTGGCTGATTTTTCTGTAGCGCAACAGCCCCCGTCTCAGTATGCAGTCCAAGGTCACACCTAAATAGACCAGTTCTACTTCATGCTTCATTTTCTTATCATTCAGATAAGCATTCAGTTCTTGGACTGTGCTAACATGATGAAGATGGAACAAACTGGAGACTGTATTTATGATGTGTGGCTGGAGGTGCCACGTTCTACAGTAGTCAGCTAATTTTATCATGTCCTGGCTTAAGGTGGCATCAAGCTCATGAAATATCTCAGATAAATGAACTGATGTCATCTGCATAAATGAACTTTTGTGTCTCCGTTTTTGGGAGGTTACTGATGTAAAGGTTGAACGAGGTTGGAGAAAGCCAGAGCCCTGGGGTAATCCATGTCTCTGTCATATCCAAATGCTCATCATCTTCTCTATAGACACTGACCTGTCTATTCTGGAGAAACAGTTCATCGACACCTGTGATCCAAGGTAACAGGACCCATAATACATTCACAAGCAGGCCAGTGTGCCATGCCATGTTTTAGGCTGACGTTAGGTCAATGAAAACAGTGCCTGTTTTCAAATTTCTCTGGACACCATAAATACTGCTGAAGAAAGAGTGGAATAGTTATCATGACTGTTTTTCCTGTGCTATTTGCATTAATAAAAGCAATTTCATTGCCCTCCTTCAATAGAGTCATATTAACTCATTTGATCTGGTATAACTTTCAGGTCTTTCTCCATGGATACCTCTTCACTGGACAGCACTGCTTCTTTTGGACATACCTACACAGCACCCCGACATGGGCATAAATAACTGTAGTTGTAGTTGGTGAAGTATGGCATGGGCAAGTGGAGTACAGATACGCCTGAAGGGTGCAGGAATATCCACTTGAGAACATACCTCAAATATGTCTATTCAACCCAGCTTGCCCCCACATCCACACATCTCCTTTTAACAATATATTGTCCTGCTGCCTCCCTCTTCCCTATCGCCTCCCACCCTGCTGGTACCTTTTCCCTCACGGGAAATCACTCCCACAGCAAAGACAGCTGGCGGCTCTCTTTGGATGCAGCCTTTCCCAGCTTCAGGGAAAGGCTCTGGAAGCAGGGAAAGGCTCTGGCAGAGGGAAGACAGTGGGGAAAGGAGCAGTCCTTACTTTAAAGAAAGGCTTTGGCAGTGGGGAGATGCTGAAACCTTTCCCTGCTGCCTCCCCTCTTCCAGAGCCTTTCATTGAGAAATGTAGCTACACACTGCAGAG
Organism: Pelodiscus sinensis; assembly: GCF_052426305.1. Lineage (NCBI taxonomy): Eukaryota > Metazoa > Chordata > Testudines > Trionychidae > Pelodiscus > Pelodiscus sinensis. Next base: position 60,205,450 of record NC_143052.1, on the reverse strand, counting down.
GGGACACAGACGGCTTTTCAGTGCAGCATGAAGTTACACATATAATACACCTTGCCACCAGTGGTGTGTAGTGTGGAAATATTCTATAATGCTCTCACATAATTAGCCTCCTTCCATTCTGTATGCCTTCCTATGCACTTGTATTTAGCAAACTACCTTATATGGAAATGCACCTCTCTCATTTAATCCTAACCCTTTCCATTTTTACATTATCTGAGAGAAAGAACCTGCCATTCCCTTCTCTAATGATCAGACTGCAATCCCCTGACCCAGGTAGCATGGTACATCACTGGAAAGTAATCTTAATGAAGTCAGTCTTTTGATGTAACATATTATTCAGCACGGGTAATGGATCACAATTTGGCCCAGAGTGAGACTACTCATAATTAAAATACTGAAGGACTCCACAGAACAGCTCATTAATTCCAAATATATATGTCTGCCTCATGATAGGCAACTGAGACTTAAAGTACAAATGCAGTCAATGTGGTACCTTAAGTGAAGGTACATCATTTTGGGGGTAAAACAAGATTTTCCCCAGCCTATTATACCTTCAATTCACCTTAGCTCTTTACTCCCTTTATCTCATTGCACACCCAGGCTATTTTCTTTCCAAAAAGTAGTAATGTATTGCTCTGCCTTAAATGTGAATTGGGAAGGGGAAGTTTACATTCTCTCAATATAAACAAAATATTAAAGTTATCACTTGCTTAAGATGGAGGAAGGAAGAGACAGAAGCATGAGGCGGCAAATTAGCTAGTTCTTAACATTTTAAAACAGGTATTTTCTTTTCAGTACTGTGTCAGACCCATTTCTCTGCTTCTTAAGGACTCCCCCTCCCCCAGCCTCACCACACAAGAGTGTGGATATTTTTCCTTCTTCATTAATAAGCAGTAAATAGCTGGGAGTGGTGATATTTTGTGCTTCTGCAGGTTGAAAATTGTGTAGAGGAACCAATAAGAGCAGAAGAATTATGCTGTTGTAGTCACTTGGAAGAGAGATTTGTATATACACAGAACAACTATTGAGTAATAGCCATATTGTGATCGTGCAAATCAGACAGATACAATCAGAGTGAAGGGACTTGTATAAACTCAAAATCTAAGGTCATAGAGAACCATCATTATCTTCTAGTATGACCTCCTGCACATTGCAGGCCACGGAACCTTCCCTTCCCTTCAACCTCTCCTCTCCCCAGTAATACACCCCTAACCTTTGGATGAGTTACTGAAGTCCTCAAATAGCAGAAAAATTATGAAGCACAGTTCTGCCTCTGAAACTGGCAGCATGACTGAACTTTGGCTGAGAAGTACATTTCAGTTTAATTTTACTATAGCTTCTATTGCAGTATTTATTTACAATTTTTGGATGGGAACAGACACTATAATAATTACATATATTGTAGATACACTTGATGTACTTTCTTATTTAATATGGTTTTTACTTCACTTTCTATAACAAAATCTCTAATAACAATTACACTATATATTGTGAGTATATGGCCAAATTTTCGGCTTGTGTAGATCACTGTGTACCATAGTACATTGTATGGAACTAGATCATCCTCTCCCACTACATTTTTAACCAATATTTTTTAAATCACTCCCCCCCCCACCCAGTGTTAAAAGAACATAAAAGTATTGCAAAGTCAAACACTCAAGTTTTGAAAAGGCAAAACTAAGGGTGTCCATGCAATCTTATTTCAGCCCCCTTGTGTATATTTGGTTCAGGTGACTTGGGCAGCATCACATAGGAGTTCTGTGGCAGAGGCAGGGGTAGAATCCAGTGCAGCATTCAAGTGCCTTGTCCAGCAGTTCTAATCTCTAAGGGTATGTCTACACTACAAAGTTAGTTTGAACTAACGGACGTTAGTTCGAACTAACTTTCATAGGCGCTACACTAGCGCTCCGTTAGTTCGAATTTAATTCGAACTAGCGGAGCGCTTAGTTCGAACTAGGTAATCCTCATTCCACGAGGATTAAGCCTAGTTTGAATTTACTAGTTCGAATTAAGGGCTGTGTAGCCCCTTAATTCGAATTAGTGGGAGGCTAGTCCTCCCCAGGTTTCCCTGGTGGCCACTCTGGCCAACACCAGGGAAACTCTACTGCCCCCCTCCCGGCCCCAGCCCCCTTAAAGGGGCATGGGCTGGCTACGGTGCCCGTGCCAGGTGCAAGCCTGCCAGCACCCAGCCAGCAGACCCTGCACCTGGCACGGCTCGAGCCACCCACCCGATGCCCCCCAGCCCTCCCCCTCTTCCCGGGACCAGGATGGCGGCTCCCAGGAGCTTGCCCGGGACTGCAAGAGGTGGGCACCCGCCTGGCCTAGTGCGGAGGTCGTGGACCTCGTCCACGACCTCCGCACTAAGCACAGGAAGGTGGCCGTCTAGGGCAGGAGAGCTGCCAGCCTGGCCACCCAGGAGCACGTGTGCATGAAAATCAAGGTGGTCCACTGAGACCCCCGACCCTGAGCCCTGAGCTTACAATGGCCGTCCTGGGTCAGACCAAAGGTCCATCTAGCTCAGTAGCCTGTCTGCTGACAGCGGCCAACCCTAAGGACTCTGGAGGGGATGGACCGAAGACAGTAACCAAGCCATTTGTCTCGTGCCATCCCTCTCCAGCCTTCCACAAGCCTTGGGCAGGGACACCACTCCTACCCCCTGGCTAATACCACTCCATGGACCCAACCTCCATGACTTTATCTCACTTCTCTTTAAACTCTGTTCTAGTTCTAGCCTTCACAGCCTCCTGCAGCAAGGAGTTCCACAGGTTGACTCTTTGCTTTGTGAAGAAGAACTTTCTGTTACTAGTTTGAAGCCTGCTACCCATTCCTTTCCTTTGGTGTCCTCTAGTCATTCTTTATGGGAACTAATGAAGAACTTTTCTGTATGCACCCTCTCCACCCAACTCCTGCTTTTAGAGACCTCTATCCTGTCCCCCCTCCGTCTCCTCTTTTCTAAGCTGAAAAGTCCCAGTCTCTTTAGCCTCTCTTCATATGGGACCTGTTCCCAACCCCTGATCATTTTAGTTGCCCTCCCCTCTCCCAGCCTCCCTCTTCCCCTCTCCCACCTCCTTTTCCCAGTCTCCCCCACTTTTGTTCAATAAAGACAGATTCCATTTTTGAACACAATTGTCCTTTATTTTGTACATCAAGAAGAGGGGCTAGGGAAGGGTAAGTGGAAGGAGGTGAGGGAGGAATGGGGTACACGCCCCCGATGGGGAGGACTGGGCTGGCTCTGCGGGCTTCTGGGGGTGGAAGCTCTCCTGCAGCCCCCCAATTGTCCCCTCTCCCCAGATGGCAGCCTGCGGCAAGTGCAGCCGGTCTGATGGCCGAGTGCTGTGATGTGCCCAGTGTGGGTACTCCGGGCAATCCAAGCCAGGACTGCTTTGCAAGCGGGGCACCCCTGAGAACTGTCTGTCCGGGGTGGGGGTCGGGACCCTTTAAGCACAGCCCTCGGCTAGCATGAGACAGCATCTCCACGCTCTAAGTCCTCCTCTGATGCCCTGCCGGCACTGCTTCCGGCCATCCTTAAGCCTGGTTCAGGGTCCACTTAATGTGGACATGCTAGTTCGAATTAGCAAAACTCTAATTCAAACTAGTTTTTTAGTCTGGATCCGTTAGTTCGAATTAGCTTAGTTCGAATTAACTAATTCGAACTAAGTTAGTTCGAATTAACGTTGTAGTGTAGACGTACCCTAAGTTGCATTTCTAGGCTGAGCATTGAGCAATGATCAGGATCTCCACTTGGTAACCACTCTGAACCACTTCTTGTGGCCCTATTATGCCCTCCTCCCCTGGTTTCTATATTTTCTTCATTTTTTGTTCCCACAATCATTTGCCTAATGAGCTCAGCTCCCCTGGAGGGCCTTTGGTTTTGGATGGGCCTAGGCCCACCTGTCCAGTACCACGATAGGGGAACACCTTCCAACATCTGCAATAAATGAAGCAGGAATCCTACAGCTAACAGTCTCCATCACTACACAGCCCCACTGACCTCCAAAGCAGCTCCTTACCATGCACTGAGTTAGCCAGGGAGCTGATAGGAAAAAAAATCCCAGCTTGTGATCATGTTATTAAAGAGTGTATCAAAATGTATACGCCTAAAGTGGCTGAATTAAGATTGCAAAAACAACCTTATTTTTGAGTGCATGACTCTGCAGCTTACACTAACTAGTCACGAATATATATACAGCTGTGATCATTTTGGAAGTTCTTTTTTCAGTGGGTGTGCTAAAAAGTTCATACTGTAGTAAAGATTTTTAACATGTTCCTTTACTTAAAAATGGAGAATGCCATTACAACTAGTAACAACTCTAAAACAGACATAATTTCATTTTAGGTGCACCAAGTGTTCCTCTTTACTGACAGGTAATTTTTCCTGTTTGAGGAAGTATTCCCATATTCTTATAACGATGAGTTCTTTCAGGACTGATTGTTCCTTTGCTATTAGCATAAAGAGAAAAAAATTCTTTTTCACTGCACTTGCTGTACTTTTTAGACTAACTGAAGTGTACAAACAATTCTGCTGTGTAGGAAAGATAGAAAATATGGCAAAAGACCAGCTTGGCTTAACAAGGAGATCTTGCATGATCTCAAAATAAAAAAAGACTCTCATAAAAAATGGAAACTAGGACAAATAACAAAGGATGAATATAGGCAAGCAACCCGGGAATGCAGGGGCAAGATTAGAAAGGCAAAGGCACAAAATGAGATCAAACTAGCTACAGGCCTAAAGGGAAACAAGAAGACCTTTTATAAATACATTAAAACCAAGAGGAAGACCAAGGACAGGGTAGGCCCACTGCTTAGTGAGGAGGGAGAAGCAGTAACAGGAAACTTGGAAATGGCAGAGATGCTCAATGACTTCTTTGTTTCAGTCTTCACCGAGAAGTCTGGAGATGTGCCTAACGTAGTGAATACAAGCAGAGAGAGGGTAAGTTTAGAAGATAGGATACACAAAGAACAAGATAAAAATCACTTAGGAAAGTTAGATGTCAGCAAGTCACCAGGTCCTGATGAAATGCATCCCAGGATACTCAAGGAGCTGATAGAGGAGGTATCTGAGCCTTTAGCTATGATTTTTGAAAAATCATGGCAGACAGGGGAGATTCCAGAAGACTGGAAAAGGGCAAATATTGTGCCCAGCTATAAAAAGGGGAATAAGAACAACCCAGGAAACTACAGACCGGTCAGTTTAACGTCTGTCCCAGGGAAGATAATGGAGCAGGTAATTAAGGAAAACGTATGCAAACACTTGGAAGATAATAAAGTGATAGGGAATAGCCAGCATGGGTTTGTGAAGAACAAGTCATGCCAAACTAATCTGATAGCTTTCTTTGATAGGATAACGAGCCTTGTGGATAAGGGAGAAGCGGTGGATGTCATATACCTAGACTTTAGTAAGGCATTTGATACGGTCTCGCATGATATTCTTATTGATAAACTAGGCAAATATAACTTAGATAGGGCCACGATAAGGTGGGTGCATAATTGGCTGGATAACCGTAGTCAGAGAGTTGTTGTTAACGGTGCTAAATCCTGCTGGAAAGGGATAACAAGTGGAGTTCCGCAAGGGTCTGTTTTGGGACCCGCACTGTTCAATATCCTTATCAATGATGTAGATATTGGGATAGAGAGTACGTTTATTAAGTTTGTAGATGATACCAAACTGGGTGGGGTTGCAACTTCTTTGGAGGATAGGGACATAATTCAAAATGACCTTAGCAAGTTAGAGAAATGGTCAGAGGTAAACAGGATGAGGTTTAATAAAGAGAAATGCAAAGTGCTCCACTTAGGAAGGAACAATCAGTTCCATACATACAAGATGGGAAGCGACTGTCTAGGAAGGAGCATGGCGGAAAGGGATCTAGGGGTCATAGTGGACCACAAGTTGAATATGAGTCAACAGTGTGATGCTGTTGCAAAAATAGCAAATATGATTCTAGGTTGTATCAACAGGTGTGTTGTAAGCAAAACTCGTGAAGTCATTCTGCCGCTCTACTCTGCACTAGTTAGGCCTCAGCTGGAGTACTGTGTCCAGTTCTGGGCGCCACATTTCAAGAAAGATGTGGAGAAATTGGAAAGGGTACAGAGAAGAGCGACAAGAATGATTAAAGGTTTAGAGAACATGACCTATGAAGCCAGGCTTCATGAACTGGGCTTGTTTAGTTTGGAAAAAAGAAGATTAAGGGGGGACATGATAGCGGTTTTCAAATATCTAAAAGGGTGTCACAAGGAGGAAGGAGAAAATTTGTTCCTCTTGGTTTCTGAGGACAGGACAAGGAGTAATGGGCTTAAAGTGCAGCAGGAGAGGTTTAGATTGGACATTAGGAAAAAATTCCTAACTGTCAGGGTGGTCAAATATTGGAATAAATTGCCAAGGGAGGAGGTGGAATCTCCCTCTCTGGAGATATTTAAGAACAGGTTAGATAGACATCTGTCAGGGATGGTGTAGACGGAGCTTGGTCCTGCCTTGAGGGCGGGGTGCTGGACTCGATGACCTCTCGAGATCCCTTCCAGTCCTATTATTCTATGATTCTATGATTCTAGGAGCATAAGCTTTCGTGGGCAAAGACCCACTTCGTCAGATGCATGACGAAGGACTCCTCGCCACTTTTGCAGATTCAGACTAACATGGCTACCCCTCTGATGCTGTACTTTTGACATCTACAGTGGTAAACATTTGCTAAAGTGTCTGCCAGTTTGGGACACTACAATTTTTGAGTGTTTCTCTTGAAACAGCTTCTTCTAGATACTCAGCAGATGTGCTGTACTGCTTCAGCATTGTCTTCCGTGGAGGTATAGTATTACCCTTTACAGTCAGCAAATAGTCCTGTGGAACCTTAGGGCACATCTACACAGCAGGGTTAAACTCTTTATTTTGAAATAATGGGCTTGTTGTACAGATGTGCACTATGTTATTCCGAAATAATGCTACTGTGTAGATATAACCTTAGAGAGGAACAAAGGTATAGGATCATGAGCTTTCATGGTTAAAACCCACTTAATCAGATGAGTTGGAATGGAAATACAGAATCCAAGATATATATAGCAGCTAAAACAGTTGCCTGTCAATTGTAGGACCCTTGTTAATGAAGCTAATTAAGTAGGCTGGATGTGTCCCATTCATAGTGAAATGTGAATGAAAAAGGCATGGGAAATTACCCGTGTAGTGCATTAGCCAGTTAATATCTTTATTCAAGCCCAGGGAGATAATGTCAAAAATGCAAATTAACTCCAGTTCAGCATCTCTCTCTGTATGGCTCCTGAAATTCGTTTGTAGAAGAATGGCTACTTTTAAATCCAACTCAGTGTAGGCACTCAAACTTAAGGCATTCAAAATCAGTGAACACGTTTCAAAATTTAGCTGAATTGATGTCTATACTAGGGAGTTATTTCAAAAGAAGTGGAGTCACACTACCAACTCCATTATTTCAAAATAATAGGCTGGTTATTTTGAAATCTGTACTCCTGCTTTCCTCAGGGAATAATGTTAATTTTGAAATTGTTACTTTGAAATAGTATTAGTGTGGACGATCCAATGCTGCTAATTCGAAATAATTGGCCTCCAGAAGCCTTCCACAGCTGCAGTTCTGACCGCTCTGTCATATCCACTGCTCCTCTTCTCCTGTAGAACTTAAAAGTCCAGGCAGCAGGAAAAGGGCTTGTGCCACGTGGTGAGCTTTACAAGCCCCGTGCCACATAGCATGATCTGAGGTAACCAGGACAGACCCCAGTGCTCCCTCAGAGCCTGCAATGGCTGCCAGGACTCCTGCTGCTTCCTCGGTTGCCACTGGCAAGAGAGCTTTGGCCGTGAACTGGTGCAGAGATCCTGGACCACATTGAGGTCTGGGGGGAGGAGACCAACCTCCAGGATCTCTGCACCAGAAAGCGAAATGCTTTCGCCACTAGCCTGGCTGACAAAGGCCACAATTAGACACTTACCAAGGTCCAGATGAAGGTCAAGGACCTCCAGCAGGCCTACCACAAGGCCAGAGAGCAGAGCGGATGCTCCCAAGTGGCACTGCACACCTGCTTCTCCTTCAAGCAGCTGGATGCAATCCTGGGAAGGGGGCTGGTCACCTCCCCTCCCCTCCCAACCCCCAGAAGCACTCTTTCTGGCATGCAGCATCTGCAGCCCACACACAGCTTCCCCAACCTCTCCCTCTCCCCCTCCCCCAGTGGGTAGGGATAGAAGTTCTCTTTCTGTGGGATGCCACCAGCGCCGGACCTGGCATGTGGGGGACACAGTAGGAGGCTGAGCCACCCCATCCTCCACTCCCAACCACAGGCTCCTGGCCTGGCTGGCACCTTCCCATGCCTGCTTGTTCCTAGGCTGTGGGTGTAGTGATGCTCCCCAGGAAAGTCTAGGCAGCATAAAGCCTTGCTTAAAGCACATTGCCATCATCTGAACCGAGACCTTCAGTGTCGTGTCAGAGAGTAGGGCGAGGCTTCATGCACACTGTCTCCTGGGATGACTGCCCTTGTCACTTTTCTTCAGAGCTGGGTCAGCTGCGAGCTTGGTGAATCCTCCACATCCCATGCAATCTACCTAACTCCACAGGATCTGAAGGTGAAAAAGAACCTGTGAGGACATGATGTGGGAGCAGATGGCTGGTCTTTGGTCCCTCATTCAGGGGCCTGAGAAGGAGCATCAGGAGCGGGCTGCTAACTGGGAGTAGAGGAAGGCTACCTAGGACCAGCTTGCATACAAACATGAGTCCATGTGCTCCTCCCTCACCTCAGTGATGGAGTGCATGGCTTCGTACATGTAACTGGCTACCAGCCAACTCCCCCCCGCCATGGCTTCCCTTCCTAGACCCCCACCCAGGGGTCACTGTGGCCCTAAATCACGTAATGGTGGGAGCTCTTGGATAGCTGAAACCTCCCAACGAACTGGAAGCAGGCGCCAGTCCCAGCACCATCCTTGAACCCTCCACTTCCTCCCTTCCCCATTCCACATTCTTTCCCCAGTCCCTCTCCTGTTGTATATCCCCCTGTTGTTTCAGAAGAGAAGGCTTTATTATTTGCTCTGCAGGAAAGGGGGAGAGGATGAGAAGGCAAAGGGAAGGGTGGGGGAAGAAAGGCAGACAGTGGGAATGCTGGGGCCCCTTGTGAAGGGGCATGGGAGAGTCTCACAGCTAGCCTTGGATGAAACTCTCCCTCAAAGCTTCCCTGATGTGCTCTCCTGATGGTACTGGTGTCCGGCTGCTTGAATGCCTTGGTCAGCCATTCAGCCTTTGCCCCCCACATTAGCAGAAAAGCTTCCCCCTTTTCTCACACAGATTTTGGAGCACACAACAGGCCACCACCACAAAGGGGATGTTGTCCTCGCTAAGGCCGTGTCCAGACTCAGGGGTTTTTTCGGGAAAAGTAGCCTTTTCCCGAAAAAACTTCCCCTGCGTCCAGACTCAAGCCGCGTTCTTTCGAAATTATTTCGAAAGAACGCGGCTTTTCTTTCGATGGCGGTAAACCTCGTTTCACGAGGAAGAACGCCTTCCTTCGAAAGTTCTTCTTTCGAAGGAAGGCGTTCTTCAATGTAAAGAGGCCATCTTCGAAAGAGAGCATCCAGACTCGCTGGGTGCTCTCTTTCGAAAAAGCGGATTTTTCTTTCGAAAGATCCGCCTGCAGTCTAGACGCGATCTTTCGAAAGAGGCTCTTTCGAAAGATGCTTTCGAAAGAGCATCTTTCGAAAGAAGCCTGCAGTCTAGACATAGCCTAAGGCTCAGATGGGTGAGGAGACTGCATTCAGTCATTAAAAGGGGGGATTCAGGACACTCCATGACCATGCAACGACCTGCTTATCCTGGCATTGAAGTGCTCTGTGGAGGGGTCCAGGCTGCCCATGTAGGGTTTCATGAGCCACTGAAGCAAGGGGTAGACTGTGTCGCCAAGGATGATGATGGGCATGCCCATCTCCCTGACTCCAATGATGCGGTCAGGGAAAAAAGTACTGGTCATCTTTCAGAAAATTCAGGAGTTCTAGAAGCACTCGACACTGATGTTGGAGAAGGATCCCTTGTGAGCCACAAGGGCCTGCAGCACCATGGAGAAGTACCCCTTCTTGTTTTTGCCATCTGAGGCCCGATAGTTGGGGCCCGATTATTGTTCTATCTGCTTCCCAAAATCCATAAACTGGGACACCCCCGACATCCCATCATCTCAGGTATCGGCACGCTCACTACTGGATTATCCAGCTATGTAGACTCTCTTCTCAAACCCTACACAACCAACACTACCAGCTATCTCTGAGATACTACTGACTTCCTGAGAAAACTACAAAACATCGATAATCTCCCTGATAACACCATCCTTACTACCATGGATGCAGAAGCTCTATACACCAACATCCCACATGAAGATGGATTACAAGCAATTAGAAACACTATCCCAGAGGACAGCACTGCCAATCTGGCAGCAGACCTATGTAACTTAGTTATCACCCACAATTATTTCCAATTTGAGGACAACTTATACCTCCAGATCACTGGGACAGCCATGGGTACCTGCATGGCCCCACAGTACGCTAACATCTTTATGGCTGACTTAGAACAATGTTTCCTCAAGTCCCGTCCCTTTTACCCCTTCTCTACTTACACTGCATTGATGACATCTTTATGATCTGGACCCACAGCCAAGAAACACTGGAAACATTCCACAGAGATTTTAACAACCTACAGCCCACCATCAATCTCAGCCTGGACCATTCTACACGAGAGATCCATTTCCTGGATACCACAGTACAAATCACCAATGTTAAATTAGACACCACTCTCTACAGAAAACCTACTGACTCATACAGTTATCTTCATGCCTCCAGCTCCCATCCAGAACACACCATACGAACCATCGTCTATAGCCAAGCCCTTCAAAACAACCGCATCTGCTCTAATCCCAATGACAGAGACCAGAAACTTCAGGATCTCTACCAAGCATTTATAAACCTCAGTTACCCACCTGGAGAAATAAAAAAACAAATTGAAAGAGCCAAACGAATACCCAGAAACCATCTACTTCAAGACAGACCCAAGAAAACCAACAAGGCTGTGTCTAGACTCAGGGTTTTTTCGAAAAAAGTAGCCTTTTTTTAAAAAAATTTCACCTGCGTCTAGACTATAGCCATGTTCTTTTGAAATTAAATCAAAAGAATGTGGCTTTTCTTTCAACGGCGGTACTCCTCATTTCACGAGGAATAACGCCTTTTTTCGAAAGAGCTCTTTCAAAAATGGCACTATGTAATGCAAACTGTGCTTTTTCGAAAGAGAGCATCCAGACTGCCTAGGTGCTCTCTTTCGAAAAAGCGGCTTGCTTTTTCAAAAGTACTGGTTGCAGTCTAGACGCTCTTTTTCGAAAGAGGCTTGCTCTCTTTCTTGAAAGAGAAATCTCTGAACTGTCATTCATGCTTAAATTTGACACTTTATGCCGAGGTCTTAACAAAGACACTAATTATCTTACCCATTACAAAGATAGCTTCCCCAATTATCACCTCTAATATCATTAGCTCATAGACATTTACCTTCCCCCCCATCCCTCCTCTGTTCTGAAATTTAATTTGTCCTTTTTTATGTGTGTTCACTTTTTTTGATTGTATCCCTTTGGTATATATGGTTGTGCTTATTTTCTTCCACAATTTGATCTGAGGAAGTGGGTTTGGCCCACAAAAGCTCATCACCTAATAAATCATCTTGTTAGTCTCTAAAGTGCTACATAGTCCTGTTTTTTGTTTCAGCTAGACTAGACTAACATGGCTACATCTCTATTACTAAACAGTAAGGGTGCATTTACACAGCACTTACTTCAAAATAGAGCACTCTTCCTCCAACTTCTCTTACTCCTTGTACAATGAGGGTTAGAGGAGTTGGAGTAAGAAGTCCTCCAGCTTGACAGTATTTTGACATTATTTCATTATTTCATTATTATAACTGCCTGCTGTGTACATGTAAACTAAGTTATTTCAAAATAACACTAGTTATTTTGAAATAATGTTTCTGTGTAGACATACCCTAAAATGCATATCCAGAGCAAATATACAGTTTCTAAACTTTTGACTTTCAACTCTTCATCTTCTTTTGATGGATTATGTGATAAAAGAGCTTAGGGAATTATTTCATTTGTTATCCCATAATTAAGAGAATAGTGCCACAGCTTCCAATATCAAAGATCACAGTGACATTACAAAAGTTGCTCCTTGTTTGTCTCTGCTCTGTCTTTGTAGCATCATTCAGATGAAGGAAAAAGATGGACCCCCGGGTGGATACATAATATAAAACATTGCTACTGCTTTCCAGTTTCACATACACTTTTAGAGAAAATATATAGGGACATGTTCTCCATTCCATTTTCTTGTTTTGCTGTTGTTGCCAGCTGCTGTTATTTTTGCTCTTTCTCATTCAAAGAAGTTTTATAAGTTCGCCGTAAAGTTGTTTCCCTGGAAACAATGTTTATTTTATGGCCCAGGTTTTTTTCCCTCACCTCTTCTGTTGCCAACATAGGAAAACACTGCTCAGTGATTTTCAAACTAAAGATTGTTAAGCCAGAAGGATTTCTTTGTTTCACTGAATTGGGCCTATTTGCCCTTTATACCTCTATTCCAAAGGACAATATATGGCAGCTGCCTATCATATAAAATGAGATTCCATCTGAGACTATAAGTGTAGTCAATACTGTTGTCTGATAGCATCAGATCTTACAAGCTACACAAAGTCAGACTCTGTCAATAACTGAATGAGGTATATTTAAGGAATATATATGGCATATTGGGGTAAATTAGTGGGAGCATTGCCAGCAGATTTAGGGAAGTGATTATTCCTTTTTATTCGGCACTGCTGAAGCCACATCTGGGGTATGTCTAGACTACAAGCCTCTTTTGAAAAAGCCTCTTTCAAAAGAGAGCTTCTAGACTGCAACCACTTATTTTGAAAAAGCGAGATGCTTTTTTGAAAGAGAGTTTGTAAAATGAGGTTTACTGCGGTCGAAAAAACCGTCACATTCTTTCGATTTAATTTTGAAAGAACGCAGCAGCAGTCTAGATGCAGGAGAAGTTTTTTCAAAAAAAGGCCACTTTTTTTTAAAAAAAACCTTATAGTCTAGACACACCCATGGAGTATTGTGTCCAACTCTGGGGCCCCCATTACAGAAAGGATGTGGATGTATTGGAAAGAGTCTAGCGGAGGACAACAAATATGATTAGGAGGCTGGAACACATGACTTATAGGGAGAGGCTGAGGGATTTGGGCAAAAGAGTGAGGGGAGTTTAATAGCAACCTCCAACAATCCTGGCTTGACAAAGCCCTGGCAGGGATAATTTGGCTGGGATTGGTTCTGCTTTGATCAGGGAGTTGGACTCAACCTCCTGAGGACTCTTCCAACCCTATGATTTTACGATTCTATGATATAAATACCATAGAAAGCTGAGTTGGTGGTCATTCCATCTTTACGGGTATGGATCAGTGTACCAAAACAGTGTTGATGGAATCTCAAGCAATACCCCCTTTAAGTTAAAAGTAAAATCACAGTACTACTCCTGCTATTAATTACTGATGAATACTAATCATCCTATGGCAATTTCTGCCAAGAGGCAGCGTGTTAAAGCCAAAATCTTAACTTGTACAGTTATATTCTGTTTACCACCCACCATTTCCCCCCCATTGCCATCAATTCCATAGTAATTCCAAATGAATATAACATTCTTTAGTTCCTGTATTAAACTACTATGTATCATTTGCTGTGTGTTATTTCACAGTTGAAGTGTTTTTCCTCAGGGTTCTTCACTTGTGAATGAATTAGTCTTTTGTACACAGTTTATATGTCCATTTGTAAAGCATTTAGGATAAAGAAATTATAATCATTTAAGACATCATTTGTTAACAGTCTAAATTTAAATCTGAACTTTCCTCTCCACTATGTCCTTTCCCCTCTGCTATATCTCTTTTGATGTGTTGGAATAGACTTGTTTGTTACAGCAACATTTCCAGTACTGCCATAAACAAAAATGTGTATTTTATCTCCTTGTTAAAGGTTGTTTTTTTTGTATTCAGATTGTCAAACTTCCATTACTTGGCTTTGTGAAAATGTGAGCACATTTTTCTTTGCCAGTACCATTGGTCAGCAAAACCTTAGGCATGGCATCCTTCCAGAAAGCAAAATTGAAAACAAACAAAAAGTCTGACTGCTAAGTCAGGGAGGGCTTTACATCTCTGAACGATTGATAAAGATGGACTGAGATAAATATAAGTGCTTAAATAATTAGAGTCTGATATAATGATACAAAAATATAAGCTTTGGGAGCTGTGAAGTGGTTTGGGGGCTTTTGTGATGGCATGCTAGTCATTTAGGGTATGTCTACACTAGCCACCCTAGTTCGAACTAGGGTGGCTAATGTAGTCATTCGAACTTGCAAATGAAGCCCGGGATTAAAATATCCCAGGCTTTATTTGCATGTTCCCAGGTGCCGCCATTTTTAAATGCCCGGTAGTTCGAACTCACTGCCTGCGGCTACACACAGCACGGACTAGGTAGTTCGAACTAAAGCCCCTAATTCAGACTACCATTACTCCTCCTGTAACAGTAGTCCGAATTAGGGGCTTTAGTTTGAACTACCTAGCATGTGCCGCGTGTAGCCACGGGCAGGGAGTTCGAACTACCGGGCATTTAAAAATGGCGGCGCCCGGGAACATGCAAATAAAGCCCGGGATATTTTAATCCCGGGCTTCATTTGCAAGTTCGAATGACTACATTAGCCTCCCTAGTTCAAACTAGGGTGGCTAGTGCAGACGTACCCTTAAAGATTTAGAGATGCTGAATCTAAATGGAATTGTCAGTTTTATCCTGTTGGGAGCAATGCTTTAGACATTTGGATGAAGAATTCTGAACAGATTTAACAGGTGCACTTGTCATTTTCAATGTTGCAATTGAGTCTTTTTCTTTTAAAAACATTCAATGAAAGGAAAAGGCCTTCCTTTATCTTACCAAAAGAACTCTTTTTTTTTTCATCCATCTTATAATTTCAAGCTGATTGGCTTTGTTTGTGTTTCTATTATGCACATACACATACACAAAACTTGTCATTTAACAAACTTAATCTATGTAGTGCAATTAAATCTGAAAAGGCAGCTTCATATAAATGTGTTATATATTTTGGAAGTAATTTTTTATTTCTTCATTAGTATTGTTAAGGGCACACTTTTTGCAGTAGGCCTTCGGTAAGCTTATCTGTGCCAAAAGCATTATATAATCACTTTTTAAATTAAAGTTTATTTGAAAGACTTGTGATCATGTAAGTTATTTCTATAGAAAATCAAAATGAGTCCAAATCTTGCCATTTTTTAAGATATAATAAAATACCCTCTACTCACATCTTCATTTAAAAACACAAAAATCCAGAAAACAGTCTGGTGATATTTTTCATAGAAGCGGATAAACAGGAAAATTGCATCTTACAGTCAAATTTTCAGTGGGAGAGAAATAAAAATTGTCTCTGGAGATGGAAATTGTATGTATTATTTTAAAATAACTATAAATGGCTAAACTGGCTAATGCAATTTCTGTACCGAGCTCCACTGTTGAACCTTAGCATGTTTATTTATTAGGAGTATATTTAACAAAATTCTATCCATTTATATATTTATAATGTCAATAGCTAATACTGATGCTTACTTTTAGGCTATAAACGGATTGGGACATATCTTATAGCACTCCTTCCTATCGTACCAGTCTCTTCACTTGCTAACTCAGCTAATTTTGTCCAAGGTCTCCCAGGGTACGTCTACACAGCAACATTATTTCAACATAACAGTCCACGTCTACACAGCAGGCAGTTATTTTGAAATAATATCGAAAAACTGTCAAGCTGGAGGACTTCTTTCTGTAACTTCTGTAACGCTCATTGTACAAGAAGTATGGAAAGTCGGAGGAAGAGTGCTTCATTTAGAAATAAGTGCTGTGTAGACACTCCCAATTTTGAAATAAGCTATTCGTAGCTCAATTTGCGTAGCTTATTTCTAGTTAAGACCTGCTGTGTAGATATGCTCTCAGGGTACATATATACAGCATGGCAAAAGTCGATTAAGCTATGCAACTTCAGCTACGTCAAATGCATAGCTGAAGTCAAAGTAGCTTAATTTGGCTTTTCACACTGTCTACACAGAACACTCTTCCTTCAACTTCCCTTACTCCTTGTGAAATGAGAATTACAGAAACCACAGTAAGAAGTCCTCCAGCTCACCATTATTTTGAAATAATGGCTTGCTATGTAGATGCACTTTGTTATTTCTTTATGTAAGTGACGTTATATATAACTTCTTTATATAACTGATGTTGCTAATGAAGTGGGGATTTAAATATCCCATGCTTCATTAGCATAATCTCACCCACGCGTTATTCCGCTCAACAGCTGATTCGAACCAGGAAGTGTACTCTGGAACACGTTCGTTCAACTCAAACCCCAATTCAAAAAATGAGGAGTAACGTTAGTTTGAACCAAGGGGTTTGATTTGAACTAACGCGTCCCTGCTTCATTAGCAATTTCGGTCGGCTATATTTACATCTCTAGCTCGAACTAGGGAGCAAGTGTAGAAGTGCCACAAGGGAAGCAATTTACAGCAAGGTTAGTTGTTTTACTTAATCCTTCTTAAAAAAATAAAATCAAAACTTGCAGATGCTTCCCTATAAAGTCTGTGAGTCCAAATAGTCACTTTCTCAATACCTCCAGTAACTAAAATTTTCTGGCCTTTACCGCAGAGCCTCATGAGTAAAGGACTCCACAATCTCTTCTATCTGTTTTCAGGCATGATTCCTCTTTGCAGTAGCTCCAGCAGCAGTCCATTGGGAGTGCTACCCATAATATTTCCAGAGGGCTTTGCCGTCCATTCATTTGCTGTTGCCTTCTTTTATAAAGGTCAGCTAAGTAAGCTTCATCTTAGGTACAGTGGGCAGGGTAATCAGCCAGCTAGTTCTAGGCATCTGGCCCCAGAGTAGTGATATTTCTTATACATGCACACAAACAATATTTTTCTCTTTTTATCAAACTAAATTCTCACAGTATCACAGAAATTGTGGGATTTAAGCATTTTTTCAGTTTTTATCTTTTTAAATTTTCACAGAGGCAGTAAAATGAAGGGAGGTGATTATTTAATAAGAGTAGATGTTGAGATTTAAATAGCTAAAGCTTTATAATCCTTAGAACAGTATTTCTCAACCTTTTTTTATAAAGCACCCCTTTTTTAAAAAAAAATTATAAGTACCCCTCTTTAAAAAAATAAGTACCCTCAGTACCTAAAGTTTTCACACAATGTTTTCACGCAATGTTTTCACACAATGTTTTCTACCATTGCAACACATTTGTTCAAACAACTTAATTGTAGCCGGGCGGGCGATGAAATTTTTGGGTGTAAAAAGTAAAAAAATAATAAAGTGCTGTAAAACTTAAAACAAAAATTCAGTTTTCTTAGAATTTCAGTTGTGTTGATGTACCCCCCAGACTTCTCTTGAGTACCCCTGAGGGTACTCGTACCATTGGTTGAGAAACAGTGCCTTAGAACATAAAGTGTCAACTTCATGTCAAAAAGGCAAAGTAAATGTCTTTAAATCAAATTGTCAAGCAGCATTTTTCTCACTTTGCTTATCCATTAGTTTGGATTATCATCAAGGGAAATATTTTTTATTGTTCTGTGGACAACAAAATCAAAGTTCACCAACATTTACAGAGAAAAATTTAATCGTTCAGGCCTCGTTATGAGGAACTCTATTCAGGAGAACAAATCCTATTCGTGACCTTTCTGTCTGAGGTTATCTAAAGGTCATCTCTCTTCCTTGTCAGTTTTCAATCATTCAAGTACCTTTTTGAGATATATTCTTGAAATTTAGTACACATTACACGTGTATTGTTATCTGTGAACAAGAAGGAATGTGACATTTGACATTTCTATCACAGGTCACGAAATGTCATTTTAACAATTTGCCAACACATAACCAAGCAGGAAATGGTCATAAGTCTGAAGCCTCCAATCTGGAGAGAGAAAGTTCACCACACATCATCAACTCTACTTAATGGATTTTTGCCAAGAAAATTGTCAGACAAACAAGTCATGGGTGTTGATGTTGATAGCTGTGTTCACCCAAAACCACAAGCTGTTATATATTTTAACAATATGTGCAACAAACTTTATACTGTGGTGCTTTCTAATTACAGAGGAAGTGTACTAATGAATTTATTGTTTACATATGCAATTTAGGTGTCCATGTTTGAAAATATAGCTCTGTGAATTTGACATATTTGGAAACTGATTTTTGGTGGGCAAAATCTAGTTTCTAAGATTTTCATAGAAACATGCAATTATTTAAACACTAATAATGTGGTCCACGAGGGTTACAGTCTAAAATTCTCGGATATGTTATCCTGATCCTTCTAGCTGTCCTATTTGGACAGATGACTCTGTCCATGCAGAATGTTACTGACTTCAGGTGGTCTCCATCTTAATGCAGGTGGCCAGCATCCCCGACCAGCCGGTAGAAGAGAGGCTTTGAAACAGCTTGATGTAATTCAACGCCACCTATCTCCCTTTCAAAGCAGTACAAATTCATCAAGATGTAAGTAAGGAATCACATGATTTGGGGGCTGAAATCCTTACACACAAAAAAAGCAAAATGCCCCACTTTTGCTCACTTTGTATTTGCTTGTGGTGTCATGTCTATTTAGATGGCAAGCTTTGTGGAACAATGACTGTATCATTTTCACCTTCTAGCATATAACACACTATTAGGAGCTAAATACTTTAATAATTATTGGAAGCTTTGATTCCATTAGAGATTAGAAAATGCCACAACTAATATTGCCTTTTACGTACATAATTAAGAAATGCAACAGCAGTCTTTATGAACTCCTTATTAAGGATGTTTCAAAATGTATTAGGAATGCATAATCTGATAGTCTATCAGATTTTAAGTTGTATAAAGTATGGTGTTCATTATTTGTATTACAGCATCTTCTAGATGCTTTTGGCAATAATAGGGCCTGTTCTGTGAGCCATTGTACATGCGCATAGGAAGAAACACTCTACTCTGAGGATCTCACAAGCTAAATAGAAAAGACAGAAAAAAAATATGGGAGAAAGGTAGCATTATTATCCTCGATTTCCAGATGAGGGTGTGAGGCATGACGAGATTAAGTAATTTACTCAATCACAGAGGAAGGTCACACGGGAAATTGGTGACAGAACTTGGAAATGAATCAGTCTCTTGAATTGTAGTTCAGTGCCTTAACTACAAGATCACCATTCTTTTTTTGATGTAGGAAAAAGCATTGGCTATTCCTACACAGAAAAGACAAAAAAGCCAGTAGAAGGTGCTATAAGGATGCAGCTGACCATGAATATTTATAAAGAAAAGCTATGGAAAGTATTAGCAGGTGATCATATTTGCATATTAGCAATATTAGAATATCATGTGTTTGTCATTGGCTCAATAGAGTTTTTTCATGTGACAGTATTGCAAACAGGTGATGATTTTCTCATAATCATATTGCTGTAAATACACGTAATTTGTTATTTACATTTTAAAAGCTCCTGCTTTCTGTAGAAACATAGAAGATCCTTCTCTCACTATTATAAATAACATTAGTTTAGCCTTGGGGATTTATTATGTATAAATTTGGAACTAACAAGTGCTGGTGTGTTTGCAGTTTGAATGCCCTTACAACAGGGGTGGGGAATCTTTTTTGTATTAGGGGCCACTGACCCACAGAAGAATCAGTAAAGGGCCATACACAAAAACCCCTCACTGATGTTGCACCCAACTGAGAAGGACAAAGACACTCCCCACATTCCCCTCACACACCAGAGCCTAGGGGGGCCCAGCCTAGTATATTTTTTGTGCTCCATCCCCATGGTGACGCAGTGGCAGGAGGGAGGGGCTGGGGCTTCAGCACAGGCTCCCCAGTGCAGGGAGACAGGGCTGAGCCTCAGGGGCTGGATCCAGACAAGTTGGGGACCCTATTCAGCCCCTGGGACTGAGGTTCCCCACGCCGGTCTTAAAAGATCTTACTTCTAAAGAAAAAAGACCCATATAAGTAAATTGTTCTTTGTGCAATGCTGTAAAGAAGTATTTTGAAGGAAACAAATAAACATGTCACTGTCTTCATTTGTGATGAAAGGACAGAGCCTAAAAAAGGTGCAGTGACATTTAGAAAAGTGCACACTAAGGCCCATTTTTCAAATGAGGTTACTTAGAGCCCACTCCAAAGTTTACATGGAAGACTTCCTTAATTTTTGCAACAGGCTTTGGATCAGGGTGTAAAGTGAGAACAGTCTTTCTGTATAAATACACTTAAGTTGTCACATATTATTAGAGTTATACAAAACATTAAGACAATATGCAAACACACATAAAATCAGCTTGTGAAAGCTGCATCTGGATTTGCATGTATCTGCATTTGCAAAGCAGTAATCTTTCTACTTGATATTGTTGTTCATGATTAAAAATCTGTCCATTGAAACTGGAAGCTACTTTTTGTCTCTTTTCATATATCCTTGACGGTTTCATGCCATGTTCATTAAGAAAGGGCACATGTTTATTGCCACGGTGTCCCTGTTTGAGCATATTCCATTTGATCAGGAGGGTCAGCAGAAGCCATTTTACTATGGCTTTTCAGACATGGAATCTCTGCTTGGCTGCTCTTTCTGGTGCAGTTTAAGGAAAGCATGATTTGTAATTATTGAAAAGTGACTACACACGGAAGTATCACGGTTTGTGTAATTAAAGAGGAAATGCGGGAGAGGGAATGAAAAGTAGCTTTGATGTTGTTTTTCGCAAAATTTCCACAACTTCCTCACTCCAAATGCAACAAATGTATTATTATATTTGATAGGACACAGGTCTCACAAAGGAATAGTGCAGTAGCTGCAGCAGAGGCAGACAGCTACGCCTGAATGAGTGGCAATGGATTTGTATTATTTTTATCGATCAGTGTGTGAACTATCACATGGTGATAACTAATTTAAACTCCTGAAATATTATTTTGCATCTGTCTATTCTTGTTGTGCTGCTGCACAGAAACTCCTCATAATAGTTACGTGTATGATAATTGGCAATGTGAAGCTCTGGGGTTGGAGAAGAATAGGCCTTCTGCCTAGATTGTCACTCCTGAGGCCCTGAACATGAAGATTTGGCACCTTCTGCTCTTTCCTCTGCTACTATAACAAAAATGCCACCCATTTTAAATGTATAATAATTATACAGCTGTAAATAAGACATCTATAGAGAAAGAATTATATCAATGTAGTGCTGGAAGGGATCTTAATAGGTCATGTAGTTCATGCACTTGCACTGAGGTGGGATTAAGTAAACCAACCTTGTCATAGCACCTGGTATTAACAATCAGCTTCTTGGCCACACAGAGCATGAAAACTAGAGGGAACTATAAACCCTTGGCAGGTTCAAGAAGTCCATTAATAGGCAGTACAATTTTACTCCCTTCATGAGCCAGGGGTCTCATCCAAAATCCATGGAAGTCAAAATGGGAATCTTTCCTTTGACTTCTGTTGGATTTGAATCACCCTCTTGGGCCTTTGTTATGGCAATGCTAGAAAACCAAAAGTACCTAATGACTAGGGCTATGCAGAAGAGTATTTACACCATATAGAAATCAGAGACATCCACTCACACTTCCTTTTCATTGCAAGGGACAAAGTTCTGATGTTGAAATGGGTGATTTTGTGTTGATTTGTCACTTTCATGAGTAAAGAAGTGCCAGTGTTCCTGTGAATAAAGAAAAACAGAAGAAAAATGAAAATGATTGGATTTCAAGTAAATGAAGTGGCTGTGTGTTAGTGGCTTGGTGGATAGAGTGCAATGTATTGTAACACTTGCACCAACAAAGTAAGGATCAATGTGATGTTTGCTCTTTTAGTTAAAATTGGTTAAGCCCTGAGACCACTGTAAAGAGAACACTGCAATATAAGGAAAACACTGCAATGCCTAAATAAAGGCAGCAACCCTGATAAAATGATTTGATTGCTCCTGAGCAGGGTATTCCAAAGAGGTGACAATAATATGTTAGGTCCCAGGTATAACTTGTCCCACTAATTCACAAAAACTTTTGGCATCTCTATTTGGCATGGTTGTTTAATATGGGTATGTCTACACTTGCACCCTAGTTCGAACTAGGGATGCAAATGTAGGCATTTAAAATAGTCAATGATGCGGGGATTTAAATATCCCGCGCTTCATTAGCATGATCTTGCCGGCACATTACTCCAATCAACAGCTGTTTCGAAAGTGAAAGTGCACGCTGGGACGCGTTAGTTCAAACTAAACCCCTTGGTTCGAACTAACATTACTCTTCACTTTTTGAGTGATTGAAGTTAAACATGTACATAAGTACTTTGCTGAACTGGGTGCTATAATTATGTGGTAATGTGCTATGTCATATAGAAAAGGGTAAATGAGGTCTGCATCAGACTGCTCCAGGTGAAACTATTTGTGGCAAATTTGTTACCCGGTATTTACTTTAAACTTATACAAGTTTCTAAATCACAAATCAGCTTCCAAGCATTAATAATAAATTCACTTGAATTGATTCTTACTATACTTCTGGAGACAAATGGGCATGTCTACACTGCAAGGCTAATGCCGAATTAAGCTACTCAACTTCAGCTATGTCAGTTGTGTAGTTAAAGTCGAAGTAGCATATTTTGGCTTTTGGTGCTGTCTATACAGCAGGAAGTCTAAGAAAGAGCACCGTTCTTCTGACTTCCCTTTCTCCTCATAAAATGAGGGTTACAGGAGTCAGAGTAAGAAGTCCTCCAGCTCGGTATTATTTTGACATTATGTCAAAATAACTGCTTGTAGTGTAGACGTGGACTAAATTATTTCAGAATAATGTCAGTTATTCTGAAATAACAATCCTGTGTAGACATACCCAAAGTGTTATTCTGAAAAGCCTTTTTAGATTTTAATTGTACTTAGCAGTGAAAACATTTTTGTTAAACATCCAAGACCTCTTGGCTTATTAAAATATGCAAATTGCCCTAACACTTTGTTTAATTGCTGTTTCCCTAAACCAAGGAAATCTTTTTTAATTCCTCTCTCCTTTTTCTTTAATTAACACCCATTCCCTGTGGGCTAAATGTAACCCAAAAGACCTAGGCTGTAAAATTCCCAACTTATTAAATCTAACTGCAATAATGAATAGCAACAATCAGCAAAATATTTATGTAAAGAAAACATAAAGGTATCCAACTAACATTCACTAGTCATTTGCTTCTAGATGTTTACCTATAACTTCAAACTTGGATTTCAGAAGATTCAGTGCTATTCTTACTGATTTAACCATTTTGTCTAAGTAGAAACATGGTATAAAATGAAATAAGTGGCATTCAACATTTTTTTTGTGCCTCACAAAACTTACAAAAATACTACCAGTTTGAATCATGCACCACCTTGGTTAGCATTATATGCTGTTACTCCTGTGGGAATTCTGCACCACAGCACAATACAGAATGTTGCATAAATTAAGTTGTAAATGCAAAATCTCCTGTCGCCCCACAGAAATGGGCTGCAGCGCTGCTAGCTACCACTAGTGGCCATTGGACCTGGCAGAGCCCAGCTCACACATAGAAGAAACTGCTGTGGGGAGGGAGAGGGAGCTAGACGGTTCCTGGTAGCTGTAGTTCCCTGCATTCCCCAAGGGAAGAGAGGATGGTGTGCAGGAAATTCAGCAAACATCAGGCTGCTTCTCCCTCTGAATCCCTGGGCTCTGGATTGGGAAGGGGTGTGGGTATTTGAAGGAATGTCTACGCTGGGGAGGTATTTCAAAATAACTCCCCTTATTTTAAATAACAGGGCTAGCGTCCACACAAGCAAAATGATTTTGAAATAATGTGCTTGTTATTTTGAAATAATAACCCCCCCCCTTCTTATCAGGAATAATGCCTATTTCAAAATAGTTATTCCAGGAGTAATTATTTTGAAATAATTTATTTTGAAATAAACATGTAGTATAGACATAGCCTGGGGTGGGAGAGCTCCAGCTGGGCTCTAAAGAGGGATCTTAGGTATCTATCCCTATGGCTTGGTTCTGGGGAAGAAAGGGAGCAGAAAAACATGCAGGAAGCCCTGAGCCTCTGACTGAGAAGAGGGGGGGACTGATTAATCACCTGTGAGGCTGTGCTGCTGTGCAGTTTAGAGGGAACACTGCTGTGGGGAATGATTCAATAGCTTGAGTAATTGCAGCCAGGGATCATGTTGTAAGTCTGTTTACTATATTTTGAACAAAAAAGTATTTTCGCACCACATTTTTCTATAGTTTCTGCACACCTTTCATGCCATTGGTTTTAGTGGGATATTGGGTGTATGAAGATTTCAGGTTAAATACACACAAAAGTAAAAGAAGCGCAGACTTTGGTAGATTGTCATCCTGTGCTGTTGCATGATTTCACCTGGGAAGTGATTCTAGCTTGTCTTACTGAAGAGAACAACATTGCTTAGATTTGTAAATCAAGAATACAGAGTGGATTCAATGATTGGTATGAAGGTATGCAGTTTCCTTACAATGCTAAAGAATTAATGTTTGATTTAGATAAATCTAAATATGATTTTCTGTCATGAATATGTGGACACATAATTGACATTCTAGGTCAATGTGACTGACAGCATCCAGACTAATGCTATTTCAAAATAAGCGCTATTCCCTGAGGAAAGCCGGGAGTATAGATTTCAAAATAACCATACTGTTATTTCAAAATAATGGGCTTGGTAGTGTGGACACACTGCTTATTATTTCAAAATAAGGAGGGGGGGACGTTTCAAAATAACTGCCTAGTGTAGACCAAGGCTGAGAGAGAAGCTGGAGAGACTGGGTATGTTTACACTGCAGTTAGACTTCCATGGCTGTCCAAGCCAATTGAAGCTTCAGAGGGGTAGCCGAGTTAGTCTGTAACTAGAAAAACAACAAATAGTTTAACAAAACATGTAGAAGGAATCATGAGCTTTCATGCATTTCAAGAAGTGGGTTGTACCCGTGAAAGCTCATGATGTTTTGTTAGTCTTTAAGGTGCTACTAGACTATTAGTTGTTTTTTAAGTTTTTCAAGCCATCTCATTTAGGCTTGCTGGGCTCTTTAATTGCAGTGTAAGTGTTTGGGTTAGGTTAGCAGCATGAACTCTGGGACACTCCACCCCACAAGCTAGAACCTGGGATCTAAACCATGCTTGAAGATCTGCAGGGCAATTCAACAGACCCTTAGGCTCATGGAGCTGATTCAGTTGGCATGGGCCAGCCATGGGAGTCTCACTGTAATGTCGACATACACATTAGGTCTGAGGAGTTTTGAGAGCTGAAGTTCACTCTGTCTCAGGAGTGGCAATTGGGGAGGAGAGGGTTAAAGAAGGAAAGGCCCAGTAGTTCTAAAGGGTCCAGGGCTCCCAGCTGCTGTCATTATTACTGCACCAGTGGGGTCTGTAGCTCCGGGCCCTTTAGATCGCCACCAGAGTGCCAGGTGGCACACTCTGAGTGGTGCAAAAGGGCTAGCAGGGGGAGGCAAGCTCCAAGCCCCACCCCTTCTATCCAATGCCCCATCCCATCCAGGATTGTGGAGTCCCCCTTCCCCACCTTGACCAGGGGCCTGTCAATTTTGTCAGCCTCCCTGTTCTGTCAGGTAGGGGGGCAGCATAGGTCTCTCCCTATAGTACTCTAGCCCCAAGTCCATGGGCTAGGAGAGGATGGGGAAAATTCCCTTCTACTCTTTGTCCTTTTTTCTAAGAGATTTTCTCCCAACAGGGATCAAGGACCCATTTGGCCGTTTCTCACAGAAATTGCTATTTTGCTCTGCTCTTGTGTTGGACACTTGCTTGCTTCTCTCTCCAAGACACACATGCCATCCACAATCTACATCTATGTATAGGGCTCCATGAAATTCCCAGCCATGCAATGCCTACCATGACCATGAAATCTGGTGTACTCCCATGAAATCTGGCCTTTTGTGTGCTTTTACCCTAGGCCAGTGTTTCATGCTGCCTTCAGGACAACTGAGGAGTGGTAGTTGTAGTGTTGCCCGTCTTTGTTAACTTGTGCAAATGTTTAACAGATGGGTTAATAGCTGCAATATACACCTTACCTTTTTAATGTTGAAGAATTCTGACTTCTTCTGCACTTTTTTTGTATGTTCTCCCACTTTTTCCCCTTTTTCTTCATAAAGGTATCGTAGATTAGAGGCATGTTTCCACTAATTGTTGAAGTAATGGATGAAGATGACAAATGAAGAGTAGGCGGGATAACAAGAAAGGCATAGTGTGGCTGGGGCAGGTTCGATGGAGTTGTTTTGAATTGTGAAAGCAGTATAGTTTTTCAGGGTGTTATGGCTACATTTATAGATTGGACCTACACAGAATTAAATAGTAGCTAGCAAATAAAGGGAGCCCAGTCTGCATTTACAGTGTGGATACATTTAATCTGCTCAGACATGAATAATGTGACAGTATATCCTCATGGTCACAAGCCAGAGGCCAGGGATGGAAAGAACAAAAGGAAAGAAAATGTGAGGGCATGTCTACACAGCAGGGCTAAAGCCAAAATAAGCTACACAATTTGAGCCAAATCAATTGCGTAGCCTAAATTGAAATAGCTTATTTTGGCATTTGGTGCTGTCTACACAGCAGGAAGTCTGAGAAAGAGCACTTTCTCCAACTTGCCTTACTTCTCATTAAATGAGGGTTCAGGAGTTGGAGTAAGAAGTCCTTCAGCTCCCCATTATTTTGACATTATGTCAATAAGTAACTGTTTGTAGTGTAGATTCAGACTATGGTATTTTGGAATAACGTTAGTTATTCCGAAATAACGCTGCTGTGTAGACATAGCCTGACAGAGTCAAAGGGAGTCTAAATCTGGAACTAAATAACATCCCTTTTCTAACTACGCCCACCTTTCAAAAGTACAAAGCACACTGCTGTCACAGAATTGTTCCTTTTTTCTTTTTTAGATGTGTTGAGAACCAGAAAATGTGACAAGCATAATGTGCACATAATTATAATGAATTTGAATATATATTTTAAAAATAATATGCTGAATGAATAGAATTTAAACTTGGAATGTATAGTCTATGAGGTTTTTGTGAACTACATTAATACTAATTCTGATACAGGGAATGCTAATCAATGCTATTTGAGCCTGGGAGCAGAAGAGATCCTTTTATCACTCTCCTTGGGTCACTGTTAAGATTCATTGTATTTTTTAAAATCAGGCTCTAGGACAGGTGATTTGCATTCCTGGTTTAAGGAAGACCTAAAGAGCCGAACTTTTAATTGAAAAACAATTATTTTAAAATTATGGATTTTCAAAAGAAGCAACCGTGAAATTTGTATTGCAGCTGAAGGTAATAAATCATTCCAGGCTTGTGCTGCTTGAGGCTGAGTTAATTCAGTCATCAACTTTTCCACTGTCTCCAGTTTTCCAGGCTGATGTATACTGAGACATTTCTAGCACCGATTTCTTTCTACTATGGCCTCAGTCAGCCATATCTGCAAGATCTTATTTTATTTGTTTTAAAGGTGGAGTTTAAACTATGCTGAATATGTTAGATTCCTATAGACCACATTGTGGAGTTAATCAGTAGTTATACCTGTGCATATTTAACTTTAGTAGCATTGGAATCACCAGGACCACTGATGGAGGGCGTAGGGGAGGAAAGGCAGCAGTTGCCTTGGGGCCCAGTGATTCAAAAGGGACTGGAACTCCTGGTTGTTGCTGCTACTACTGTGACAGCAGCCAGACCCCCAGGTCCTTTAAATCACCACTGGGGTGCCGCGGGTATGCTCTGGCTGGCACTGTGGGCTGATGTGGATGGAAGTTCAGTTAGGTTGTCTGCCCTAGGCCTGCCCCTTCTGCTCAACACCTTGCCCCTTTTGAGGGCATGGATATACCCTCCCTCCCCACATTGCCCGGAGTCCAGCAATCCTGCTGGCTACCTGAGAATTACCATTCTTTATTGGACTAGTGGTCCAGCTAGTCCAGTATCCTGTACCATAGGTGACATCTACACCACACACCACTGCAGCATGTAGGGTATATGAAAAGACAAATATTGAAACCACTTTTAAATGAAAAAAGAACCATATGAGACCAAGGGGATTGCCCTATATTTGAATACACATAAAAGACCAATACAGGTTATCTCAAGGTGGAGAAAGACACTTCGGACACATTCATGGTCCAAAGATGGTGTGTGATCCTGGCATAAGTGCAGGGACTTGATGACCTCTTGAGGTTCCTTCCAGTTCTATTATTGAATGATTTTGGGGAGGAAGTACCTTGATGAGCTGGGGTGCTTCATGAAAGATTGAGTTCTAGTTCCTTATGGCTTGCAAGCACTGCCAAAGACTGAATTTGGGGACGATAATCTATTTTATTAGACAGGAAAGGTTGCTATTGAGGACTAGGTTCAGAATTGCATTTTATATGTAACCATTTGTTTCCATCATTGACAATTGTTTCTTTGAATCTCTATTTTTTATTAAATACATTTCCTGATATACTACATTTGAACTGTGTGTGATACAGGACCAGTGGGATAATGTAAACCTGGTGTACACTGCTCCTTTGGGAGTTGAGAATCTGGAATATCTGTGGACTTCAAACTAATTTTCTCTTGCTCGCTTTCTTTTTCTCTCTGGCCCAGTGACTAGTCCACTGTGGGTAAATACTCAAATCATTGTTGGGACACCGATAAAGAATGATTTGGTGAGCCAGGGTTAGGGCACTCATGTAGGAGGTAGGAGACCCTGGTTCCAGTGGAACAGCTTCAACAGGAAAGATTGAAGGAACCCTATATTAAGCTATCCCATAGCTCAGTGGCTAGAACATGATGGCAGAGAGCGTAGAATTTGAATATGGGTCTCCCACATTCCAGCTGAGTTCCTTAATCACTCAGTTGAATGTTACAAGATGGGCAGACTCTCCCGCTCTCTCCTTCCAGCCATTTTATGTGGAGCAAGTCCAGTGCCTAACTCCTTTCTAAGCCTATTATGCTGGCTTGTGTGGTTCACTTGCTTTGACCCAAGTTCTTCCCAATCTTTGTACAGAGAAGATAGGCACCTAGCTTGTGTTTGTGGGTCACAGCAATATTTCTGTGATTTTCTAGGCACCTGAGTTAGGAGTCACCACAATCATCATTGCAGTAACTAAGTACCATTGTAGATACCATCCTCAGAGTAATTTTTAATTGAATATTTAAGTATTTTAGCAAAAGCATCTTAAGATACAGACACAATTGTTCTAGCTCTGTCTCTATAGGTAGGTTTTAATAAAACACAATGGGGAGAGAACACTGGAAGAGGGACATTCTGTGTCTATTTAATAAGTTGATGCTTATGTACAGGAGACCCAAACTGGACACACACACACACACGCCCCTCTCTATTTATGCACAGAAAGATTTATTTGCAGCCTCAGCCCTGCAGTAATGGCTAAAAGAAATGCTTACAATTGCTTTAATTTAATAGGGGCAACCCCATTGAAATTTGTCGAGGTATTAACAATACGTATATTACAGTACATTGGGCTGGTCTTAAAATTTATGAAGCAGCATTTCCCATCATTTTCAGTTATTAATCATTTTAATACCCTTTAATTGGATAATACAGCCATTTGTCAGGTATTTTAATATAGCAACCATCCTTAGTTCTATAAAGTTTCTAGAATATATTAATATCAGTTTCTTACACTCAGAGAAGATATACAAAAAGGAATTAGGGTATTTGTTTTGTCTACAGTGTAATGATCCATGTCAAATGGAAAGCGAGGACACTGAAAAAAGAATATAATGCAACAAGCCATGAATTCTCTCTAGTCAAACACTCGTGCAACAATTAATGGATCATTTCCTTATAGGAGAATAAAATAATTGAAGTGTTTAGTGGATGGACCCTTTGAAGATGTTTCATATTCCTGAAGGTTACTCTTGATTCTTCTTTAAATATTGACCACCTTGGTTTGACAATGTCCAGCATTAACTCTGTTCTTTATTACACTAGTAGAGTCATTTACATTTAAGCATTCTCATTAGGTAAGGGAACAAATACAACTCTGAAATGTATTTAGAAGGTTAAACTGATACTGGGATTTGCACAGACACATAACTATCAACACCAATCATCATATTAATATTATAAATACTGATGCTTAAATTACAAATATGGAGGGAGGAGGGAAAAAACCAAAACAATCCAACCTCAGGATAGTCCATAAACATGAACTCTTCCTTTATCTGAGATCCTAAACTTAAGAATATTTCCTTTTACCACTCATTGAATTAACCGCGGAGATAGAAATGGGTAGACACTAACAGTTATAAAAGCTGCTCAATTTGCCTTCCAGACTAAGTTTCCCCTTTCAGATCTTTTTTAGGGTATGAAAGACCCTGTCCAGCTCTTCATTATAGTTACTCTCATCATGTCCATTATGTCCTATTATAATAAAAGAATAGAGAGTAAGATTACAACCTCCCAGGACACAGATTATGTCTTCCTATATTTTGTACAGGGCTGAGTACACATTAGCATTTACTTATTAATGTGCTGTCAAGAATTGCATTACAATACTTTTTACTTGTAATTAACCACAATACTATTATGTAACCAACACAAGCATGAAAATAACTAGAGTGTGTTACCAGTGCTCCACTGTGCTTAAAAATGATTTTCCATTATTTTCTTTGATTAAAAGGATGATAAAGGGAGATGGCTTTTGCATAATGTTACTCTCAATGGACTCTTGAAAGAAGACGGATAAACTATTAGAGAGAGAGAGAGCGAGGGAGAGAGAGAGAGAGAGAGAGAGAGAGAGATGGTATTCCTGATAATTTTAATATAATTTACTCTCTTTTTAAAAGTCATGGTACTTTCCTATATTGGGGGGGGGGAGGAATGGGATATAAGGGTTTAATGTGATTGAAAAATGCCCAAATATTTGCACATTTTTCATCTAATACACTAAGATGAAGTATTAATTTTACACTACTTTTAAATATGGGGGAAATAGGTGAAGCACCACTCAAGAGTGAGAGTTTATAGAAAAATCACCTAGTCCATACAAGATGAATCCTAAAGTGTACCGAGTTCTGACAAAGTGACTGAACCACTGGAAGATATTTTTTAAAAAATTATAGACAACTACACTGAAAGAAAGCATATATTCTATTGTCAGGAAAAATGAGAATCTATGGCAGTTACTATTCTGAAATGTCGTATCTCTAGTAAATTATCATAGATTAAGTAAGCAAAATCATCCACTCAGTATGAAACATCTTGCAGATCAATAGGTGATAAACATATTGGATAGAAATTTCCCAAACAGATTTTTTTTCTTGATTTAACTCTCCTTCCTTTGAAGTTAAAGCAGTAAAATTTTGCTATGGACTTGAAACAGAAGCACGGACTTATGCCAATGCTAAGTGCTTGGTGTTTATGACTTAGCAGGAAGTGAGTCAGGAAACCCAAGACTGCATCTAGAACATACAGAAAGCTTGGCATGTCCCCATCTTCATACTCCATAGCACAGTAACAGGTAAATAAATCTGAAAAGAGACAAGCACTCCAGAGATCATGAGGGAGTATAGTCCACCAACAAAACAGGGCAAGTATCCCCCAAAAGTTCATAATGTAAAGTAGGATTTACTTTAATTGACTAATACATACAGATTTAACACAACAATCACGTTTTGTCATGTGTTAGTTATTGTATATCCGCATGCAAAAGCGCATATGTGGTAGCATCATAGGGATTATACAACGGCAGTTGTTACTATATTACACCATTAACATTCAGATTGATAGAAGTTTACATATAAGAATGAGTACTATGACTACAAGCAAACCACACATACACAAATCTAATTGCCATCGAAGCTCTAAATCTAAACTATTTAAATGCTATTCTTTGGATTCATATAAAATGTATAAGTGAAGCTAACTGTCAAAAGAACATAAGAACATAAAAACGGCCATACTGGGTCAGACCAACGGTCTGTCCAGCTCAACATCATGTCTGCCGACAGTTGCCAATACCCGATACCCCAGAGGGAGGAAACACAACAGGTAACCCTCACTGTCACCCACCTCCAGAGAAATAGAGGCGAGGGACACCATTCCTACCCATCCTGGCTAATAGACATTGATGGACCTAACTTCCATGAACCTATTTAGCTCTTTTTTGAACCCTGTTAAAGTCCTAGCCTTCACCACATCCTCTGACAAGGAGTTCCACAGGTTGACTGTGTGCTGAGTGAAGAAAAACTTCCTTTTGGTTGTTTTAAATTTGCTGTCTATTAATTTCATTTGATGACCCCCAGTTCTTACACTGTGGGAATGAAGTAAATAACTTTTCCTTATTCACTTTTTCTACACCAGTTGTGATTTTATAGACCTCTATCATATCCTCCCTTAGTTTCCTCTTTTCTAAACTGAAAAGTCCAAGTCTTTTTAATCTCTCTTCATACGTGACCCGTTCCAAACCCCTAATCATTTTTGTTACCCGTTTCTGAACCTTTTACCATGCCAATATATCTTTTTTGAGATGAGATGACCACATACTCAGTATTCAAGATGTGGATGTACCATGGTTTTATATAGAGGCATTAAGATATTTTCTGACTTATTCTCTATCTCTTTTGTAATGATTCCTAACATTCTATTTGCTTTTTTGACTGCCTCTGCACACTGAGTGGCTGTCCCTATTTTATTCCTAAAACTGTCACTATTTTATTCCTTATCTTACTGTGGGAGATCTTCAAGCAATAACAAATTTTATGTAACATGAGCTATACTGTTTTTAATCCCAGTGGGGGGACTAAAAGGCCAAATTCTCAAAGGCATTTTCAAAAATACCAACGATCCTAACTCAAAGGGAATTAAAAGAAATCTGTCCCAGACAGCATAATATGAAACAATGTTTTCTACTTATTAGATACAATAAGTATGTGGATAACCGTACTCAGAGAGTAGTTATTAATGGTTCACAATCCTGTTGGAAAGGCATAACAAGTGGGGTTATGCAGGGGTCTGTTTTGGGACCGGCTCTGTTCAATATCTTCATCAACGATTTAGATATTGGTATAGAAAGTACGCTTATTAAGTTTGCAGATGATACCAAGCTGGGAGGGGTTGTAACTAATCTGGAGGATAGGGTCATAATTCGAAATGACCTGGACAAATTGGAGAAACGGTCTGAGGTAAATAAGATGAAGTTTAATAAAGAGAAATGCCAAGTGTTCCACTTAGGAAGAAACAATCAGTTTCATACATA
The DNA here is from genome assembly GCF_052426305.1 of Pelodiscus sinensis. Lineage (NCBI taxonomy): Eukaryota > Metazoa > Chordata > Testudines > Trionychidae > Pelodiscus > Pelodiscus sinensis. Next base: position 60,172,168 of record NC_143052.1, on the reverse strand, counting down.
CAGAATGGGAAACAACTGTCTGGGAAGGATCTGTCTGGGAAAGGATCTAGGGGTCATAGTGGACCACAAGCTGAATATGAGTCAGCAGTGTGATGCTGTTGCAAAGAAAGCAAACATAATTCTGGGATGTATTAACAGGTATGTTGTGAGCAAGACATGAGAAGTCATTCTTTCACTCTACTCTGCGCTGGTTAGGCCTCAGTTGGAATATTGTGTCCAGTTCTGGGCACCGCATTTCAAGAAAGATGTGGAGAAATTGGACAGGGTCCAGAGAAGAGCAACAAGAATGATTAAAGGTCTAGAGAACGTGACCTATGAGGGAAGGCTGAAGGAATTGCATTTGTTTAGTTTAGAAAAGAGAAGACTGAGGGGGGACATGATAGCCGTTTTCAGATATCTAAAAGGGTGTCATAAGGAGGAGGGAGAAAACTTGTTCATCTTGGCCTCTGGGGATAGAACAAGAAGCAATGGGCTTAAACTGCAGCAAGGGAGGTTTAGGTTGGGCACTAGGAAAAAGTTCCTAACTGTCAGGGTGGTTAAACACTGGAATAAATTGCCTTGGGAGGTTGTGGAATCTCCATCTCTGGAGATATTTAAGAGTAGGTTAGATAAATGTCTATGAGGGATGGTCTAGACATTATTTGGTCCTGCCATGAGGGCAGGGGACTGGACTCAATGACCTCTTGAGGTCCCTTCCAGTCCTAGTATTCTATGATTCTATGAATAGAGTTGATTTCAACACTGGAAGAGTTTTGAGGTTTTATCTTCCTTTAAGCTTTGTTGACCCAAGTTCAGGCAGCTCTAGTTCTACTGCAGGTACTGTCAGTGATCCCTGTCTGATATTTTATTAAGTACGTCTATGCACCAACCTGCTTTCCTTGTGAGATGTGATGAGTTCGTTTCTTACGATGGCAAGGCTGCAATTATTTAACAAAAGAATTGATAATTTCTCCTTAGTTTTCTTGTACTTATACATGGATTTTATATAGGAGCTTAAAGGTGACAACTGCTGTTCCAAATGCACCTTTTCAAATGTCAAAACACAGGACTATGCTCTCATCTGTGGCATTTACCCTGCCCACTTCTCTTGCTCAAGATAAAGCTAGCATGACTGTGCCTTTTAGGCATAGCTCTAAGCAGATCATCTCTATGGGTATGTCTACACTACCCTCCTAGTTCGAACTAGGAGGGTAATGTAGGCATACCGCACTTGCAAATGAAGCCCGGGATTTGAATTTCCCGGGCTTCATTTGCATAAGCGGGGAGCTGCCATTTTTAAATCCCCGCTGCTTCGAACCCCGTGCAGCGCGGCTACACGGGGCTCGAACTAGGTAGTTCGGACTAGGTTCCTATTCCGAACTACCGTTACTCCTCATGAAATGAGGTGTACCAGTAGTTCGGAATAGGCACCCTAGTCCGAACTACCTAGTTCGAGCCCCATGTAGCCGCGCTGCACGGGGTTCGAAGCAGCGGGGATTTAAAAATGGCGGCTCCCCGCTTATGCAAATGAAGCCCGGGAAATTCAAATCCCGGGCTTCATTTGCAAGTGCGGTATGCCTACATTACCCCGCTAGTTCGAACTAGTGGGGTAGTGTAGACATACCCCATGAGATCTACAGTGCACTGGCTGGGTGCTGCTCTTTCTCCCTCCCCACCATTGTGGAGGGGTATCAGGCCATGGCCCCATCTTTACCCTATTCACACTGGGGTAACATGTGCCCTGATAGAATGCAGTGGGAACTGTTGCTGTATTCCCCTCAGCACAGGGATGGAGGAGAGGCCACTTGCATCCTTTGAGTAACCCACAAAGACTAAGATGCAAATTCAGGGCTTGAAAAATTTCTGCTCCTTCCCTTTCCCTCATCTTGTCCTATCCTTTGGCTATCATCAGGAGAACTTTAGACAGAATGACAGGAAGCTCACATTTTTCTCTTGTCCCTGTGAACACTATCCATTGGCCACTAGACGAGACACTGAATTACACAGCTAGCAGCAGGAGCTTTCCTGTGTGCTTTCCCTTTTGACCAGCGTGGTAAGTCACTCTGAAAGCTGGAGGACTTTTCCATGCAGTACTACAAAGCACTGTCCATTTTTAGTCAGTTACATTAACACTGAGTAATGACTGAAAAAAATGTAAAGATAAATGAGGCTATGTCTAGACTGCAAGCCTCTTTCGAAAAAGAGCGTCTAGACTGCAAGCAGTACTTTCGAAAAAGCAAGCCGCTTTTTCGAAAGAAAGCAGCGAGTGAGTCTGGATGCTCTCTTTCTAAAAAGCCCTGTTGGCATTCAAGAACGCCTTTTTTTGAAAGAGCACTTTCGAAAAAAGGCGTTCTTCCTCGTGAAATGAGGTTTACCGCCGTCGAAAGAAAAGCCACGTTATTTCGATTTAATTTTGAAAGAACATGGCTGCTGTCTAGACGCAGGTGAAGTTTTTTTGAAAAAAGACTACTTTTTTCTGGACACAGCCTGAGTGAGGTAGGTATAGTGTGTCCATCTATCCATCCATCACACATTATTATACTTTTTATGTTGCATTGTAGATCCAAATTCTGTCCTCAATTACCTGTGTGTAATATGTTGCCTGTCCAGCTTATTTTGTCTAGAGTACACAGTGATATTACAGGAAATGAGCAAATGAAACAATACTGCCATTTTATACTCTGTGGGTCAGATCCTCTGCTGCATTCAGCTTCCCTGATTCTCTGCCCCATAATAAGACAGAGCTGCACAGCTCTAATTTAAGCCATTCCTCTCCCCTTCCCCCGACCAGCACCAGATCCCTGGTCTGGGGTCATCACTTATGGCAGTAAGAGAAGAAACATAGGATTTGTCTATGGGAAAAAATAAAAATAAATTTAGAATGAAAATGAGGTTAGCATAACCCTTTCATTTGTTAAATCCACCGCAATTTCAACCATTTCCATCCTACCATCAACCTCAGCCTCGACCAGCTACACAAGAGATCCACTTCCTGGACACTATGGTGAAAATAAATGATGGCCACATAAACATCACCCTATACCGAAAACCTACTGAGCGCTATGCCTACCTTCATGCCTCCAGCTTCCATCCCAGACATACCACATGATCCATTGTCTACAGCCAAGCACTAAAGTGTAACCTCATTTGCTTCAACCCCTCAGTCAGAGACAAACATCTACAAGATCTTCACCAAGCATTCTTGAAACTACAATACCTGCCCAATGAAGTGAGGAAACAGATTAACAGCACCAAACATGTACCCAGAAGCCTCCTACTACAAGACAAGCCCAACAAAGAAATCAACAGAACACCACTGGCTATCACCTACAGTCCTCAGCTAAAACCTCTCCAACGCATTGTCAGTGATCTATAACCCTTCCTGGATAATGATCCCTCACTTTCACAGGCTTTGGGAGGCAGGCCAGTCCTCACCCACAGACAACCCACCAACCTGAAGCAAATTCTCACCAGCAACTATACCCTGCACCACAGTAACTCTAACTCAGGAACCAATCCCTGCAACAAACCTCGGTGCCTACTCTGCCCACGTATCTACACCAGTGACACCATCACACAGGACCTAATCATATCAGCCACACCATCATGGGTTCATTCACATGCATATCTACCAATGTAATATAAGCTATCATGTGGCAGCAATGCCCCTCTGCTATATACATTGGCCAAACTAGACAGAACCTACATAAAAGAATAAATGGACACAAATCAGATATCAGGAATGGTAATATACAAAAACCTGTAGGAGAACACTTCAATCTCCCTGGACACACAGTAGCAGATTTAAAGGTAGCTATCCTGCAACAAAAAAACTTTAAGAACAGACTTCAAAGAGAAATTGCTGAGCAAATTTCATCTGCAAATTTTACGATTAAACAAAGACTGTGAATGGCTAGCCAACTACAAAAGTAGTTTCTCCTCTCTTGGTATGCACACCTCCACATCAGCTGCTAGAAGTGGGCCTCACCCTCCCTGACTGAATTGACCTCATTATCTCTAGCCTTACTCTTGATTGGTACTCTTTTCTTATGCCTGGATATGTATACTTGCCTCTGGACTTTCCACTACATGCGTCTGACAAAGTGGGTCTTTGCCCACGAAAGCTTATGCTCCAATAAATCTTTTAGTCTATAAGGTGCCACAGGATTCCTCATCGCTTTTGCAGATTCAGACTAACATGGCTACCCCTCTGATACCTTTTATTTGTTATACGGTATCATTGTCCCTCTAAGAATGTCATCAAAGTATTTTGATTTTAATGTCCAGATCTTCCAGGACTGAAGAATACCTGTCAATGCTGAGCTGCCCTACCCTACTCAGCAGCATGCCACCAGATAGCTCTGTGATCCTATGATGAGTGCTAGCTGGAGGACTTTTGTCATCTTAAGTGTATGGGAAAAGATATGTATGGCCCTGATAGCCACAATCAGTCATGATAAAAACATCCACACATCATTTTTAACCCCAAGGCCTATGTGGTAGATCACCATAACCATTACATGATTTTTTTATTCTATATTTATCAGTTGGAGAATTTAGAGGCAACTGAAATGATAAAACATTACCTGAGGAGTTGGGCAAATTATAGACATGAAGTGCTAGATCTTCAGCTGCCTCAGAACTTCTCTAAATATCATTAGGGGAATTGTTCAGAACATAGTGTTCCCAGCTTATAGAAAATGACACTATTTCAACATTAGTTTTTGTGATAAAAAGAGAAGAAAAGGCAAAAAAGAAAAAGGTGTCACAGAAATAGAAATTTCCTTTACACATATTGACATTTTTGATTAAAACAAAATGTTTCATTTTAAAATGTTGGTATTTTTTACATTTTTGAATTTCAAAAAGTTGAAATGTCTGTTTGAAACTAAGGGCACATCTACACAGCAGGGCTACGTCTAGACTGGCATGATTTTCCGCAAATGCTTTTAATGGAAAAGTGTTTCTGTTAAAAGCATTTGTGGAAAAGAGCATCTAGATTGGCACGGACGCTTTTCCACAAAAGCACTTTTTGCGGAAAAGTGTCCGTGCCAATCTAGACGCGGTTTTGCGCAAGAAAGCCCCGATCGCCATTTTCACCATCGGGGCTTTTTTGCGCAAAACAGTTTTTAGCTGTCTACACTGGCCCACATGCACAAAAACATTTCTGGAAAAGGGCTTTTGCCCAAATGGGAACGTCAAAGCATTTGCGCAAGAAGCACTGATTTTGGACAGTAGAACGTCAGTGCTTTTGCGCAAAATCACACGGCCAGTATAGACAGCTGGCAAATTTTTGCGCAAAAGCAGCCACTTTTGTAGAAAAGCTTGCCAGTCTAGATGCAGCCCAGACTAAAATCAAATTAAGCTACACAACTTCAGCTACATCAATTGCATAGCTAAATGTCAAAATAGCTGAACTCGGCTTTTTGTGATGTTTACACAGGAGGAAGTAGAAAGAAGAACACACTTCCTTCAATTTCCCTTATTCCTCATGAAATGAGGGTTACAGGAGTTGGAGAAAGAAGTCCTCCAGCTCAACATTATTTCAAAATAATGGCTTGCTGTGTAGACGTGCTCTTTGTTATCTCAAAATAATATCCGTTATTCCGAAATAAGGCTGCGGTGTAGATGTACCCTTAGACTGCGTCTAGGCTGGCATGATTTTGCGCAAAAGCGGCCGCTTGTGTGCAAAATCTTGCCGCCTGTCTACAGTGGCTGTGAGTATTTGTGCAAGAACACTGACTTTGTAATGTACAAAATCAGTGTTTCTTGCACAAATACTCTGACGATTCCGCTCAGGGATAAGCCTGTATCCTATGCAAGTACTCTTGCGTAAGTATTCTTGCACAAGAGGACCAGTGTAAACAGCCAAGTTAATTTCTTGTGCAAGATAGCCCGATGGCTAAAATGGTTAAATCTTTTGTGCAAAGGCACATGCCAGTATAGAAGCTCTCTTGCGCAAATACTTTTAACGGAAAAACTTTTCCGTTAAAAGTATTTGTGCAAAATCATGCCAGTCCAGATGCAGCCTGGGTCTCAGAGGGCTAGCTGTGTTAGTCTATAGCTTAAAAACATTAGGAAACAATGAATAGCCCTGTATCACCTTAGAGACTAACAACAAAATACACAGTATCATGAGCTTTCATGGGCTCAGCCCACTTCTCTTGCTCCACTCATTTGAAGAAGTGGGTTGTGCCCACAAAAGCTCATGATACTGTATATTTTTTAATTAGTCTCTAAAGTGCTACAGGACCATTCACTGTTTTTTAAGTTTATTTGAAACTAAGTGGTTTTATATACAAGCTACCAAATTGCTATTGACATGATAGAAAAGTTTTGTCATTACTGATTTTAATTGGATTTGAACCAGTGCCCTGAGAGGAAAGACTCTGTGTACCTTATCAGTCTCCTACACAATGGAATCTGTAGTCGTACCTTTAAGGGAAAAAAAGCCTGATTTTGATCTCATTAGTACTGGTTTCTCACCAACATAACCACTGTTGTCAATGGATTAACTACAGATTTACACTGGAACAATTAAAATCGGAATTATAAAAAATGTTAAGATGTTAATGATTTTTAACCTGAAGTTTTAAAACCTTGAAAAATCATTTTCTTATTTCATTTAGACTATTTGATACATTTATAATTACTATCAGGATTTAGATTAAGCATTTAGATTATGCTATTCAAACTCTGGGTCACGGCTTGTAATGGCAGACTACTAGCTGGCCATGAGATGCTTTGTTTACCTGCTCCTATGCAGCTCCTGTTGACTGCAGAACACTGTTGACTGCAGAACACAGTTCTCAGACAATAGGAGCTCCAGGAAGTGGTGTCCCTGTATGCACTGCATCCCACAGCTCCCATTGGCCAGGAACGGCAATCTATGGTCAGTGGGAGCTGTGATTGCCTGTACCCATCCTCCTGTCTGCCCATGCCCTGAATTCCCCATTCCCATCTCCGTGTCTGGAGCCCTGAGCCTCCCTAAACTTCCCACAGCTGAAGGATCCCTGGCCAGTCCACCCAGCTGAACTGCCCTGAGCTGCTCAAGGTTGTCAGCCAGACCAAACGGCTACTGGCTACCCCAGCTGCCAGTCCAGGCCACCAGCTGGAGCTGATCCTCCAGCCCCAGCACTTCAGGGGCCAGGGCAGTGAGGACAGAACCTCAGGGTGAAGCTTGGGATGGGCCACAGCTTTAGTCTAGGAAGGTTTAGCCTTCATTACCCGCCGCCCATGATGCTTATAGTTCCATTACATTCATTGACTTAAGATCAGTATATTTTAGCAGATAACAATGAGTTTGATAGGTAAACAACACATTCTGCAGCATGTAAAGCCTGATGCCTGGTTTGAGTACTATTGAAGGTTCAATTTGATTTGTGTATTTGAGGGAAGGGAATGTATTACTTCTAAAGCACTGTACGATAGTAATTACTTTCAAGTCATTCTTTACTTCTTATATTATCAGAAGAGAAAGAAATTATATTCAAACTATTCCCCCTCTTCCCCCAAAATTCAGCCCTCAAAACTTGCTTGAATCACTGTGCTTTCAGCTGTAAAATAACTGAAAAATAACTGAAATGTCCAAGCTAGATAGACATTTATTTTTTGTCAAGGCAAAACTTGCTAGCAGCATGCGCCTGCATATATACTGTGATCTTCTGAGAATACTAACAGCTAGCTCAGCTCTTAGCAAAAAATAATAATATCCCCCCAAATGGCAGTAGTGTTGCAATACAGATAATGTACAAAATGAAAAGACGACAGTAATGAATGTTGAATCCCTCGTTTGAAGTTAATGCAAAAGGTTGAAGGTAATTTATAAGCCCTACAGGGTTCAGGCACTTTGGGAAATTAGAGTACATGATTTAATATCTTCTACCTTGATTACTACTGAAAATAAAATAGTTTGAACTGTGGCCTGTGGTTCAAGATTACTAAGCAAGTTGATGAAAGCGAAGCTGGTGTACTACAAGAATCTGAGCATATCTGAAATGAAACATGAACTCTAACTACCATTTTGTATTTGGGTAATGAAATAAGCTATGTAAAGGTGCCTCAGACTTGTATCCCTATTTTGTGATAATACCCTGAAGCTAACTTTCTAGAAATGCTGCATCCCCGTGGAGTATTTTTGGAGATAATATTTCAGTCTTGGGAGAATGCTACTGAAATCTTCTTTCACAAGTGAGGTTTCCAAGGGGCCAACATTTCTAGACATGATCATTTTGTGTGGTAAAGATTATTATTTGGTTATTAATGAAGTGAATTATTAATACACTATATTATTTTGTAAATAATTTTTCCAAAAATTATAATGACCTAAATTTTTATGCTATATTCAAAACAGATATTGGTTATAAAACTAATTTCACCAACAAACTTAGAAGTGAATCAGAATAAAAATATCTATGCTTTATTTTTTTTTTAAAGTTGCCTTTCTTGGCAGATCACCTTATCCCTTCCACAGTGTTTTTCACTATCTTTGTTATGTAATCTTATATTGATTTTCCTCTTTACTATCTTTCAGGGTGATGATAGTAACCTTATGCCTAGTTGACTTTATTTAAGTTAAGAAAAAAACAAAATTTCAAACAGAAATAAACTGAAGCTCTCTCTCTCTCAAAAAAAATCCAATATAGTCTTTTTTCACTAGAAAAGAGTTCAGGTGGCCCTTCATCTTTGCTGATATTGCTGTTATAGTGTATGTTCCTGATCACCAATTTCTTATTTTACATTTAAACATACTCTGAGAAGACTGACATTTAAACATGACTGAGAAGGAATGTGTAATGTTTAGAGAGCAACTGCAGAAGCCAGAAAACTGGAGTTTTGTGCCAAATGGGCTTCTCAATCCCCAATTCAGTGGTGATGCAATCTTCATTCACCTATTCTAATATACTCCTGTGAAGCTTGTAGACTTTGCAAAAGTACTTTGATTTACGGGCTCAGCATAGTTTGGAATCACCCCAGGAGGAGAGCAGTCAGGTCTAGAAAGCACCTGGAGCTTCTGGTGTCCATGCTGAAAAGAACACAGAGCTTGTCCATGTGGAACTTGTAAATTCTACATGCTGCTGCAGAAGCATATAGGAGGAGTTTTGTGGAGATGGAGCACATAGAATGCATCCCCATTGAAACTTTGCAGCCATGTAGCTAAAATGTAGTATTCCAGTGCTTGTATAAGAATATAATAATAAGCCTTATGCAATGTAATGTGTCTTAGTGTACCCACCCTTTTTGACTAGCAGGAAGGAACGGCCTATTGTCGTGGTTTAAATGCATCAAGCAAGCTATCTGTCTCCATTATTGGTGTTAAGGCAGGAATAGACCAAAACATCCTTCTGACACACTATGGTCATCCTTTTACCTTTAGAACTGCTCTCTTCTTTAAGAGTGTAAGAATGTTTTTTGCATTATAGAAGAATTTGTAAGAGTAGTAGTTACTTTAATCTTAGAATATTTTGTATTAGATCTGTTTTTACAAAAGCAACAATGTAATCCTTGCTTATGTGAATGAAGAATGTGAGAGTTTGAGAGATTAATCTGAAGGCCAGCATAGCATCCATATAGCCAGAGGAGGCGCCAGATACTTGGAGGCACAAAGGATCTATCGAATGTGCCCATCGTTTCAGTTACAGGTTAGGGGCAGATCAACAGCCCTGAAGTTAGAAGCAAGTACTCCAAATATATGAAGATAACAAATCCCATTGAAATCAGTGTGAGGCAACACTCAGAAAAGTCAGCAGCAGACTGAAGTTAAACAAAGAAAACAATCTCAAAGTAAACATATGTTGCAGAGAGACTAATTATGTTGCAATGTGACTGATTATAACATGATGCAGGAAAACTCATAGACTTATATGACTTATAAGATAGGGGTGCCTTGCTATGAGACTTTGGCTTCATCCTGCCAATACCCTCAGAGCATTGGAATTGTGACTGACAAAATACGGCTCCCCCACTTGAGTCCAATCTAACTGACCCTTAGATTGGTCCAAGCTGCAGACTGGTAACTATAACACTGATAGAATGCGTATGTGTATGTATGTCTGTGTGGGTCAATACCTGTGTGCGTGCATTCCTCTTACAAGCATAACAACTTATTGTTCATTTATTTCCTTCTGATCCTCTTCATGCAGTAAGAGATTGAGCACCTCAGGTAAGACTTTCATGTGGCTGAGCAGCAATGACTGCTATTTGTGCTCATCTCAAAACTGGAAATAATAATCTCAAAATACCTTAAGAAAAATAATGTCTTCTTATAGCTTCTGCTCAGTGAGAAACCAGTAGGTACAAACGACAATGTAGAAACCCTCTTACAGATGTGAGTGCAGTTATCTCTGGGTTGTTTTCTTCAAGGTTTGTGTTTGTTTGAAACAAATCTCCTGAGGTTAGTTTACTTCCAGTTCTTCTGAATTGACCCTGCAGGTGTTTGTATCGGCTAAGTCATCTTATTGTTTGAACACATCCTTTTTCTACTGTTTCATACTATCTACAGGTTACAAGTTAGCAGTATCCTTATGATATAGTATGGGAGTCTTCTAGTTCAAAACTGACCTAGTCTGATTTTATAAAACATTTCTTGATTTAGAAATTGCCTTCTCTCATTACTTTTGGTAACAAGATGACAAACAAAGCAGTGTACACAGTGTGACCACCGGTCTTAACCTAGCCTATGTATTTTGCATTATTCACTAGACCTCTAGGCAGCATAGGTGAAAGTGTGAATTTAAGGGCCGTTGAATGCTGTATTTGTTCAGAACATCGGTTACAGAAACACCTGTGCTTCAGCACTTTAATCTAATCAACTGTGAAACATTCACAATGTTCAACAGACCTAAAAATTTCTCATTTCTTACCTATGCTGTGATGGTCTAATGGCTTCACGTTGGGCTGCAATATGAAGTATCTCAGAAAACTGGTCCAAGTCCTAACAGAGTTTCTCCCTCCCTCTTTATGCTGCAGGCAAAGGACACCTGTTAGTTTTTAATCACTGAATATGTCTTTGGCTCTACCTTTATATTTAGCACAGTAAAAGTGGCTTTAAACAAAAGTGATTAAAACAACATTCAGACGAACATGAAAATGTGACAAGAAACCCTAGAAGTATTAACACAAGGTGAAATTATAGCTAAAATGCTCACTTTGAGCAGAAAGTGTCCTACATATTTCATATAAAAAAGCAGAATAACAATCATGATTCTTGTCACGGCATTCATCAAAACGTGTATTTCCAAATCTATTCTTTCATTTGCTGTTTTAACTAAAAATAGCAACTAGAGGACAGGTGCAGGACACTTCAAATACCGATGATAAAAAAACATTGTGCAGTTTCATTAGGTCAATAGAAGGGTCCTGCCACATGTATACAAAAATGTGGTACACTGTGCCGGAGAGGGAAGGAGTGTGTTTGGGTATAGCTAGACTATGGGGGGAAGGGGAAGAGTTGGGATACCAGAGGTATCTCAGAAAAACTCAGCTGAGTCCAGGGAACATGTTTGCTGTTCCGCATTTGTTTGCAGAAGAGCAAATGATCTCTTTTGGAAGCCCCTGTATTCCTTGTCCCCTAAAAGAGGGTTTAGGTGGGCCAAATGTTGGAAAAGCTTCTTCTGACAAAAGTATTGGAAAAAAGATACGCAAAATGTAGAGCGCATTTTGGGTACCTTTTTCTGACAAAAACTTGTAGTCTAGCCATTCCCTTTCTAGCCATCTGATGAGCAATCAGGTCAGTCTCTTTCCATGGCCTGGACAGGAATTTCTCATTGAATTCTTGTCTTCTCAGGGTATGTCTACACTACACATCTTTGAAATCAGGCAATGTAAACACTATTTGTTGGCACTTTTTCTGACAAAAAAAGTCAACCCCCTACTAGAGCAATATTTGCTTTGTGAGATGGAGAACACTTCTGGAGACAGAGCATTATTTACACTAGTATTTGCTACAGCAAATCTCTTGTCATTTGGGATAGGTGGGGGTAAGCATCTGTGAACAACAAATGCTTTGTTTCTCAGTAGACAATATAGACAAAGCCTCAACACCTTGCCTCAAGCTATGGAGAAGAATAAACTGGCATCTCTCTTAGCTCTTAGCGGGAAGTGGTTCTATATTGGATGCTGCCAGTGGAGGAGCTAACGCAGGGTGAAGGAACTATATTGGCCCTGTTTATGTTCCCGAAAGAGATGTATACAAGACCGTAAGTCTAAGAGGATTGCTTTAGCAGTTAGGAAGTAGAAGTAAAGGAAGAGCTGATAGAGAGAGGAGAAATTAGGGATAGTGAAAGGAGAAGAGGTGGAGGAAAGAGATGGGAGCTGAGTTTTCTTTGATTCTGTCCTTAATAATAGGGCCCTTAATGCAAGTATAGCGTTCCCTAGGATGATTCCTTATCCCGATTATTTCTTATCCCACTACCACTCCCTAACAAAATATCCCCTTAATTTAAAAAAAAAATCTCCATCTAATTACTTCTCTTGATAAACAGTAAATTCCTCAGAAATAATATTACATAACAATTGCAAAAGCAAATAATAAAAAAATAGCATCAGTATTCATGAAATCAATAAGTTTTCATTGAAAAAAGTGTTTTGACCAAAAATAAAAGAATTGCTGAAAGTTATGTATTAGTTGAAGTTTCCATTTATTTGATATTAAAAATCAGAAAATTGTTTTTATAACAATTTTTACTGGAAGCCAAAATATTTTAACTGAAAATCCATTTTTGAATCTAAAATGTTTTTGAAGACTGAATTTTGACAAGCAAATAGCATTATTTTGTCAGTGCTAGTACATATGTTATGTTGGTGATATGCACTCAGCTTTTAGCTTGAACCTCACCAAGGAAGTAAGATGCCCTTTCTTCTTACTCTCAGAAATGAACATTTTTGATCTGCAGAAAAATAATTCTAAATTAGGAGAGGTCATTGTGAAAATATATCTTTTTTGGTTTGTTTCAAACTGTATTCATTCATTAAAATTCCTCACCACATTCTGGCCCCCAAAGATTTTCATTTTGAGTTTGAGTTTCAGGAAATGAAAAGTGAAAGTGAAGAAAAAAAAAATAGAATCATGTCAAAATTGTACAAATCCCAGACTTGGTCACCTAATATTTGGTTCAGCAAAACTTTCTAATCCAATTTCTAAATCTGGGACACTAGCTAACATCAGACAATTTAAGAATTCTCTTTCTGCAACTTCTCCAAACAGCTTTTTCTTTACCACCCACAGACATCTGTCTTTTTTCTAACAGGAGACCTTCCCAACCTTGAGATTTCCCAGGAAATAAGATTTTTATTTTCTTTTAAAATAGATAGAGCTGCTGAACTGCCACAGTACTACTGCCACAGCCTAAACCACGTACAATGAATTTAAACTGCAGAAGCATTTTAAAACATGACAATTCTAAAGTACAATTTTCTTTTTAAACAAAATACATCTTCTTTGGGGTTTGGGGGGCGGGGAAGGGGCGAGGGGGAAGAGGAATACAAAGGCCAGGAAGAGAAGAGAGGAGAATACTAGTCAGCAAAATATATAAAGGAAAAAGGAAAACATTCTTCCAGGTAAGAAAACACTCCAGAGACAAAGAGTGAAAATAAACAAACAATTTTTCTATTTCCTTTTGAGCATTGCCCAATGAGAGTGCTTTGACACAGAAGTGGTGTGTCGGTAATTAAAGGTTTATTTCCCTAATAGGCACTATAAACAGGGACAGTGATCATATGTATTCCAAGAACTTGCCTACATTGTATAGAAAGAATGGCTTATTGTAGTGGCAAATGACTTTGCTCAGACTATTACCTCTGTATATTTGTACTTCTGGAATATGGTTTCCTCTCTTCTTACCTGACCAACTTTTGCAGATCTTCTGAAAGAGGTGCCCTTTGGGCAACAGAGGGCATGCAGAGAAAAAAATGCTTTGCTGTCCCTCATCGAAGTAGACAAGCAAGCAGGGAAACTTTAGAACTGGCTGTCTGGGAAGGTTCCTTTAAGCACAGGCCTCAGATAGCCTCAGGTAGCAGCCACACAAGGTAACTCCTGACCTGATGCCCTGCCAGAACCAGTTCTGGCCGGCCTTAAATGCGATTCAGCATCCTATCAGTGTGGACATGCTGTTTCAAAATAGCAAAACGCTATTTGGAAATGAATTTTCTGTCTAGATGCATTATTTCAAAATAAGCTTTTTTGAAATAACTATCGAGATGTGTTATTTCAAAATAACTATTTCGAAATAAGATATTTCAAAATAATGCTGTAGTGTAGACATACCCATATAGAGCTGAGGTTATAAAAAGGGTTGTGCAGTCCCATTTTCCTCAATGGCCTTCCCCTGTACTCAAGAATCCTATAACAACAGGATTGTGAGGAAGGAGGAAAAAGGGGCACAATGGTTTCAATAAGCAGATGCAACTCTCTTGAACAACACACGTAAGTAACTGATTTTCAATTTGAGGTGTCCTCTGACTAAATTCACTTGTGGAAGTTTAGTTAGCAGTACAGCTCCCAGGATCATGAGATGAGGAATATTAATTAAACAAGGATTAAACTGCCTCAAAGCGAGCATGAGATCTACATGCCAAGATGAGAGAGTAAAAGTTGAATAAATACATGAAGAGACTGTCGGGCAGCAGCCTTGTAGATTTCTGTGATGGAAACTTCACCTTCTGGGGGTCATCCCCAGAGCTCCAGCACAAAAAACTTTTGAGTTTCTATTTTCTTTATGCCTTTGTGTTTTAGATCAGCATCAATACATTCCCCGAATGAAGGTGAAGGTCCCAGGTCTGGTGCACTGGGACTGACTTTTTGTAGTTCAGGAAAATACCAGCACAAAAGTGTGTATCTGCATGAATATATCCATGGAATGGAACAAAAGCACATTAACATTGAAGGAGTCTCCAGGAGTAATACAACAATATGTTAGTCCTGGATTTCTTTTGTATCTGAGAAGCTTCAGATGCTCTTTCACCATCCCTGTAAATCTTGTTCTATGAGGCATAAGGAATGTGTTGAAAACGCTCTTTTTTTCTGAAACTTGGTACCATGCAGATGTGCCAAATTTCAGAAAAGCCTCTTTTGAAAGTAAATCAGAAAAAGATACACAATTTGCATACCACAAATTGCATATCTTTTTCCAATTTAACACTGAAGTCAAGACGTAGCCCTAGAAGAAAACATATAGCCATCACTGATAAAATTCGCAGTTGACATAAAAACTGGGGGAGTAATAAACAAGAGACTGGCAAGGGTTTAGAATGATCTGTATTGCTTTGGAAACTGGGTGTAAGCAAACAATATGTATTTTAGTACTTGTGGAATGAGAGACAGTATGCTCAAGAAACAGTGGCACTGAAAAAAGATTTGAAGATTGCTATGAGAAATCAGTTTACATGAGCTCCCAATGGATATGTCTACACTACGGGATAAGTTCAAAATTAAGATACGCAACTTCAGCTACGTTAATTGCTTAGCTAAACTTAGCTAAAAGTTTAATTCAACTTTTGGTGCTGTTCACACTGCAGGAAGTGAGAGGGAGAATACTCTCCCCTTGACTTCCCTTACTCCTTGTGGAAGTAAGACTACTGGCTTTGACCCGAGTGCCCCTCCCAGTTTGAATTAGTGTGTCTTCACTAGACGTGCTAATTTGAACCCTGGAAGATCAACTGCGGCAGCTTTGATCTTCTCTGTAGTGCAGGCATACTCAATGTGATGTTGTGGCCAAAAAAGCTAATGAGATCTTAGGATGCATAAACAGAGGAATCTCAAGTTTGAGAAGTGAGGTTATTTTACCTATGTATTTTGCACTTGTGTGACAGCTGCTGGAATACTGTGCCCAACTCTTCTGTCCAAGTTCAAGAATGTTGTTAGTAAAAGGAAGAGGTTTCAGAGAATAATCACAACAAAAAATGATGAAGGAATTAGAAAATATGCCTTACTAGAAGATTTACGCGGTATTGCTCGAATGCTTTACTCAATTGATTTCTGTATTTCTTCATTTAAATCATTGCTCTGGGGTGGGACCGGAGTTGAGGGATTCAGTATGCAGGCTTCCCTGGGGAGAAAGGATTGCCCCAGTCCTCTCTCACTGCAACAGGCTCTCACTGCAACTGCATCATTAGTGTTTTCCTAAGAAACACAGAATGTTTGTACAAATACTACTTGTGTAACATTTTTAGAAATTTTCTTTATGTATTTACTATGTACTTAACATGACATAATATATTTGCTGCTGCAGCTCCAGTGGATACAGGCAGGGGAAGAAGTGCATGTGCCCCAGCTGGGGCAGGCCCAGGTTCATCTGCTTCCTGTGCTCCCCAGCCAGAGTGAGGAATGCAGCAAACTGTGCACTTTCCCTTGGCTCCCTGATGAAGGGGAACAGCCAGCAATGTTATATATATAAACACCCACACCCACAGTCAGCCAAATGAGCCATGGGGCACATCCATTCTCCATGACATATCTCCCAAAGCCTGTTTGGATCAGAATTTGTGACTCCAACCTTCAGGGAAGGAAAAGAGCTGGGTAGTACTGAGTGACCCATGAGATCTCCCCTCCCTGTGGGGTTTATTTAAGTCTATCTCACTGCAAAACGTGGTTAGAATCTACCGTATTGGCAAGGCAATTAGGAGTTGAACTAAGGCCACAATTTTACCTCATGGCACTTATACACAAAGATAACTAAACAGGTTATACATCTAGCACATTGAATATACTCCCCTATATGCTTTAAAAATGAAATGCTGTAGCTGAATTTTAAAGCTCCTAATTCGAACTACCATTATTCCTCCTGCAAGGAGGTTTAACGGTAGTTTGAATTAGGAGCTTTAATTCGAACTACCTAGTCCGTGCCGTGTGTAGTCGTGGGCAGGTAGTTCGAACTACGGGGCATTTAAAAATGGCGGCACCCGGGAACATGCAAATGAAGCCCGGGATATTTAAATCCCGGGCTTCATTTGCAAGTTCAAATGCCTACATTAGCCACCCTAATTCGAACTAGGGTGGCAGTGTAGACATACCCTAAGGGTCACCAAACTTGGGCTTTGTACTTACTGGTCTTTTCCTTATCCAGATTGGCTTTAGGTTAGCTATTCCCTCATGTCCCCATGCTCCCAGGAAGCAGTCTACCATAAGTGTACAGTTTTATTCCTTAACAATAAAACTGAGGCAAACCATCAAAGCAAAAAATGCTTCTGCCTAGTATGGGCTACTGCTTCCGGAAGCTTTTCCCCTTTGCATCTCAATGCTGAAGGGACAACACAACAAGACACATTCTTTCCACCTGCTTCAGGCCCAAACAGAATTCTATGTCTCACTTACAGCTCCTTTTGCAGCTCTTTAAAGAGATTAACTGCCTCCCACCCAGCTCCCTGTGGAAGTTGAGCAGGGCCGGTTGGACCCAGTTCATAGTGGGACAATGTGGAAAATATTCACAGCTTTGCTTTGATTAGCTATAGGCTTGGTCCTGATTTAGATGGCAGATTCAAGAGTACTTAGAAGAGCCAATATTTTTAAAACAGAAAGCGCTACCTCGCCTTAACTAACAGGAGACTGTCAGCTCCACTATAAATGAAACTGTGGCAAATAGACTCCAAAATAAAAACTGAAGTTCCAGTTAATGAAGATCAGGCTTTTTTTTTTTTTTTTTTTTTAAAAAGGTCCCTCTGAACGATGTTACAGAATGTATGTTTTTCAGCATTTGATCTGTAAATTAACATTTATTACACTCCCTTATTCAGTTAGTGCCCTTGACTTCTGGGATGTTTTTATTGTATTTTCTTTGGTATGAGTTGTAGGAATTAACTGGGCAATTTGATCACTATTTTGTTTTATGAATACTGTAGCAAGATCCTCACCTAGGCCCCTTGCCTTGGGACCCCTTCTTGGAGTCACAAACCAACCCGAGATCCTTTCTGGTGCAATCACCCATATCTTTTATTGTCAGTGCCAATTTCCCACCACCTTCTATTTACAGAGCTTTGGTTTTCTAGCAGCTAACTCAACCAGCCTCTCCTTCTAGCTTGGGAGAACACTCAGCCACATCCTGACTCCTCCTCTGCCTGTCTTATATAGCCCTCTGGCTAATGAGTCCCACAGCTGCTTCTTCCATTAGCCCTTCAGGCCTGGGCTTGCTCAGCTGGCTGTAACTGTCCTTTTCAGCCAGGTTGTAGTGGGAGAACTCTGGCTTAGCCAGCAGTCTGTTACAATACTATCAATCCATCTACAGATCTGTGATATCAGAATCCATTTCTGATTCCACTTTCCTATCATTTTTATTCAAACTTTGTTATCATTCCTGGAGGTAACAATATTTAGTCTGGAAGGCCTAACCCTTTGGGAGCTGCACTGAAAATATATTCAGCTACATAGACATAAAAAGGGTCAGAAGATCCAATTCTGTGGGACCTCACTGAAACTAATGGAGTCACACAAGGAGTAAGTCTGCTGAGAATTTGTCACCTATCATCTGTGTCATGAAACTAGATGACAACAGATAGAGAAACCACATCAATATCAACACAAACTTACCCCTTAAATAGATATAACAATTTTAAAGTAGAACATTGGTTACCATAGGGGAGTTGCTAAGATTGTTCTTTTTATGAATGACGTCAGAGTCTAGTCCTCAGCACCAATGCAATCTTCATGGTAATTTGTGTTGTAGTTGCTGCTTTAGCACATTTGTAGGTCAGACATAATCTGCTGAATTTGTGTTATCCAATATTCACATAATCAATATGCAGCGTTAACACAGGCATACAAGATGCATCAAAGATATATTGAACTTTTTTTAATTACAGAGATTCCTAAAATTGCCCTTTCATCTTCCCCAGATTTTCAAATAAATAGAATTGCTGCTTGTATGCAATGACAATGACATTTTGAGCACATTCAGATTAAGATTTCATAAATCAAATAATGGTTTAATTATCCTTTTACATTAAAGTCATCTCCAGTATTTATGTGTGCTCTCAAGAAACTATTACACAAATGGTATTTTTTTACAAAGTAGGATTCTTGGATCTGAAGGGGTTTTGTCTGTTTTGTAGTACTAGTGCTAATCTTTTGTATTTAAAGTGTTTTTATCCATGGGCATTTGTTTAGGTACAAAGGGCAGGAATCTGCTCCATGAAAGTCAATGAGAATTTTGCCAGTCTTCAAAGAGAGCAGAAGGAAGCCTAAATATAGTATTCTAATTGAGAATAGCAATAGGGGGTAAGGGCAGTTAGTGTAATTTGCAATAGCTGTTTGTGCTTTGATACTGGAGGCAAAGATTGCTAGTTACTAACTTCAGCAAAACAGTCCCACCGACTTATATTACTCTGCACATTAATTGGAATGCTATTTTACACTCTATGTTGGATTGTTTAGTGCTGTAACTGGAAGGTACTGTCTAAGATAAAGTCTTGGAAATATTTTATAACAATTTTTAGATAAAACCACTATCAGACCCCAGCTGTAGAAAGTGTCCAGCGAATACTATAGCATTTAAATGGCAAGCACCAATGCAAATTCAATACATACAATATCCACAAGAATACCTAATTAATATATTATGATCAATATAATGAGATCAAATTAATAATTAATAATTAAAAATTAAAAATTAAAATCAACACTGTCATTATTTTAAGTGTCCAGGAATTATGAATTCATTCAGCCTTTTAACAGCAGTTATGATAATGGCTTGTAACTAAGTAAACTAAGTAAAGCTTTGAAAAATACATTTAATTTCTTACAGTATGAAACATTATTGTGTAATAAACTTGCTAGCAGCTTGAATATACTGCACAATGCAATCTTGAGCGAGTGAGAGGGTTGATGATTAAAACTTAATGCTTACAAGATTTAAAACAAAAACAAAAAATCTGCTACATGAATAACAGCACCATTACATCCTACATAGTGCCCATTTTACAAGAAGAGCTGACAGTGCCACTTATTATAATAGTTGCCTAAGAATTTCCATCTTAAGATCCCGTATGCGTTTTTTTTGTTACTTTGCCTAACTTTAGCCATTTGAGTTGAAATTACTTAGCAGGTTGTTTTGTGGGTTTTCTTTTTACAATTTTAAACAATATTTTTGCTAACTAATTCTAAGACTTTAGTAAACTCATTGTTATTTTTTAATTTACTAAGTCCTCCTTATTTGTTTTAAATAATTTGTTGTTTGAGATGAGTAACAACTCTTGTCACTTTTGAATTATTTGGTTACATAATTGTACCCTGACTACATCCCACTAGTATATTTGGAAGCCATCAATCTACATAAAAGTCCCTATTTCCTATTTAGCAGTTTGACTACATTTTCCATAGTACATTTTTTTTAACCTGTAGCAGCCAGTGCAATTGATTACTTATATATGTATTTATTATTTTGCTCAGGCTGCAAAGGCTTTTTCGGTGGGGATAGGCATACTGTTTGTTATTCCTTGACCTCCCCTTTGCATAATTAGTTTTATTATAAATATTTTTTATTGGACATGACTGCACCAAGTTATATTGCAATAACTAGGTTTCATTATTAAACCAAGCATTCACTCTTTAATATTTTAATTTTAATACTTTTAAACATTTTTGCAACTCCCAACTGTTTAATTCCCTTTCATGTTTGTGTTTTCATTTGTGCCAAAAGCATTTTTAACACTTCACTTTCCTTCCTTAAAATATTATTTTTTTTAAAAATTGTCATTTTGAGTTGATTTTTTTCAGGTGGATTAGCTTTTTTTTAAAAATGTATTTCTTAATGCTGTACACTTTTCCTGAAAAGCTATACAGCCTATGCACGTCTTGAAGGATAGCTGCTTTTTCAATTCGGATTTATGCTGATAGGTAATAGACATTGTTTTCTTTTGTAAGTTTTAAGGATTTCCCCCCCATTTAGTTGTTTTTTCCTTTACAACTTTAAGTTGTTTCTTAATTTATCCTTCAATTTGTCATGTTTTGTTTGTAAAGTTTAGTCGCCAAAAATAATCCTTGTGAAAATAGTGTTTTAGTTTGGGCTTTCTTTGCTTTAGGGCGAACAAGCTTGTTTTGTTGTCTGTTAATTTTTAAGAATTTCAGGGAAATTTCACAGACTTTTGTTGTGCTCTGCCAACCATTTTTTTAAAAAGACTAATTCCACACTCTAGAGTTCCTTTTTCTCCTGGTTCCAGCCTATTTCTAATACTTCCCTGAGGAATCTATATGGTTCAGTCTGACATTTAACCCACTTCTACAGTATGGTCCTAACTTTCTCATATTTAAACACTTCCAATGCCATTTCCTCAATGCTAGGTTGTGACTCTCACAAACTAAGAAGTATATATGTGTCCTGCTTCAGACAAGCAACTCTGACTATGTGTAGTCTGCATCCACCTGCCGACAGAGGGATGTAAATCAAGCACTTCGGAAGTGCAAATGAGCCCGGGATTTAAATATCCCAAGCTTAATTTGCATACTTACGTTTCGACGCTGTGCCGATGTGGCTCAGTGTCAAAAGTGAAATTAAAGTGTAGCTGTGGGTCTGCCGACAGTGGGGAGCTTTTTCAGCAGATCCTGTACTCCAAAAAATGAGGAGTACAGGATCTGTCAAAAAAGCTCCCCCATGTCGGTAGAGCCGCAGTTACACTTTACTTTCACTTTTGACACTGAGCCTGATCAGCACAGTGTCGGAATGTGAGTATGCAAATTAAGCCCAGGATATTTAAATCCCGGGCTCATTTGCACTTCTGAAGTGCTTGATTTACATCCCTCTGTCGGCAGAGGGATGCAGTCTAGATGTAGCCTCTCAGTCCTAGCCACTAGTATTTCGGTGTTTCTCCAAGATCTATTCCATTCAGTTCCCCCAAGAATTCAGTTTGACTTTAATCTTGTCGCTAAGATTTCTTTATTGGCATATAATCAGATTCCACTAAGAATCTTAGACTCATAGAATCTATAGGGTTGGAAGAGACCTCGGGAAGTCATCGAGTTCAACCCTCTGCCCAAAGCAGGGCCAACCCCAACTAGATCATCTCAGCTAGGGATTTGTCAAGCCAGGACATAAAAACCTCTAGGGATGGAGATTCTATCACCTCCCTAGGTAACCCATTCCAGTGCTTCACCACCATCCTAGTGAAATAGTTTTTCCTAATATCCAACCTCGTTCTACCATCTGTCACTACTGAGAACAGCTTCTCTACATCCTCTTTGGAACCTCCCTTTAGGTAGTTAAAAGTTGCTATCGAACACCCCCTCACTACAGAAGCCGCTCTTCTGTAGACTAAATAAGACCAAATGCCTCAGCCTCTCCTCATAAGTCATGTGCTTCAGCCCCCTAATCATTGTTGTTTCTCTCCACTGGACTTTCTCCAATGCATCCACATCCTTTCTATCATGGAGGGCCCAGAATTGAATGCAGTACTCCAGATGTGGCCTCATCAGTGCCAAAAAAGGGGAATAATCATTTCTCTATATCAGCTGGCAGTGCTCCTTCTAATGTATCCTAATATACTGTTAGCTTTCTTGGCTACAAGGGCACACTATTGACTCACATCCAGCTTCTCATCCATTGTAATCCCCGGGTCCTTTTTCTGCTGAACTGTTGCTTAGCCGGTCAGTCCCCAGCCTGTAACAGTGCTTGGGATTCTTCTGTCTCAAGTGCCGAACTCTGCACCTGTTCTTGTTGAATTTCATCAGATTTCTTTTGGTCCAATCCTCTAATCTGTCTAGGTCACTCGGGATCCTATCCCTACCTTCCCACATATCTCCTTCTCCCCATAGTTTAGTGTCATCTGTGAACTTGCTGAGGTTGTAATCCACCCCCTCAAACAGGTCATTAATAAAGATGTTGAACAAAACTGGCCCTAGAACCTACCCATGGGGCACTCCACTTGAAACCAACTGCCAACAAGACAGCAAGTTGTTGATCACTACCCATTGAGCCCGACAATCCAGTTAGCTTTCTATCTACCTTGCAGTCATTTTATCTTATCCATAACTTCCTTAACTTGCTGTCAAGAATACTGTGGGAGAGAGTATCAGAAGCTTTGCTAAAGTCAAGTTATAGCACACCCACTGCCTTCCCCATATCCATAGAGCCAGTTACCTTGTCATAGAAGGCAATCAGGTTGATCAGGCATAACTTGCCTTTGGTGAATCTATGTTGACTATTCCTGATCACTTTCCTCTCTTCCAAAGGCTTCAAAATGATTATGTGAGGGTCCCCTCCATGATTTTTCTGGGGACTGAGGAAAGGCTGACTTCTCTGTAGTTCGCTGGATTGACCTTCTCTTTTTAAAAAATGGGCACCACATTTACCTTTTTCCAATTGCCCAGGACCTCCCCCAATCACCAGTTTCCTAAGTTTTCAAAGATAATGGCCAATGGATCTGCAATCACATCAGCCAACTCCCTCAGCAACCTCGGATGCATTAGATCCAGCCCCATGGATTTGTGTATGTTCAGTTTTTCTAAATAGTTCTTAAAATGTACTTTGTCCACTGAGGGCTGCCCACCTCTTTCCCATAGGCTGTGTCTACACTGGCCCCTTCTTCAGAATAGCCATGCTAATTTAGAACTAATTTAGAACTAATTTAGAACTTTGGAACTAATTTAGAACTTTGGAAAAGAGCGTCCAGACTGGCGCGATCCTCTGGAATAAAGTCCTTTCAAGTAGGAATAAGAGATCCTCCGGAATAGGGCTTTATTCTGGAGGATCGTGCCAATCTGGACGATCTTTTCCGGCTTTTCCCCAAGCCGGGAAAAAAGCGGCGGTCATGTTTATTTAAATATATTGCTCAAGCATGCAGGGGTGTAATCAGCAAGGCCAATGCTTGAAAGTAGGAATAAGAGATCCTCCGGAATAGGGCTTTATTCCGGAGGATCGCGCCAATCTGGACGCTCTTTTCCGGCTTTTCCCCAAGCCGGAAAAAAGCGGCGGCCATGTTTATTTAAATCCCGCGGGGGATATTTAAATCTCCCGCGCATTTCCCTATTCCAAAGTTCTAAATTAGCATGGCTATTCCGAAGAAGGGGCCAGTGTAGACGTAGCCATACTGTGTTGCCTAGGCTAGTGCAGTAGTCTGAGAGCTGACATTGTTTGTGAAGACAGAGGCAAAAAAAAATATGAATATTTCAGCTTTTCCCACATCATCTGTCAGTAGGTTACCTTCCTCATCCAGCAAGGGTCTTACACCTTCCCTGATAACATGCCTATAGAAACTTTTATTGTTACCCTTCACATACCTTGCTAGATGCAATTCCAACTGAGCATTGGCCTTGCTGATTACACCCCTGCATGCTTGAGCAATATTTATACTCCTCCAAAGTCATCTTCCCAAGTTTCTACCTTTTATAAGCTTCCTTTGTGTATTTAAGTCCTACAAGGATTTCACTGTTAAACCAAGCAGGTTACCTACCATATTTGCTTTTCTTATTGCACATCAGGATGGTGTGTTCCTGTGCCTTCAATAAGACTTCTTTAAAATACTGGCAGCTCTCCTGGATTCCTTTCCCCCACATGTTAGTGTCCCACGGGATCCTGCCCATCAGTTCCCTCAGGGACACAAAGTCTGCTTTTCTGAAGTACAGAGTCTGTATTTTGCTGCTTTCCTTTCTTCTTTTGGTCAGAATCCTGAAATTGATCATCTCATGATCACTGCTTTGCAGGTTGCCACCCTCATCTACTTCCCCTACTAATTCCACCCTGTTTATGAGTAATAGGTCAAGCTGTTCATGGCCCCTGGTTGGTTCCTTCAGAACTTGTACCAGCAAGTTGTCCCCTATATTCTCCAAAAAAGTTCCTGGATTGTCTGTGTACTGCTGTATTGGTCTCCTAACAGATGTCAGGGTGATTAAAGTCTCCTCATGAAAACCAGGGTCTGTGAACTGGAAGCTTCTGTTAGTTGTCTGAAGTACGTGTAGGGGGTGGTTATAAGATATACCACATACTACATACACAATTACACAACAAACCTCTTCCTTTGTATAAATTTACACATTTTTCTGGGCTTGGCCTGGTTAGTTTTCAGAATGTTTTCTCCACATAATCTTTGTACATAATCTTTACATTTTCAACTTATTTTATTCATTTTAAAAGATTCAGTAGGTGTTCACCCTTATACTAGCTTGCATATACATTCTTTATTTCCACCCTGCTGATCCATTTACCTCCGTAATCCTGACTCCTAAGAAATAAGGCTTCACTCATATCCAGTTACCAAGCTAAGTTCATGGTTACTGTATAGCATTTTGGAGTAAAATAAGGACAATAAAGCAGTACTCTATTTGAAAGAAGTTGTGAAGTCATAGACTCTTGAAATAACTACTTTTGTATTGATGTTCAATTTTCAATTCCACTCTTCCACATGGAAAGATCTACACAAGAGACTGGCTCTGCTGGAGTAGGAAAAGCAAGGTCTGTACTGTGTACCCAGTTTCATTTTTAACAGTAATGGTGCAAATGCATCAGTACTGTCTGATCCAACCATCAATAGAGGTTGCAGGAGGACATTGAAAGACTGAATATCAGCACGTAAAACTTCAGTATCACATAAAGATAACTATGTTACATGGAAATCAGCTAGTAGAGCAACACTAGCTCACAGTTCAATTGAAAACTTACCCCTGAATGAAATAAACACAGAAATTTATAACTGGAAAAAACTCGAGTGCATATTGAATGTCATTCTTTTTCTTTCTGAATGGGGATTGCCTTTGGTTGGTTCCAGTCAACGTATTGGTGACCTTACAAATGGAAACTTTCTTAGTATTCTTGAGCTTCTTAGCAAGTATGACCAACTTTTGTCAGACCATATTAAGTGTGTTTGTGAATCACAAGAGAGTAGAAAATGCATGCAAGCCCATTACCTGTCTACCAGAATACAAAACGAGTTTATTGAGCTGTGTGGGACATTTGTGCAAAAACAATTCTTGAAGAAACACGATATGCAAAGTATTTTAAAATTGTTATTAATGCAATTCCAGACTGTTCTGATAGGGTACATCTGCATTTGCTCTCTAGTTCGGACTAGGGATGCAAATGTAGGCAACCGAAATTGCTAACGAAGCAGGGATTTAAATATCCCATGCTTCATTAGCAAGATCTCGCCTGGTGCACTAGTTCGAAATGCAACTGTTTCATAACGAGGAAGTGTGCACTGGGACAATTAGTTTGAACCAAAGTAACTAACGTTACTCCTCATTTTTTTATAATAATAATTTCAAAATAACAGACAGCTTATTCTGAAATCTGTAAACCTCATTCTATGAGGAGTAATGCCTATTCCAAAATAGTTATTTTGAAATAAGATATGTGTAGCTGCTCCACTGCTGCTATTTCGAAATAGTCCCTCACCAGGGCCATTCTAAGTTATTCCTCCCCAGTGCCTTCTGGGGCTTTAAATCAAGGTAGCACATCTACATTAGGGAAGCCTGCCTCAGACTAATTTTAAGGCTTCCCCACAGTGTAGATGTGCTATTTTGAAATAAGCTATTTTGGAATAAGTATTCAGGAATTGCTTATTTTGAAATTAGCTTGCAGTGTAGATGTACCCATAAAGAACAGATGACCTTGGTTGTTCGATATGTTAAAATTGCAGGAAGTTCAAAGGTTTCAGTTGAAGAACCATTTATTTTATTTGATAATTTCATTAAAATAAACTGGAAAAGAAATCACTGCTCATTTATTAGAAATTCTGGAAGCCTTCAAATTAAATTTTCAAGTCTGCATTGGCCAGGCCTATGACAATGGCCCCAATATGGCTGTAAAGTACAACAGAATCCTTTTTAAGCAAAAGCCAAACTTTATTTTCTCCAGTTGCAGCAGCCATGCACTAAATCTTGTTGGCATTGATTGGGTTGATTCACCCAAGGAAGCAAACACATACTTTGGAACTGCCCAGCAACTGTACAACTTCTTTGGTAGCACTCCTCAATAGTGGGAAATTCTGAAGCAACATCTGCCTGTTTTCCTTCACGGCATGTCAACAATGAGATGGTCAGCATGAATTGATGGAATTAAACCAGTTGCACAGCATTTGGACTCTGTGAGAAAATTTTAAGTAAGCTTCAATCTCTTACCCTCACAGCACAGGATCACACTGAACTTAAGTCAATCCAGAAGTATACACCCAAATTTGAATGTATTTTAATGTCATCCATGTGGATGAAGCTGCTAAAAATAATCCACAAAACTAATCTTGTAATTGAAGCATGCAATGCTACATTAGATGTTGAGAGGGATGACAATGAACAACTTCCTAAAGATATTCAAAAGATTTGTGATCAATGGGATGCAGTCCTTTCTGGGTCCAAATCAGTAGCACAAGGTATTGACATTTCATCTGAATTTTCCACCAATCACAGCCTAACATCTCAATCTGATGCAGAAGGCACTATCGAGTCAATGTGTGTTTTGGTTATCATTGACTCCATCAAATCTGTCTTACATGTTGATTTGAGTCACTGCAACAAATTTGTACCCTTTTTGGATTCCTTTGGGAGTTTGGAGAACTAAGTGATGAAGATCTATATTCAGTGGCTGAACAGTTTCAACAAAGGTACAATGAAATTTCAAGAGATCTCTGTGACGATATTGTCTTTCTGAAACATAAACGTTCCACCAACTGTAAACTGGACTGCAACCCAACAGAACTGAGTCAAGAAATATTCAATCTCTGCCTGCCAACTATATTTCCTAATATCATTATTGCATTTTGTATTTTTTCGTATTTTTGTCCCTGCATCAGTGGCTTCAAGTGAATGCACATTCAACGTGTTAAAACAAGTGAAGCACTATCACTGTTCTACATTGGAACAAGAGTGTTTGAATGGGCTCGCAATGCTTAACATTACCAGTGATGCTGCACATAAATTAGATTGTCTTCATTTATAAATGAGTTTGTACACAACGTGCGATGGGTATAATGTCTTAATTGTTAATAAATAAATGTCTTGAGTGTTCATTTTCATATATTCTTTTGCTTTTAATATGACCCTGTGGATGAGAAATTAGATACGTCAGGGGCCTGGGCCTGGGCATGGGCTGGGACCTCTAAACTCAAAGTGGCCCAGGCCTCTGTCATTCTCTGAGAGGGCCTGCTTCTAATCACCAACAGCATTTTCATCAGCATTTAAATATTCCTTGCAGTATAGAGCCATCAAAGTACTAAGTAACGTATGTATCTGTAAATCTATGCTTTACTAAACAGCACAGGTCCTTTGTTCAGTTTACAAGATCTGTGAATGCATCATCAGTTCACCTTACGCACCTTGCCAGAAATCAATCTGGATTGCTCTCAATTTAAAAGTTGCCCACGTCCCTTGGGAATGAGCTATGGTGATGAATGGGGCTGTACAATGGGAATGGCTTCATGCTTCACTTGGTTTATAGATTTTTACAATTAAAAACTCTTATATTTGCTAACGCTGTTTAGCTTACTGAACACTAGAGCTGTGTGGGAACCATTTTCACTCCTCAAATAGTTGAGAGTTTTGTTTTTCAAAGCCCAAGTTGGGGTAAGAAACCCTTAAATATTCCTGAACCAAAACAACAACAACAACAAAAAAACCCATTCTTTTATTTTGGGTCAATTGAAATATTTTGATAATTCTGAATATTTCATTTTTGGCCTTTAACATTCAGTGAATTTTTAATATTTCAATAAAAATAATTTTGAATTGGAAAAGCAGAATTTTTCATTTTGACAATGTCAGAATGAAACAGAATTTCTAAAACTTCAACATTTTTCAAGTTGGAAAATTTGAATTTGTTTCTGTTCAGTCTAGAAAACATATTTTTCAATGAAAAACTGTTCAAAAAGCTCCTGATTATCTTTACTGAGTATAACATGTTCCAAGTATTTTAATTAGTGTTATATATACGTTAAGAAGAGCTAAACTTACCGGTAAAATGTATGCCACTAATACATTTACTGCTAAATTAAGTCAGACTTTGACTATTTTCTAAATTCATAAATACAACTGCAGAAACATCTATCATCCAGCATGTATATTGCTAATGTTTTGGCTGGGGTGCGGAGGAGGTTGGATCCATTAGAAAGTTAAATGTTTATAGTGGAGTAATGTTCCCTCCCTTTTAAAAATAATTGTTTAGCTTATTTTTCTTCCTGCTTTATCCCACAGTAGTAGAGCTAAATACTGTAGAGATTTGGTCCAGCTGAAAATAATTATTTGTAGGTAATTAATTCTTGGCACTCAGAAATACTTAACTACCTTGCCTGCAAGAGGAATGGCAAAAAGGTCTTATTAAATAGGGAATAAAATGCTTCCTGTTTGCATTTCCCCTCAGTAAGCCAAGTTTATTTTAGTAAGCAAGTGAAAACAAGCAGTGTAGACATTCCCTTTTTGAGCAAAAACCCCTTTTTGCACAAGATCCTTATGCCTCCTGGGTTTTTGCACAAAAAGGAAATGTCCACACTGCTTGTTTTTACGCAAAAACCTCTCTCGCAAAAATGGACCAGAGGAGATTATGCAAATGAAACACAAGAAAATGCTAATTCGCACTTCATTTGCATTGCCTCTTCCAGCAAAAGCCATAGTGTAGCCGTAGCCTCACTGTATTTCTTATTGATGGGAGGCTCAAGTCATGAACCTGGATCCAAATTCAAATCTGTATTAAATAAAGGGGGTATTCAGATAGGTGGAGGAGCTTTGATCTGAGCCCAGTACTAGTTCCTAAAATGCACAGAAGTTTCCATATTTGCTACATTTTCCCACTCCCACAAAATCAGTCAGGATTAGTTCTGTATTTGCCTTCTTAAGAATTGGTGTTGAGAGCTATTATTCTTTAGTTTACTTGAATCATCTGTTAGGTTCAGGGAAGTGCACCAATGTGGCCTCAGCTTGCTTTTCACTCCTGGACATGTTGCTCAAGGTGGGGGGAGGTAGAGAGGGAGAGAGACCTCCCCCACACTCATCAGTGGGAAGAAGAGCAATGCGGCTGGGAGAGCAGAGTGAACTGGTCCTCCATTGCTGCGGGTAATTTCAGCAGGGAGCCAGACCCCTGCTGCCACCAGTGCCGGACCGAGCTATACATGCGCCCCAGGCAGTGGGCGCGCGGTGCCCCTTACCACTTCAATCAGGTGCCCCCATATGTTGGCTCCCCGAGCAGCTGCCCGGCTAGCCCCCCCCCCCTTAACCCGGCCCTGGCTGCCACCACCAGATCCCAGCCCTGCTAGTCCCCCGGGCAACATTGGTTTGGAGAAGAGGTGTGTGGGAGTGAGAAAGAGTGGTGAGGGGGTGCTAAGAAAGCAGATCAAGTACAAGAAGAGGGCAGAGCTGAGGCAAGAAATTGGCAGGTTTAGGGGCTGAGAGGGGTTGCTCTGGCTCTTCCCCAATCTGGGGGTAGTCTTATGGTTGGTGGTTCCCTGGGTCTCCCCTCACCAGTTGCTCTTGCATACACCTAGATGTTAGTAAAACATTTGATATAGTCTCACATAACCTTCTTAAATAAATAAACTATGAAAATGAACTAAATAAATAAACTATGGGAATACAACCTAGACAGGACTACTATAAGGTGGGTGCATGACTGGTTGGATTACCATTCCCAGAGAATGATTCACAGTCATGATGAAAGGACATAATGAGTGGGGTTCCACAGGAATCAGTTTTGGAACTGGTTCTGTTCAATAGCTTCATCAGCAACTTAGTGGCATAGAGAGTATGTTTATAAAGTTTGTGGATGATAGCAATCTGGGAGGGGTTGCAAGTGTTTGGAGAATAGGATTATAATTCAAAATGATCTGCACAAGTTGGAAATATTATCTGAGGTAAATAGGATGGAATTCCATAAGGACAAATGCAAAGTACTCCACTTAGGAAGGAACAATCCATTTCACACAAACAGAATGGGAAGCTACTGTCTAGGAAGGAATTCTTCAGAAAGGGATCTAGGGATCATAGTGGACCACAAGCTAAATGTGAGTCACTAGTGTGACACCTTTAAAAAAAACATAATTCTGGGATGTGTTAACAGGAGTGTTGTTAGCAGAACATGAGTAGTAATTATTATGCTCTACTCTGCGCTGAATAGCCCTCAACTGGAGTATTGTGTCAAGTTCTGGATGCCACATTTCAAGAAATATGTGGACAAATTGGTTGTTACAAGGAGGAGAGAGGACAAGAAGCAATGGGCTGAAATTTCTGCAAAGGAGGTTTATATTGGACATTAGAAAAAAAATCCTGTCAGGATGTTTAAGCAAAGAAAAAAATTGTCTAGGTGGGTTGTGGTATCTCCATCATTGGAGATTTTTAAGAGCAGGTTAGACAAACACCTGTCAGGGATGGTCTAGATGATGCTTGTTCCTGATATGAGTGTAGGGATCTGGACATGATGCTCTCTCAAGGTCTCTTCAAGTTCTAGTATTCTATGACTCTATAAGCACCACGAGTTCAGCAACTTTGAAATGTATTTTTGGTTACATTTTGGATACTTTTTAGTATTGTAAAATGACTCAGCAGGCAAGTATTATCAAGTTCACCCTGGTCTAGTTAAAGTTTTGTTTAATTTAGTTGTGGGTCAGACTGAAGCTGTATGACTACACTAGAGAGTTTAAAGCTATGCT
Organism: Pelodiscus sinensis; assembly: GCF_052426305.1. NCBI lineage: Eukaryota > Metazoa > Chordata > Testudines > Trionychidae > Pelodiscus > Pelodiscus sinensis. The sequence continues at coordinate 60,140,650 of NC_143052.1, read as the reverse complement.
ACTATAAGCTCTCTAATGTAGCTATAGCCTCAATTAATTCACCGCCAATGTGTAGTGGTAACTATCGCTATGTCTAGACTACATTCCTCTTTTGAAAGAGGAATGTGAGGCAAATCGGAAGTGCAAATAAAGTCCAGATTTAAATATCCCATGCTTCATTTGCATATTCGCGTCCAAGCGCTTTTTCGAAAAAGGGTTTTTTGAAAGTGAAAGCACAGTGTAGACAGGGTTTTTTCAAAAAAAATCCCCCCCTTTTTCAAAAGAACCCATACTCCTAATTTTTTCAGGAGTACTGGTTCTTTCCAAAAAGGGTTCTTTTTTAAAGAATCCCCATCTAGACTGTGCTTTCATGTTCGAAAAACCCTTTTTCGAAAAAGCGCTCGGACGTGAATATGCAAATGAAGCACAGGATATTTAAATCTGCACTTCATTTACACTTTCAATTTGCCTCATTTATATTCCTCTTTCAAAAGAGGAATGTAGTTTAGACATGTCCTATATGAATGGGAGAAGCTCTTCTGTCAACATAGTATTGTCCACACCAGCACTTTGGTCAGTTTAGCTTATATTACTCAGGGAGTGCTTATTCTAACTCTGCCAGATATATTAGGGTGTGTCTAGACTACCTAGTTTTGTTGACAAAAGTGGACTTTTGTCGACAAAACTATACCAGCGTCTACACTACCACTGAGTTCTGTCGACATAACGTCGACAGAACTCAGCAGTTTTGTCGATGCTGGTATACCTCATTTTACGAGGCATAACACCTTCTGTCCACAGAACTCTGTCGACAGAAGGTGTTATTGCCTGTAACATTGCGTCCAGACTACGGAGTTCTGTCGACAAAGCAGCTTGCTTTGTCGACAGAACTCAATGTGTCTGGACGCTCTTTGTCGACGGAAGTTTTGTCGACAGTATCTGTCGACAAAACTTCCATCGACAAAACGCGGTAGTCTAGACGTACCCTTATACTGACATAACCTTTAATATAGACATTAGCTTAGAGTTGCTCTTAATGGAACTATACTTCTACACAAAGAGATGCAGAAGGAAATTGCTACTAAGACATCTTTTGATATTCATTGGATAACAATTAAAAACCTATTCTATTTTATATACAATATCTATTTTCTTGTGACTGAAGTTTTCCTATTCCCACTGCACATTTCCTTTACCTGCTCTTGCTTCTTCATTTGTAAAAGTATGACTAAAGGTGCCCCTTAATTTTGAATGTGTACAGCTCCATTTGCTTGCAAGAGTGAAGCTGAATGGCATATTGCAGGAGTTCTGTTGACAAATGTGGTGTGATCAGAAATTGTTTTTCACTCACATTTCTGGTAAATACTGGTAACATTATCCTGCAGTTTTGCCAATAAAAATATATAGATTCGGCCTCCCAAGCCACTGCTTGAATGTGATACTTTCACATACTCCTCCAACACTGCCTTCCCCCACACACAGGACTACAAAGTTACCTTGTTTTATATTGCTTGATTGGAAAAATAATCATCATGCTGTAGTGAACAATGGAGAAACTTAATTGGTCTGTTTGGATGAAAGTGGTGTGAAAAAAAACCCTGAATATCAGGGAAGTTAACACACAGTTTAAAATGTATACTTTGTATATCTGCAGCATGCTCATTTTTTGACTATGCTCTCAACTCATTGTATGTTCTCTGCAAATGCAAGAAAGACCACCTTGTCTGTCTTCTTGCCATGATCTCTGTGATCCAATGTGCTAATTGAAGTAGATGGCATTAATTTGAGCTTCACCATACAAAATATACGCAAATCTGGTAAATTTGGGATTTGGCTGTCCATGGTGGCTGCGGTATCTCACTTCAGAAGACAGGTTAATGTTTCTTAGTTTGAGAGCTAGCTGAACATGCATGCCACACACGCCTCTCATACTCAAAGAATTCCCACTGTCTTTCAGCAGCACATAATTATTCACAAGAGTTGAGGTGGGAAATTACTAGGTCTGCAACAGGGAGTGTGGAGTGGATATTTTCCCCAGCTAGCTTTGCCCAATCCTTTTTAGTTGGCATTTTTGAGGAACTATATCCAATGAGACTTCCAGATGCTCTAGGACCTCAGGACATCAATTAAGTCATTTCTGAAACCATGTTATTCATGTCTAGTCCCTCATCTACTATATATGCATTTGAGATAATATTTCTCTTATCATGGTACAACTATGCTGAAGAGAATGATGAAAAAAGCATTTTAATTCAAATCTCCCTCATGGCTTTTTTTTTTTTTTTTTAAACTGCTTTTCAGAACATTTATTCTGTGATTTATATGAATTCAGGACTAAATTAACATTGTTCTCTTCCTCTGATTTTAATGATAATACTTGTCATGGTTCTGCTTAACTAATTAACATGGTAGTTTTTTTTTAAATAAAGCTTATATATTGTACCTAAAGGAAAAGTTTCAATAATATATTTATAAGGAATATGAAGGCAAGAACAAATATTAAAATGATAATTAATTCTAGGCTTTGCAGCTCATGAAATTGTAATTGCATATTAATATCTGCAAGTGACTTTAGGTCTGATGAAAGAATTCATTTCTGTGATGAAAGGGCATTCTTTCCAGAAGTGATGTACTTTTGTTGCACTGGGGTCAAGGTAGCATACGTTGCCTTAATAGACCTGGGAGTTCACCTATCATTTTAAGTATCTCTCAAGAAGAGATATAGCCTATATATTTTTTTAAATCTCACCATAAGGTCTTGCAAGAGCACAGTTACTTATAACAGTGGAAAATGTCCTTTAATCATAAAAAACCACAAAAATAAGAAATTTGAAAATGTATTAACAGAAAATACCAAATGCTTTCAGTGTATATCTGATACTATGGACCCTATCCTGTGAAATTCTTGAAATAACTTATAATATATTTTAAGATAGATACAAAGAAAAATTAAAATTAAGAAGTAAAAAGTATGTAATCATTTTTATGTACCAGTCCTCTGCAAACTGCTTCATGAAAAACTCTTAATCTTGTGAAATTCTTATTGGCTTCATAGCCCTGGTCTACACTAGACTATATTTCGAAATAATAAGCAGAGTGTTCACACTACCACGCCTGTTATTTCACAATAACATCTGGTTATTTCAAAAGCTGTTCCTGCTTTCTTCAGGGAATAACGCTTATTTCAAAATAGCATTAGTGTGGATGCTCCACTGCTGCTAATTCAAAATAACTACTCCCTAGACTAATTTGAAGTAATTATTCCCCAGTGCTTCCTGGAGCTGTAAGTCGAGGTCGCACGTTGATAATAATGGAGCCTCCCTCAGACTAATTTTGTCCATAGTGGGGACACGCTATTTCAATTTTGTTATTTTGGGAGTTATTATTTCAAATATAGTTATTTTGAAATAATTTCCTAGTGTAGACATGCCCTTATTGGATAAGGGTTATAGGATGTTAGACACCATAAAAGGGACAGTCTTTAAAATGTAAGGATGGTGGTTTCAGTAAGGCTCAGTTTAAAAAAAGAGTGTAATAATTATTGTTACAGATATTAAGGGGGGGGGGGGGGACAGGAGAGAGGCACCAAATCTAGATTTGAAAACCTATTCATTCTGGTGCTTTTCTGCAGAAAAACTGCTAGTCTACTTGACAATCTTAGAATGCTGGACCCAGCTTTCTAAAGAGTGAGACCGGTGACTTAAATATTTTGGTGTATTATGAAAGTATCGTATAGAGAACAAAATAATGAAGGCTTGGGCCTACTTGCATCCAGAAGTTTTTGCCCTGCACTGCAGAACCCGGGGTTGAAAAGTTCTGGATCCAGGTAGATCCACCCAGCCACACCTACAAAGTCTGCACAAGCTAGAGGGGAAACAGCTGCTCAGAAAGGGACCATTTGTGGAAGAGTGCAGATCTCTGTTCTGAGCTCTGGGGAAGTGTTGCCTAGGAGCTCACATTACCTGAGGACTGACAACACAGGCCTAATAAAATCTACAAATCAAGATGGATGGTTCTGTAACTAATTCAATGGGGAAAAGGGAAACTTGTATAGGAAGGGATCCAAAAAACCTCATAGCATCCCAAGGAACAAAAAATAGCTGACTGCCAGTATTCCCTCTGAACTGAGTGGCAGCATAGCTGCACAGATGATTAATTAGCCTCGCCCAGTCAGTCAGCTCTGCACATGGAGCTCTGAGACTCTGACTGGGTGGGGCTGATTAATCACTTGTGAAGCTGTGCTGCAGGCAATTTAGAGGGAACACTGGTACCCATCAACAGGCTCAATCAGCACTTAGGGGAGATGGTGTGCTCAGGTGGGAAGGCACTGACTGGTCCAGCATTCAACGAAGTCCCTGTAGAAATATAAAAGCCAAGAAGCCGTTGGAGATCTGTAGATCTGAACTATAACTGGCAACCACCTGCTGCACCTCTGCGTGACCACTAGGTTGCACTGACACTGAGCGTATACGGGCTTATTGGCCAAAATATAGTTAGAAAAAGTAACCCTTTAACTGAAACTTGAACATAGGAAGGATAGCTGCATGGATGCCTTGCCTTCAAAGTCTCTTCAGCTACTGAGGGCCATTGCAACAGCCTGATCAACTACGAGTGACATTCTCAGACATTAGAGTGAAATTTCCCAATCTGACCCAATCCTGAAAATTTACAAATCTGTGGGGCAGCTCCATGGATGAGAAAGAGTCAAGTTGTGCTCCTCTTTGTGTGTCAAGGGAATCAGGGAGCACATTGTGCTAGGTGTGTTTATACATTCCAGTGACATGGTTCTATGGCCAAACTTTTGTGTTTAGTGATGCCTTCCCTTGGGACTCCCTTGTTCAAAATGGTGACTATTACATGAGTTGAAACCCTTTAAAGACAAAACAAAAACATCTCTCAGAGAGCCAAAATATTTCTTGCAAGTTAATTCATAAAATTTGGCCCTTTTTGTCTTTGAGTTATTCTTGCAGAAATCCTGGCATCATTGGAGTCAATGGCAAAACTCCCATTAGCTTCAGCGGGAATTAAACCTGATATTAGTTTGCTATAAATTTTTAATTTTATAGATATTATTATAGATTTTATAATTTTTAAAGATATTAATTTTTAAAAACATATGAGACTGAACTGTTTCTGAACTGTTGCAATTACAGGAAATTCCTAACATTCCTCCCCCTCCTTCCAAAAAATTCTCTTCAGAAATTTTTTTTCCTCACTTTCTCCTGTGAAAAAAGGAAACACATCACAAACATTTTATTTTAAAAGCCACTTTTGCTGAGAAATACTTTGCTGATAAATTTGTAACCAATTCTAACTGCTATTTAGAATTTGTTCCAAGTCTGTGTTCCATGCTAGGTTGGAGGACTAATTTACATTTTTTGGTCGCTATGTTTAGATATGGAGGCCCAAATTATGTTTATAGTTGCCTTACCCATAGATGCAGAATTAGGAAATTTAAATTAGGCAGGAGAATTTCAGAAACCAGGAAAAACTAGCCAAATCGGGAGTTGCCCAATGTGCACACAGGCGTTGGAATGTGCTTAATTGATACACAAAGGTATGTCCTCCCCAACAGTGCTTATATATTCAAAATTATATATATCATTGTGTTCTATAGACATTAAGAACACAATTATGCCACAGTCATCACTGTAGCAGCTGAGCATCTAGCTCAATAAAAGCCCTCTTGAAACTCTGATGTGGCTATACACATACTATTGAAAATCTCACTAGTTACGTGAGCACATTAGGCAATGAAATCCCATTGATTTCAAAGAGAGTTTTGCCTAAATAGGAACAGCAGAATGTGATGGAATACTTACTAGAGATGATAAAAACATGGTGGTCAAGGAAAGCATAAACTGTCTGTTCCCCAGTTTTTTATTAAATTTCAAAATTGGAAAAGTTAAAAACACCTCCAGTTAACAGAGAATCACTAAGGAAAAAGTGAACAGAGAACAAGAAAATATTACAGAACACTTTTAAAATAGTTTACTTTAAAAAGAAGACACAATACTGAGAGGTTGTATAGTAATACAATAAATGAAGCATTCTTTACTAAAAAAAAAAAATGGACCAGGATAATGTAAGGCTGAGCAGACTACTGAGAAGCTTCACGTACACTGCAGGATTTTTGCACAAGAAGCCTTTTGCAGAAGAGATCTTCCACAAAAACTTCTTGCACAAAAGCGCGTCCAGACCTCAAAGTGCATTGCAAAAGCGATGTGCTTTTACACAAGAGAGTGTTCACACTGCATATACACTCTTGCACAAGAAAACTCTGATGGCCATTCACAGAATGGCCATCAGAGCACCTGTGCTTTTGTCGATAAGAGTTTCTTGGGCAAAAACCCGTCCGGAGTGTCCACACCTGACTTTTTGCACAAGAGCTGTAATGCAAAAAGGAGTTGTTCCTCATGGGGAGAAGAATAACTCTACTGGTAAAAGTCCTCTGTTCTGTCAGTTTTTGTGCAAAAACCTTGTTGTGTAGACATAGCCAGAAATAAGAAAACAGGAGACAGGACACTTAGAATAAGGTATACTTAGGGACATTTACAATAGTTATCCTAACAGCCTTGATGCCTATGGACAAAATAACCCCCAAGAGGGCAAAATAATAAGTGATCATTTGGCACCTTCTCAGCCTGGCATTGAAATGTTCCTTGGTGGTGTCCAGGCTGCCCATGCAGGGCTTCAGGAGCCAGGGGACAAGGGTAGGTTGTGACACTCAGGATAACAATGGGCATGTCCACCTCCCTGACTTTGATGGTATGGTCAAGAGAAAAAGTACCAGCGTGTACCTTTTGGAAGAAGCATGAGTTCTGGAAAATGTGGGCATCATGCTCCTTCCCTGACCAGCTGATGTTCATGTTGGTGAATTAACCCTTGTGATCCATGAGGGTCTGCGGCATCATGGAGAAGTATCTCTTCCTGTTTACATAGTCTGAGGCACGGTGGTCAGGAGTGAGAATGGGGATGTGAGTGCTGTCTAGGCCCCCCTCCATAGTTGGGGAAGCCCAGGGTGGCAACACAATGGTGTCCATGTTCCCCAGAGTGATGACCTTCAGGTAGCAGCACGTGGTTGATGGCCTTGGCTATCTGCAGGAGCATAGCCCCGACCATACTGAACTGGTTCCCGATGAAGTAGTAGCTGTCTTCCATGGTGAGTTTCCACTGGGCAATGGTGACATGCTTCCAAATGGGGATGATGGGCCTCATGGCGGTGTCCTGTCACCTGAGGGTAGGGGCAAGTCCCTTGCAGAGCTCAAGGAAGGTGGCCTTCCGTATGAGGATGTTCTGCAGCCAGTGCTGGTTGTCCCATAGCTGCAGGACCATGTGGTTCCACCAGTGTGAACCAAATCTCCCATCACCAGATATGGCATTCTGTGGTGTCCAGAAGATTAAGGGGCATGCACAGCAGTAAAAGTGCTGGGACCTGGGTGAGCAGGGTCGGTGGTCCAGGCTGGTCCTCGTCCTACTGGAGCAGCATGCAGGAGGTTTGGAAGTACTGTGCCATGAGGAGCATCATGAGGACCTTGAGCCTAGCACTGCTCTGCAGCAGCTCTGGCTCCATGTTGTGAGTGCTCTTTTATCTGCAAAGGCAACCAGAGCACACTGCATCCCTTTGGTGGGGACACACTATTTAAATTTTGTTAAATTTGGAGTTATATCAAATTTAGTTATTTTAAAATAATTTCCTAGTGTAGCCATTCCCTAAAGGTAGAGAGAAAGAATTGTTAGTATTGGATGGTTTTCAGTATTTGATAGTATAGGAAAAAATATTGGGATTGGATAGATACTTCATAACATGAGAATTTTGTAAAATATACCTAAGGCATTGATTCTCTCAGAAAATTCCCACAGCCTGGTGAGAAAGGCATAAGCAGTTATGGCTGTGCTCTATTTTTTAATCTGTGGTTCAGTTTAATTGAAACTTTTGCTACAATGATCACAGTTCACCAAAAACTTGAAGGCATTCAAGAAGACAAAATTGACGTAAAAATTAAGCAGATGTGTAGATGATCTACTAACTGTTCAAAACTGATTTCTCCATCTTCTCTCACCTACCCACTATGAAATAGTAGATAAGTGTACATCACAGAAATAATTGGAATGCATCCAAACATTTAGATATGAATTGATCTTCAAGAAAACTCTGCTAGTATTTTATTTAGAGGTTTTTCTGTGATGCCCATTTGTAGTATCTCAGCACTTTTTGTAAACTCAAATCCAACTAATGAGGTTTAACAAAACTTAAATATAGCATAGATGCAACTTTTCAGAAGCATAAAGGTGGACAGGTTCCCTTGAATTGTTTACTGTCATTTTTATGATCTTCCAGGTGGTGTCTATTGTCTCCCCTCCCCCCCAAAAAACATGGTAAATTAAGCTCAATTCTACTTTCTTTATAATGTGGAGCTTATTGTCTCTTTATGGAGATAAATTGCTTTTGAAGATTCAAGAAAGAATTAGTCCTTTATATGAAGAATAATACCTGCCATTGCACTAGCAAAGATAGAAACAATAAAGGCCATCACTCTTCATGCTTTTGGTGTGGGGACAATTAAGCCAATTAACAGTAGGGGAAGAAGAACTTTTTTGTTGTTGCATGCAACAGTACTTAATTCAAGTGGATTATGAGCATTTTATGTGTTCAGGTAGCTGGCATTAGCTATTATTTGAAATAGGTTACCAGACTAGGTGAACTATTTATGGCCAAGTCCACTGTCATGTTTCTAACAAAAGATGCAGCATTTTTCTTGATATGAAACTGAACACTAGAGGGTCTTGATTAACTCTTTCCTAGAAAAGGAAGAGAACTACCAGTCTGCTGAAATATAAGAAGAATTGAGAAGGTAATGTATCTTTAGAGAGATAGGCTTTTAAATAGAAAAGTGTCTTCTTACACAGAACTTTATATAAAGGGTACAATGAAATATGATGTAATCTGTACCTTAATATAATCAAGCTGTCCTCATTGATATATCCAAACATATACCATGCATCAATTCATTTTACATGTGAAACAAAAATTATGCAGAGACTAATATAATAGGTCTAGAAGATTTACCTGACAGTGCTTGGGTCCTTAATCTACTATATAAAGGAGAATGTTTGTATGTTTTTGCTCTAATAACTTGGACACTATAAGACCTCCCACAACCAAACTTTCCATGGGATACCCTTTCCTCCAGGAGAAGGTTTTAAGGTACTGTGGGAGGGAAGAGATGAGAGACCGATGCCTCTCCCTGGGGCTACACGGAGCTTGGCAGTGCGGAGAGAAGCGGCTTCCCCACCATTGCTGGAAGCATATGAAGGCCCATCTTCAATACTGCGATTGGCTCGGGGCCCAGCGACTGACCAATGGGTGGGCAGGTTGCTGTTGGGGCTCGCTCTAGGTGGAGGGGGAGGGGCTGGTGTTATCGCTCAGCTGGAAAAAATGTCCAGAAGGAGGCGCATCGGGGACCCGGAGGTGAGAGAGGGAATAAATGGGTGGGGAGTGGTCCGGGGGGGGGGGGGCTGGACTGTTGGGGGCGAGTGGGGGGTAGAGCAGGATTGGGGAGGTTGGTCCAGGGGGGATGGACCATTGGGAGCGAGTGGGGGGAGGGCAGGATGGGGGGCCTGGACTGTTGGAGGAGGTGTAGGGGGAAGGGCAGGATTGGGGGGTGGATCATTGGGGGGCAAGCTGGTCTGGGGAGGCTGGACCATTGGGAGCAAGTTGGGGGAGGGAAGGATTGTAGGGGGATGAAGGAAGTGGGGCTGGACAATCCTGTAGGGAGTGAGTGAGAAATGAATCCCATGGTGGGGGGGGGGGTCTCCTTTGAGGGTCGTTGACCCAAGGTGCAGCACTGGATGATGCTGGGTGGGTGAAATATTAATCCAAGACAGGGGTAGGGGATCCCTTAAATCTAGTCACTGGTCCTGGGTTTTATACTGGATGATCCTGGGGGGAGAGGGGGCGGGATGAGAGAAGCAGTCCATGGACAGGGCATCTGGTCAAGGGGGTGGTGCTGGAGGAGGAACTATAGAGGTGCCAGCAGGCTCAGGTAGTTGACTCATAGTTTCATCAAAAAAGATGGGAGAAGAGTATGAGGTGCCATCTTGAAATCTCTCAGATTCAGTAGGGCCAGCCCCATTGATTGAGGCATCCCTATACTCAGCTTTTGGATGAGAATTTGCAGACTCAGCGTGCCTATCCCCTGCTTCCCTACCAAAAAACCATTACCTTCTACAAGGATAATTAGCAAAAATACCATCTAATAGGAAGCAAAACATTGCACTGTTGAAGAGGGGCCTCCATATGCTTTCAGCAATGGTGGGGAAACAAGCCATGGTGATTTGGGGGCTCTCCCTTTCACTGTGCTTTTAATTGCTCCAAGACTCACGACATGGTAAGAAAACAGAGACATCGTTTCTACTGTGACTTCAATATCTAAGTTTGTCAAATCAAATAGCTCTGATTCTCAACATTGCAATGCCTCTATTTTGAGTCAGAGATTTTGCTTTATGCAGCAGTAGAAAAACATGGGGTCTGCCATAATGGCCAGATGTCAGGCACTGGCAGCTGCTGTGTGGCTGGAGGCTGTCAGGACCAGCTTCTGTTTTCCTAAATTTTGGTCCTCCGGTTTCCCAGCCAATGCCGGGTAAGTCCAGCTAGTTCAAATAAATTTTGTTTTTCCATCATTTAAATCATTGTTTTGTGGGTAGGGCTGGGGTTGAGGGGTTCAATATGTAGGCTACTCCGGGGAGAGAGGACAACCCTAGCTCTCTCTCACCACAGCAGCCAGGTGAGAAGAGGGCACAACCAGGGGAGGGATACATGTCTCCCAGCTGAAGGACAAACAGACACACAAAAAGAAAGACCATCTGAAATATATAGTAAATAGATATCTCTTTCTCCACCCTAGCCCCGTGCTAGCCCAATGGGGTTACGGTTGTCCTGATCCCATCTCTGATCCCTTGCAGCCCCTTCTGTGTTCATTCTACAGTATAACTCTCCCTCCTACCAGACTCCTCCCTTTCCATTTTATGAAAAGCAATTGAATTCCAGGAACAACCCACTGTCCCGCCACAACCAAACCCTGACTTTGCTTTAAGTCACGATAAAAGGAACCTGCATAGCAAGTTTGGTGATCCTACCTCTTAACATTTAGTAAGAGTTCTTGAGCAAATGGACTCACAGATGGATGGACAGATAGATGCACATTTCTAAAATATATAGTAATAATATAGAAGTGAAACAACTGAGGAATTTTCATTACATGTCTAAATTAAACCAGAAATTCTGAACATTTTCTCAGTTTTAGCAGTGTAACAGGGTTTGTGATATGTAAAACAGGAAATGTGGAATCATATATTCATCAAATTAATAGACTGTACATCTAATCTAAAGAAAGGGGAAAAATGGGGGATTGAAACAAAGTATTGCCAGAAATAGAGGAAAAACAGCAAGGACAAGGGATATCATAAAATAGATTGACAAGCACCTGTAAAACTGCTGCATACACAGTACATTCACAATTACAAGCCATGGTCTATTAACATAGCAGTTGCAACAGCTGAGTTATCAAAAGGGCTTAGTCCAAGAGTTTAAAAATGTATTTTCTCATTTATGTAAAAACATGTTGGTGGAATCAAATGTGGAAGTCGTTAAAATGTTTAAAACTACAGTGGAGTCCGGATTATCCGACTCCCGGTAATCTGACACTCCGTTTTATTCGACCTTGCAGCTCCCGGGGACTGTGTCCCCGGGAGCTGCAAGGTTGGATACAGCGCGGGCGAGGATAACGGCCCTGCTTGCTGCCCCATCGCTCTCTTGGAGCAGCTGCTGCCGCTCCTGCCCAGGACAATGGGGCAGTTCTCCCACCGTGCCCTGGAGCTTCTGATGAGGCTCCTGCCAGGGCCGCTTTTTCCCCGGCAGCAGCAGCAGCAGCTGTCCCCATGCTGTCTAGGAGCAGCTGATGGGGCACCTGCCGGGGCCACTTCTTTCCCGGCAGCAGTCCCTATTATATTCGGTAATCTGACCATGTGTCGGTCCTGTTTATGTCGGATGATAGGGACTCTACTGTATAATCTGCAAGAGTTGGAACTTACTCAGAGTCTATAAGGATGAGTATCACAGAAATGAATTATAACAATTAGGGAAGCGATTAGCATAGTTCTCTGAAACCTTTAAAATAGTGATTCCTAATTGCTGGGCCGCAGACCAGTGCTAGGCCACGAACCACTGGCTGCCAGGCCATGGCACACTGCCAGGCCATGCCCATGCTGGATGCACTGGGACCAGGGCTTGGGTGTACCCCAGGTGCGTGGCTGGCAGCTGCTAGTGCTGAAGCTGACTGTACATGGCAGCTTTAGGAGTCAGCACAGCAGTCGGCTTCAGCTCTAGCAGCCACCACGAGGCCAAGCAGCTGTCACAACTGAATCCAGCTGTTCGCAGCAGCTCTGGGAGCCAGGACTGGGGTACTCCCCAGCCCCATGAGCCTCTGCGCTGCAGCTGGCTTAAGGTAGATTAAAGAGATTAAATTAAAACAGAAATTTTGATAACAGATTTAGAAAATTATTACCCCTCTCTTGCCCTCTAATACATATCACAGCAACAAAAACCAATTATATATCCCCCTTTCAGTATTAATAAATATTAAATATAATTTCAAAATCAGCACACAGCTATCTCTATAAAATGTTTAGAAGTGCTAGATTATTAGGGATAGACAAGCCTACAAGTAAGCAACAAAATGAAAGTAAACTTGTACCTTTAATGTTTTGGGAGGGACATCCAACATTGCTCCTATCAGGAACTCAGATACAATGAAAGATGCAATATAAATACTTTGCTGGAAATTCAGTATCTGCATGCTTCCTCCTCATTCACTAATGCTTCCTGAGCTGCTCCTCTTAGTATGATTATCCTGTTTATATGCATGTGTCATTTTTGCATCTGAAGCTATGAATATTGCTTAGGTACTGGTGTAGTACACGTGTTATATTTCTGGGTGACAATTTTACATGAAAGCCAGACAGTTCTGTATTGATGACCCATCAAGGACACTTAGCTCTCACCATATGGTCTCAATGGACCATAAAAAACCCTCATTCCAGCCTTGAGGTTCTGTGAGTCAAGCCCTGATCGGACATGTGATATGCTCCTGTGACTTTGGACTCCATCTTAAGCCAGTAACTTTCCACAGAGACAGTACATTACCAGGCTCATGTCAAAAGATATAAAAGATGCCTGACATCTCCATTTTTGCCTCTTTCCTTCCCTGATTTTTCTGGAGTGTGAATTTACAATAAAAAGGAGAATTTTGAATGATGAACTGTGGACCTTCAGAGGGGTAGCCATGTTAGTCTGTTTCAGCAAAAACTTTGAGGAGGACTGTGACACCGTAAAGACTAATACATGTATTTGGGCATATGCTTTCATAGGCTGGAACCCTCTATTTCAGATGCATGTTATAGTCATCAGAAAACCCAGTGTCTGGGCAGTGAGACAAGGGCTAGAGTGTCTAAGCAGACTGGATCCTTGGCCTTCTATTAAGTAGCGTGGTGGTACAGATCTTCAATTTTTGTTACTGGCTTGGTATAATTGAATGTTAGAATCACCACCAGTCTGGGGTGTGTTTGCACTATGTCTCAGCAGTTGGTCATGAATTTGGCATTCTGAGCTGTGACCCACTGAGGCATGGTGACAATCTCTCACCCGACCCATTCAGCACCTTTAAATCACATCTAATTCTGGTAACTCAAGTATTTACTCCAGTCTCAAAGAGCAGGTTTTAATCAAGCAAATACGGCATATTTAATTATGTGCATGGGTTGTGCTTTAAATTACTCTTATTAGCTGTATTCATCACTTCCAAGCCTAGATGCCAGGTGTGACATGGCAGTTCTTCCTTTAACTGCTGCTCATAAAGATTACAGTTAGAGACAGACTTAATCCAATTAGCAAGCGTATCCTCATGTGAAAAGTGAAAAACTGCTGACAGTTGCAATGACTGCCATTACTGATCTTATAGTAGAGATTCTCTAATAGACCTCTGCATGCACCAAAGTGTCACATTAGGCAGCAGACATATAATGAAACATTTCAAATATAAGATTGATCTTTCCAAAAACATAAATGATGTCACATGCAAGAGAAAAAAGGGAAAATATTACAGCTTGAAGTCATTGTATATAAGTAGACATGGTTAGTGGGGTGAAAGAGAAATTCATTGGTGTGAAAGATACACACACACACACACACACACACACACACACACACACACACACACACACACGTGTATGTATATTTAAAGGAGACAGCATGAACAAACTGCTAGTGCTTGAATATCACACACTATCCAAAACTACACTTAAATTTGCGTGTCAATACAAGTGATTTATTTTAATGGGATTACCATGGGGTGTGTCCGAAGGAGCAGTGGTTAGGAATGTTTGCAAGTGATAACTCAAAATATTGAACATTATGTCCCAGTGTTAAGCATACAGGAAATTCATAAGCAGATTTTGAGGTCCTATGTGGTAATTTTTTCATGGGTGGCTCTTAACTTTCAGAATAGTGATAGAAATGTAGCCGTGTTAGTCTGGGGTAGCTGAAGCAAAATGCAGGACAATGTAGCACTTTAAAGACTAACAAGATGGTTTATTAGATGATGAGCTTTCGTGGGCCTGACCCACTTCCTTAGATCAAATAGTATTTGATCTGAGGAAGTGGGTCTGGCCCACGAAAGCTCATCATCTAATAAACCATCTTGCTAGTCTTTAAAGTGCTACATTGCTCTTAACTTTCATAAATTCAAGAAAGACTAAAATGAGATTAATTGCTTTGTACTTCATATAAAGTACTCCATGTTTAGCCTGATCCTATAGGCGGGCCTCATTAAAAAGACAGTTTCTATATTGCTCTTTTAAAAATTGAATCTGCAGTCTGATTTTATGCTCAGTGAATATGCCTAAAAAAGCAAAAGCTATGTCTGACAGCTTTTGTATTGTTGGGTTCCTTCACATGTTCTACATAAGTCTTGTTTCATTTATAGAAGTAACTAGTGGAGAAATCCAAGGTTAAATATTCTAATATTTTGATGTGTGTAGTTCATATTGAAATATTTATCATAAACAGATATTGTTATATGTCAAGCGAATGGTGTATTGGTAACATACCTGTATGAATAGAATAATGAGGTCTAGGGAAAATTATATTTCTTAAAGAAAGCTAACAACTTGGAGTAAGGGTGAGGGTACAAATCAAGAAGGGTATGTCTACACTACCCCGCTAGTTCGAACTAGCGGGGTAATGTAGGCATACCGCACTTGCAAATGAAGCCCGGGATTTGAATTTCCCGGGCTTCATTTGCATAAGCGGGGAGCCGCCATTTTTAAATCCCCGCTGGTTCGAACCCCGTGTAGCGCGGCTACACGGGGCTTGAACTAGGTAGTTCGGACTAGGATTCCTAGTCTGAACTACCGGTACACCTCGTTCCACGGAATAGGAATCCTACTCCGAACTACCTAATTCGCGCCCCGTGTAGCCGCGCTACACGGGGTTCGAACCAGCGGGGATTTAAAAATGGCGGCTCCCCGCTTATGCAAATGAAGCCCAGGAAATTCAAATCCCAGGCTTCATTTGCAAGTGCGGTATGCCTACATTACCCTCCTAGTTCGAACTAGGAGGGTAGTGTAGACATACCCAAACAGAGTAATAGTGAAAGATAGTGAGAGCTGCTAAAGTCAGTTCAGATGAGTACTTTTTTTTAACATCATGAAAAATAAAAACCTAAGAAATACAGAACAGAGACTAATAATCTCCATACTCCCTTACAAGAACTTATCAGAATGATACAGCTGTTACTCTAGCCGCTATTGCATGGTGAGACACAGATAAGTCATGATAGGTTCAGAAATAAAGTTTCAGGAACAAAAACTCATTGCATAGTATCATGGGAGCTACAATACAAATTACTAGGTTGGCATAGCCCACAGAGCAAACACTGCTGTGGGGACAGAAAGTTTACTCTAATGAGGCTGTAACATGTATTTTGCCCTTCTTGAAGCTCATTACTATGGTTCAGATGTTTCCTGGGCGTATCCTCAAATGATCCAGAGAATTATATAAAACTATTACCTAATCAAAATGCAAAATTCATTGATGTGTGATGTAATTAAGCAATAAATGTGCTCATTAAACAGGAATTGAAATAGATAAGACTTTAGGGTCAAGTCCTTCAATAGCCAAATCTATCCTCAAGATAATCTAGTACAGATGCAATTTATTATCTTAATAATTTAATGAAATTTCATATAGTTAGAAAAGATTTAAGCAGTGTTTATTCTTATTTGACTAGAGCTAAATGAAAAGAATCTGAGTTGGAAAAATGTTATGAAAATAGATATATTTTACCATTTTAAAGAAGATAATTTGATATTTCCCATGTAAGAATGACAATTTTTGGAAATGAAAAAGGGCATTTTATTAGAAAAGCATTCTAGAAAAACTTCAGAAACATTGTTAGAGAAATGGCAAAGTTCCACCAGCTGTAAATCAGAAAGAGGCACTTTAAGATTCTATCCAGAGAAGATGGTAACATATGCTTGCTTAACACATTTTTGCAATAGCATGATTTTTTGGGGGGGAACATTTTTCGAACAACACAACCTGTCCCCGCAATAACACAATTTCCCCTACCGGCCTGCCGGTCGCCGTCAGCTGCGCGGGGCTTCCCCTGCCTCCCTGCAAAGTGGCAGAGGTTCGCCACTCGTTGCACCATTCCCCGGTGACCTCCTCTGGGGATGCTTCGCTCCCTCTCCTCCGCCCCCCATTTACAACCAGCAGCTGGGTTTTCCCAGCTGGCTGGTTGCCAGCAATTGCGAGGGGCTTCCCCTGCCTCCTTACAAAGCAGCGGAGGTTCGCCGCTCGCCGCACCTTTCCCCAGCGACCCCTCCTTGCTTGACGTGAGGCATCCAGCCAGAGGGGGTCACCAGGGAATGGCATGGCGAGTGGTGAACCTCTGCCACTTTGCAGGGAGTCACGCAGCCCCATGCAGCTGCCGGCGATCGGCCAGCTGGGGAAACCCAGTCGCTGGCTGCAAGTCCCTTCCCCTGTCCTTCCCTTCCCTTCTCCAGAGCCAAACACCTCCCCTCCCTGCTATTACCCAGTCCCCTTTCTCCCCCAACCTTATGTCCTGGTCCAAGCTGTTAACAAGTGCAGGCTGGAGCTTCGAGTGCACGTGCCCTTGAAATGCAACCCCCACCTTTTCCATTATTTTCAATTGGAAAATTGACCCCGCATAACACATTTTCACTTAGCACGATCATTTTCTGAAGTGTATCTACCGTGTTAAATGAGGAATTACTATACTTCATGATGAAATGGGGGATCATAGAAAAAGCATATATTTGCCATTGAACAATTTCATTAAATGTTGGAAAACAAACGTATAGATGTGAGAATCAGATGTAGTATGCATTTAATTCACTGTTCTTTGTAAAGAGGCAGAGGGGAACCATACTCCAGTTGGTAAAAAGTTTCCTGCATAAGTAGTCCCATTGAAATCAATTAGCAATTAATCACCAATGGGTATTGGGACCCTTTTTGGATAGCCTTATTTCTAAATTTAACCTAAACCTTTGGAATACTACAACTGAGAGGCTCATCACACATGGGATATAGGTAATAGTAAAAAGTTTCAGTCTGAAATTTCAGAGCATATTTTGTAAATAGAAATGTGATTTTGCAGATTATATTTAGGTTCTATTAAAAAATCGAGATAAGAATGCAAAAGCAGATAGCAGGTAGCACAATGTTATTTAGCCTAACATTTTATGCCAGAGACCTGAATTTCTGTGTATTTAGGTTCTTCTTGAACCACAATCATCACTGTAGCATTTGATTACCTAAAATTGGGCATTTCAACAGCGATTTGTTCACATCGCAAAACAGTCACACATTTCATAATTGACAGTGTCTGCCCTGGGGAAACAAAGATCTATAGATAAAATAGGAAGGTTAGGGCAGGTCATTTCTGAAGTGTGTTAATAAAAAGGTGTGAGTGGAAGCCAGAATAGCGCATAACTGCAAAATGCTTCACTGAGTCCAGACTGAACGATTGGTCTGTCAAGATAACAAAAGAGAAGAGGATTTTGTTTTAAGCGTCTTTCTTTACAATACTTCCTTCCTAGCCTTGATTTTCAGTGCACTGACATACTGTAAGGGTGTGTCTATACAGCAAAGTTATTTTGAAATAATGGCTGTTATTCTGAAATAACTATGGGAGCATCTACACAGCAATTCCATTATTTCAAAGTAATTTTGAAATAATGGGTGGCTTATTCCAACTTTTGTAAACAAGGTGTATGGATGGGGTGGGGGAAGCACGGTTGACACAGAACCCCTAATGCTGCAATGTTCCCTGGGAGCAACTGGCAGCTGGAGCAGTTTACAGTAGCTCTCAGGAAGCTCAAGGCTACATCAGGGATTAGGCTAATACCAACTAAGTCAAAGAATGTTAGGGATGGGACAAAGGTAAGCTATGAACCTTTGGAGCTACTCAGAGTAGATTACACTTTTCTTAGGAGTGACCAAAACCTTGACCCCAAACATCTTAGTTAAGCCACATTCTAATGCCAGACTTTGCAACATGCTCCAACTCCAAATGCTGACTCCCTTATTTTGTACAATGTGCTGGATGAGTTTGGATCCCCAGCTACTTGGCCGACTCTGATCTGTATCATGAACTGAAATGAAAACACAGAACAAAGGCTTCTGCTCTACAGTCTAGTCCATTTGTTCCTATAGTATTTGATTCTACAGGAAAATTGAAGCTGGAAGGGGTAGACATCAGGTAAAAAGCACAGAGCCACAATTCCAATTTTCCCAAAGTTCATAGTTCTTAAGGCCAAAAGAGACTATGGTCAACTTATCTGACCACTGTGTAACTTAGGTAATAGAACTGCACCCAGTCATTCTTACAGTGCAATAAAACTGCCTCTGGCTACTTGTTGCTTACAAACTCAGAGTGAGGACAATGTTTTCTTCCACAATTTGGAAGCTATGAACCTTTGGAGCTACTCAGAGTAGATTACACTACAAATTGTATCTTGTACTGGCTTATTTCTCTTATTGGTTAATGTACAATGCCTCTTTAGAAAGATACTCATCATTTTTTTAAGACTCCAAATGATGAAGGCTTTTTAAAGCCATGGTACTGACTCATTATTAGAATGCATTACTTAAACATAATAGACAGGTATGGTATAACTAGTTTTAAAAAGTCATACCCAAGTCTCTTTTTTAATGAAACTTTGATCGATGTTTGTTAGAAAATTTCAACCAACTCTAATACTTGGTGCTGCCCAGAATTTGCAACATAACCGTCAGTAAGGGCTTTCCACAAACGTAGTGTTGCCTTCATCAAGTCACTAAACTGCATTGTGCCTCCATGTCTATGTAAACTGGGCATAGTAAGACTTTTCTCTGTCTAGTCTATCTAGATTGTAGATGTTTCATGGTAGGGATCATCTTTTAATATGTCAGTAAATTGGCTAGCACAATAGCATTCTGATCTCAGCTTGGGCCTCTAGATAATACCATAACCACTATTTATCATTTGATATAAGTCAGACAAATGATATATACACAATAAAAGGAACAAAGGTGAATAGTTATCTTCTCCACCCATCCAAATTGTTTTATAACTTCTTTGAATAGAAAATAGTTGCCAGCCACCATCCAACTTTAGTCTGTATGTGTAAATTCCGTAAGTGTATTCACAATGCAAATATATGAAAATGACTTCTTTCCGGATCTCCTTTTCAGAAAGTAAAGAAGAATGAAGCAAAGGTGAAGAATTCAGGGTCTGTCACCAGGGCTGGCCTCAACAAGTTGCTCCATGCAATATTATCTGAGCTCCAGGGACCTGCCACAAGAAACAGCTTGCAGGATCAGAGACCAAACATCCATTTTTTAATTTCACACAGATTCAAAGTAAAATCTTGCACCATTGAAGTCTGCGGAAGTTTTGCCTTGAACCTCAGTGAGTCCAGAATTTCACCTATAGTAAAGAATACTTAACTTATTTATTAATGCAAAATTGACATAAATCCAAATAATACTATTGATGAAAATAAAGCTAAATGAATAAATCATTGTATATCTTTAGTATAAAAGTATCTATCTCCTATGGTCACTACTCTGGACCCATTTTTCAAATGTTGATGCCTAACATCATGTGTCTGCAAAATTCTGTTTGCAAATGGCAGGAGCTTATCTGGAAATGACCTACGCCACTGTACTTAAACTTAAGTGCTTGTTTGCAACAAATTCTCTATATCCTGAGAGTGTCAACAATGAGGCCAGTTAGTCTCATTAACCCTAGTGAAATGGATATCAGTGCACTCAAAACTAGACTGAAAAGACCTATTCATCCCACATAGCTGACTACAGTAATTTGGGAATGACTTTCAGTCACTATTGACCAAGGTCAGATAGGGATCTTGACCTATTAGTAAAAGTATCAGTAAGCCAGATTAAAACCTGACTGTATGTTCTTAAAGATGTTTAGAGATGTAGCAGATCCATAATTTTCAGTACATTTCTTTCTGTCTTTCTTCTACCTGGACAACATAACCTATTTGACCCTTCATGAAATTTAAGAGCTGTAATAGAATGTGTTGTTTTAATGAAACGTTGAACTGCAAAGTAATTGTCACCTGACCTCACTGCTGTTTTGTGCTCAAAGATTCTCATTTTTAATGGACTGAATGTTTTTATAACATGGCAGAGGTTATAGGGACATTCTGCATACACTTCGTAAGCAGTATCACAAGTTATTAAACCATAAATTCAATCTCTTTTTTATTAAACGTTTGACAATTTCTCTCCCACCCACATGACAGTACTGGCCGAAAACGACATCTGTATGAAATGTTCCTATAAGGAATGCCTGTGAAATAATTCAGAGATGACTCCAGCAGGCCAATGTGTCAAAAATACTAGTGCTGTACCTACATGAAAAAGTGGTATATCTTCTACTTTTTGTAACTAGGTGCTGTGTCAGCTTTAGGAAATCAAACAAACTTTGTTTTCTATTGTGATTGTAGACACAGCCTTGATCAAAGAGTGGTTTTTAAATTGTACCACTCCAGGAACAGACCCATAATATGAAGGTATAATGGCTCAGGCCCTACAGCAAAAGTTGTGCATGGGCTAGCCTGCAGAAGCAATCCAGGTAGCATGGGTAACAACAGAATATAAAACTGTACAAGTGGTACAAACCCAGCACTCTCAGTCTCTAAGGACACTCTCAGATCATAGGCCTGCTCTGAAACCTGTGCGGCATTGTGTTACCCACACTAGCTAGGTCAGTGAGGCTAGCCTATTAAGAGCTGTTTCCATGAAGAAACACAACTCATATAGAGGAGTGTTTCTAAAGGATAGTTGGGGCAAATTATGGCCTTCAGCCTGTAAACACACACATATTTATGACACTGCTGGCATCAGCTCTAGAGCTCTGGTCAGCAAATGTTAATTAAAGACAAGCCCCTGTCTCATCTATTTATTCTTGCTCCTTTTTGGTGCCTTGTCCCAGGGCAAATGATGAGGTGTAGTAGGACTGTAAATTGTATCTTGCATTGGCTTATTTCTCATCACCCAAAACCAAGTTGCTCAGCAGAGCAGTAAGAAGAGTAGGAATTCTTACTCCCTTGTATGGACTTAGAGACAAACTTTCAAAGGTATTTAGGCACCTAAAGATGTAAATATGTGCCTGGGCATCTAGATCTATTTAAAAAAAGGCACCAACTTGCTGCCTAATGCCTTTAAAATCTGGTCCAGAGTCCGAGTCATAATCTATGCATTTCATTATATATATATATATATATATATATATATATGTAGGCTTCCTAGTTCGAACTACCTAGTTCATGCCCCGTGTAGCCGCGCGGCACAGGGTTTGAATGAGCGGGGTTTTAAAAATGGCGGAGCCCCGCTTATGCAAATGAAGCCCGGGAAATTCAAATCCCGGGCTTCATTTGCAATTGCTGTATGCCTACATTACCCTCCTATTTCGAATTAGGAGGGTAGTGTAGACATACCCTGAAGGAGTCAGGTTAAAGCTTAAACAGTTACAGGTTTATTAAAGAAGCTTATAAATCATATGGTTACAATGGCTATTGCTCTATTTCTTAACTACTAGCAAAATATAGATCTTAAAAAATGGTTACAAAGAAGATAAAGATAGAAAAATAGAAATAATGGTACCAAGTAACAGCTTACTCTTTCTATGTGTACACTTAAGACAGAGGACCACATCCAGGTACAATTTTTACCCCCTTCTGTGCCTCTCGACTCCAGCATGTCAGGCCGGGGCCGGTCCCTCAATTCCTAGGAAAGGCGAAAATACGAGGTGGGCGTCCCCATAGAACCTCGGGAGGTCAAACACCTAACTCGACCAGCAGGTAGAGGGTAGAATAACACTAAAAAGAGAGTGTGCTGCTGTATCACCTTTATACTCATAGGGTCACGTATTTCTCTTTCTTATCTGTCATGCCAAATGGTGCTGGTCTGTCTTTTGTGAGACCAGTTCTTACAAAGGAGTTGTGAACTTAATTTACACTTGTAAGAGAGATAACTAAATTGGAAGTACTGGGCATTCTTTTCCCAGGGACTGTGTGTGTTCGAATCAACATGGGTGCCAGCCTGGGCAGTTCTCGCAGCATCGAGGCCAACCTATTGCCTTAATCGCTCTCTCTCTCCTCATATCTATGTTTTCAGCTTCTCAGGATCAGATGAGCCAGCATAGACTATGCTGATTTTATCGCTCCTTCTCTGTCCTGTATGCTTCAGGAACCTCAGAGAGGCAAAATAAGATGGATGAGATGGGGGGTTGGTCTGTCTGGCTACACACAGGGAAGCCAGTGCTGCAGCATACCCTGCACCATTACTTCCTGCTCCTATGCATCACTGAATCTTGCAAGAGTGCTGTTGAGATAAATTACGTTGTGTTTGTGAAGCACTAAGATACTAGAGTGCTACAATTTAGAAATGACCATGTGGCTATTAATAATTTTGTATTCAGTAAGGGTTTGAGTAATGTGCAGTAAATAAGGCCTGAGGTCTCACATTACATGTGGAAGATACAAAGGATAACTACTCATTTACTGAGTGAGGTGGGGATTCCATTAAAAAATAGTGATCATTATGCATATGTGCCAGAGGGTTGAACTGAGATTGGACAAGCAGCCTTAATTTGGCATTTTCTAACTTCTGCATGTTTGATTTTGCAATCTTAATGTGCTTTTAACTTATTTTTAAAAAATGTAATTATCAATATAAATAGCAATATAATTTTGTGTCTAGACTGAGTTGATGCATTAGCTGATTACAAGTCTCCTAGGGCCTAGTCCTGTACCTTACTCACAAAACCAACATTAGTCCCTATCAAAGAATACTACTTTATAAATGTATTTAACAAATCATATGACTATATACAAAATGCCGCTGTGCACATAAATGGCTGTGTCACCCTACACCCTTCCAATTACTTTTGCTCTCTCATCTAGATGCCTGGTTCTTCCTTTATTAATGAATACCAACATTCCATTTGTTCTTCCAAAATAAAATTAATTACATTTAAAATGTATGCAGAAGCTAGGTGATAAGAAGACCCAGATAAAATCAGAGATTCAGGTTATATCTTTAACAAATTAGGGGACAGAACATTATTTTTAGGATGAGAAACATTTTTAATAGTGGTGGTGCTTCAGACTGCAAATTCAGGACCACATATAGTTCGAACTACCTAGTTCGTGCCCCGTGTAGCCGCACGGCACAGGGTTCGAACGAGCGGGGTTTTAAAAATGGCGGAGCCCCGCTTATGCAAATGAAGCTCGGGAAATTCAAATCCCGGGCTTCATTTGCAATTGCGGTATGCCTACATTACCCTCCTATTTCGAATTAGGAGGGTAGTGTAGACATACCCTCAGTTGCTGTAACAGAACCAAGCACAATTTAAAAGAACTTCAGCCGGTCTTAAGAGACAGATATAGGGAGAGCTTGGGCGTTTGGATTTGTGTCACACCCAGGTGGCAGAATCCACTGGGGCACTTCTCAGCCTTCCCCAGGGCTGCCCGCTGCGAAGGAATTACAAATTCTAGCAGCTGAAATCTGAAGGGTAATAAGCTCTTCCTGTACACTTATTGGGGGCGCCCGTCAACCTCTTCCAGGTTGCCCACTGCAGGGGACCCCGGTCTCAGCAGTTGAAGTCTCAGGTGTATAGCACATACACACTGCCCTGACCGTCGGCTGACACTGTGCCTGAGGGCCAGACCCACTGCCAGTTCCTCCAGCTCCGGGTCCTGACCTCTGGGTGGCTCTCACAGGGTCCTATTGGCCACATACACTTTGCTGGCCCTGCTGGACTTTGCTGGGTCCTGCTACTGTTGGCTTTGCCAGCCTCTCAGGGTTCCACTGGCCATGCTGGCCTTCATCCTGTCACACAATGGCCTTGTGGGCTCCAATGGCCTGCCATGGTCTCCACAGCCCACTGGCCCTGCCAGCCCTGGGGTCCTGCTACCTGTACAGGGCTCTGCAGCTGTTGCCAGCTGTGGCCCTAGCCTAAGGCGGTGAGGGTTGCAAACTCTCCCAGACTGGACTGACTAGATGCCATTTGCTGTAATGGAGTCCAGGCCATACAGTCTGGGACAGTTAGCAGCCCGGTCTCAAGGGGAGTTCAGCTCAGGACATCTATCTCAAAAATGGTTCCAGCACCACTTAGCTGATGGTATTACCCCTGTTTTAGAGATGCAGAATTGAGAGATTAAGGCCAGGATTATTAGACGTATGTATTATTTTGGGAGTCTACCATGAGACATTGAGGGCCTGATTTTTAAGAGTACTTAAAATTTTGTAACATTTTATGTTCACATGACAGCTACAATTGATTTTTATTATGGTCTTTCTGCAAATCCAGCCATAAATGTCTCATATAGGCAAGTAAAAAAAATAGAGAAAGCAAAATTAAAAACCAACTGTGATTTTTTGAAGTGACTTGCCCAGCATCACACAAACTAAGAAAAAAAATCAACCAATCAATCCCCTTCCCCCCCAAAAAAATATGTAGAACCATATTTACCCATAATTTGTTTTTATCAGCATCACTCAAACTTTTACATCCATGGTATAAACTACTATTTAGACAAATGCTGTAACTGATAACAGTTGTCTACTATTATTCTCTGTATACACCGGCCACTTCATGTAGGAGGAGTCATAAACTTTGACATTGCAACTTGCAGATAGCAGAGGAGTGCAGAGAAAGAGAACTGCTATGCTATTTCTATTCCAGGTTCTTTGGAGGAAGTGAACTCTGTTGGTTATAAACTCTTATACTCCTACGTTGCTACCCTTTCTCTTAAATTATATTGTCATAACTATTCAGTAGTATTAAAAACTACACCTGATGTAACCCCCTCCCCCACTACTATATTCACAGCTACTTAGATGAAACATCATTCAGTGCATGTGTAACCCACACATGTGGGCTACGTATACACTGCATCCTTCTTGTGCAAAAGCCTATGCAAATGAAGCATGGATTAGCATATCGCTGCACTTCATTTGCATAATTAGGGGCTGTTTTTGTGTAATAGGCTTTTGCGCAAAAAGGAGCCATCTACACAGCTCCTTTTTTGCACAAAAACACCCTCTTGCACAAGTTCCGTTCTTTCTCATTTTTTTCAGGAAGAATGGCTCTTGCACAAGATGGTGGTTTTGCACAAAAAGGAACTGCGTAGATGGCTACTTTTTGTGCAAAAGCCTCCAGCTCAAAAATGGCCCCTAATTAATTATGCAAATGGGTGTGGCAATATGCTAATCTGCGCTTCATTTGCATAGGCTTTTGTGCAAGAGGGATGCAGTGTAGACGTAGTCCTAGTGTGGTTCACTGCCCCATGCAGTGGAACATAGACCACAGCAACAGCTAAGATCAAGAGACCTCTATAGCATGGCCTGAGAGCCAGCTGGCTGTTAGCTCAGAGGGTAGAGACTCCTATACTAAGCTTCAAAGATTTCAGGTTCAAATGTGCCTGGTGTCAGTTACACATATCTACATGAGGAAATTATTTTGAAATAACTAATTTTGAAATTACAGCTTCAGAAATAGCACAATTGAAATACTGTTATTCCCCAAGGAAAGCAGGAGTACAGATTTCAAAATAACCAGCCTGTTGTTTCAAAATAATGGGCTTGATAGAGTGGATACTCCACTTATTATTTTGACATAAGGGGTGTCAAAATAACTCCCTAGTGTAGACTAGGACTCAGGGAGGTGATATTCCTACCTTGGGAGGGAAATCAAGTATTTTGGAAGGATAGGACTGAAATTCGAGATGATCTGGACAAACTGGAGAAATGGTTTGAAGTAAATAGGATG